>NC_091978.1:367606068-367923568 GCF_044704955.1 Pristiophorus japonicus | reverse complement strand
GGCTCCGATTGTTGGGCGCTGGCCTGAGTGTCTGCTGTTTGCGGTGCCTCAGGCCTGTCCGGACTGCCCACAGTGACTGGGCTCTCCTCCACTTGGTTCTGGTGTTCGGTCACCTGTGGTGGAGTGAACTCTACATCGTGTTCTTCCTCTGCTTCTTCTATGGGGTTGCTGAACCTCCTTTTTGTTTGATCCACGTGTTTGCGGCAGATTTGTCCATTGGTAAGTTTAACTACCAGAATCCTATTCCCCTCTTTGGCAATCACAGTGCCTGCGAGCCATTTGGGCCCTGCAGCGTAGTTGAGGACAAAGACAGGGTCATTGACATCAATACATCGCGCCCTCGCATTCCTGTCATGGTAGTCACATTGTGACCGGTGCCTGCTCTCAACAATTTCTTTTATGGTGGGGTGTATAAGGGATAATCTGGTTTTGAGCGTCCTTTTCATTAGCAGCTCTGCGGGTGGAACCCCTGTCAGCGAGTGTGGTCGGGATCTATTGGCCAACAGGAGGGGTGATAAGCGTCTTTGTAGGGAACCCCCTTGGATTCTGAGTAGCCCCTGTTTGATTATCTGCACTGCTCGTTCCGCCTAGCTGTTTGAGACCGGCTTGAACAGTGCCGTTCTGACATGGTTGATACCATTTCCTGCCATGAAGTCCTGGAATTCAATGCTTGTAAAGCACAGGCCATTGTCGCTGACCAAGACGTCCGGTAGACCATGGGCGGTGAACATTGCCTGTAGACTTTCTACCGTGGCAGAGGATGTGCTTGAATTGAGAATGTCACACTCAATCCATTTGGAGTGGGCGTCTACTATAACCAAAAACATTTTTCCCATGAAAGGACCTGCGTAGACCACATGGATGCGTGACCATGGCTTGGTGAGCCAGGACCAGGGACTAAGGGGGGCTTCCCTGGGTGCATTGCCCAGCTGGGCACACGTGTTGCACCTGCGAACACAAAGTTCCAGCTCTGCATCTATCCCTGGCCACCAAACGTGTGACCTGACAATTGCCTTCATCATGGCAATGCCCGGGTGCTCATTGTGGAGAGGTGATGTCATGTATTCAACTATCATTGTAATCCATGTATAAACTGACCTAAGTTGTACACCGTGAGAACACTGACCACTAGGTGGTGAACTTGTGGGAGACACTTCTAACCTGAACTTTCAGGTATAAAAGGGGAAGCTCCACCCATCTTCTCCTTTGTATATGTCCGTAGCTGTGCGTCAATCGGCAATAATTTTGGCATCTTGGCCTTGGATGCCCACAACTTGTCGAACTGTTTGATACTCATCAGGGACTGGCTGGCCCCCGTGTCTAGTTCCATTGATACTGGGATGCCATTGAGGATCACTTTCATCATTATCGGTGGCGTCCTGGTGTATGAACTGTATATGTGCTCCACATGAACTCGCTGAACTTCAGCTTCCAGTGATTTCCCCCAGTGTCCATTTGGCTTCGTAGGGCTTACATCGGGCCTGTCCTCCTTGTCCATCAACCTGGCTGCAGGCTTCCTGCACATACGCGCCAAGTGACCGCTGACGTTGCAGTTTCTGCAGGTATATTGCTGATACCTTCAGTCTCTGGCTGTGTGTTTGCCTCCACACCTCCAACATGAGCTGTTGTTGGAAACAAAAGGTCCATTACCAGTCGATTGTCTCTGACTGTCTCTGTAACTGTCCTTAAAAGCACCATTGACAGGTGTTGATGGCCCCATTACTGGCCGCATTGTCCCTTGCAATGGCATAAATCGCCGTTCAGCTAGCCATTGTCTTTGTTGAATTCCCCCTTTGGGTTCGACTATATGCTCGGGCATTTCCGATTGCCCCTGCCTGCCTGGAGAACTGTGTGCTGCGTTAACAATGTTGACTCCCTGTCCATTTGCTGCATTTAAACCAAGATTTTTGTCAAACATCATTCTGGTCTCTTCCTCCCCTGAGATAAATGTCTGGGCCGTCAAAGCCGCCATTTCCGGGGTCAAGTCTTTGGTCTTAATCAGTTTCCTGAAAACCCCAGCTTGCCCGATGCCCTCAATAAAAAAGTCTCGCAGCATCTCCGCTCTGCATGCATCTGGGAACTTACATAGGTTCGCCAGTCGCCGGAGGTCTGCCACGAAATCTGAAACACTTTGCCCTTCTCGCCGCCGGTGCGTGTAAAACCGGTGTCTCGCCATGTGCATGCTGCTCGCCGGTTTAAAGTGTTCCCCAATCAACTTACTGAGCCCTTCAAAAGTCTTGTCCGCCGGCTTCTCTGGCGCTCGAAGGTCCTTCATCAGGGAGTACGTTCTGGATCCACAAACCGTCAGGAGATGAGCCCTGCGTTTGTCGGCCGAATCCTGTCCCACCCATTCCTTAGTGACAAAACTTTGCTGTAGTCTCTCAATAAAATCGTCCCAATCATCACCAACACAGTACCTCTCGTCTGTGCTGCCAGTGGCCATGCTCGCGTGGTTTAAATCCCAGTTTCTCGTCGCCAATAATATGTCCTTACTATACAGTATAAATGCACATGAGGCCCATACAAGAGAGAAGGTCACTCTGTGACCAGTAACCTTTATTAGCCAGCACTGAAGTGGAAAAGATGGGTGGAGCTTCCCCTTTTATACCTGAAAGTCCAGGTTAGGAGTGTCTCCCACAAGTTTACCACCTAGTGGTCAGTGTTCTCACGGTGTACAACTTAAGTCAATTTATACATGGATTACAATGACAGTTGAATACATGACAGAGCATGCAGAAATCAAGCACAGGCAGCGGAAGGAGCGTGCGGAAAACCAGTCCCACCCTCCCTTTCCCTCAACAACTACCTGTCCCACCTGTGACAGGGACTGTGGCTCTCGTATTGGACTGTTCAGCCACCTAAGGACTCATGCTAAGAGTGGAAGCAAGTCTTCCTCGATTCCGAGGGACTGCCTATGATGATGATGTGTGTGTGTGTTGTGAACAGTTAGCTAGAGACCTGATCATTTCTGATATTGAACGTGTTTTTTGGGGGCAATATGGAATCAAGGGCTAGAAATACCGTTCTGCCCCATATGGGGCGATAACTTTTGAAAAGTGCGAAAAGTATTGGCAGGCAATAATCCTTTTTTCAAAGCAGTAACTCCAGCTTTAGCGCTCCAAGAGGGAAGTGGGGTACTAAATCAAGCTCTAACCACTTCCCTTAGTGTGTGAGAGGGGCGGGAGTGGCAGATACCCAGACTCCAGGGCTTAAGTTACGAGGAGAGATTACGCAAATTGGGGTTGTATTCCCTGGAGTTTAGAAGGTTAAGGGGTGATCTGATCGAGGCTTTCAGGATATTAAGGGGAACAGAGAGGGTAGATAGAGAGAGACTATTCCCGCTGGTTGGGGAGTCTGGGACTAGGGACAGAGTCTAAACATTAGAGCCAGACCTTTCAGGAGTGAAGTTAGGAAACATTTCTACACACAGAGGGTGGGAGAGGTTTGGAACTCTCTTCCGCGAATGGCAATTGATGCTGGGTCAATTATTAATTCCAGATCTGAGATTGATAGATGTTTGTTAATCAAAGGTATTAAGGGATATGGACCAAAGGATCTAGGTCACAGATCTCACTGAATGGCGGAACAGGTTCGAGGGCTGAATGGACTCCTCCTGTCCCTATGTTCCTCTGTAATGTGCAATTTATTGGTGCCTGTAGTAATTGCTACAAGAGACAGCAATGGATAACTTTCCATAGAAAAGTTTTATTTTTAAAAAGAACTTGCAAGACTTACATTTATGTAACGCCTTTCATGAACTCAGGATGTCCCACAGTGCCTTGCAGTCAATTAAGTACTTTTTTTTTGAAGTGTAGTCATTGTTGTACTATAGAAAAATGCAGTAACCAATTTGCACACAGCAAACTCCCACAAACAGCAATCTAATAATTGACCAGATAATGTGTTTTAGTGATATTAGTTGAGGGATAAATATTGGCCCAGGACATTGGGGAGATCTCCTCTGTTCTTCTTCGAAATAGTGCCATGGGATCTTTTACATCCACCTGAGAGAGCAGACAGAGCCTCAGTTTGGCATCTCATCTGAAAGACGGCACCTCCGACAGTGCAGCACTTCCTCAGTACTGCACTAGTGCCCTCTTGAGCATCCCTGATTGTAATCGCTCAACAATCGGTGGCCGTGCCTTCAGCTGCCTGGGCCCTAAGCTCTGGAACTCCCTGCCTAAACCTCTCCGCCTCTCTACCTCACTTTCCTCCTTCAAGACGCTCCTTAAAACCTACCTCTTTGACCAACCTTTTGGTCACCTGCGCTAATTTAATCTTATCTGGCTCGGTGTCAAATTTATTTTTTGTCGTATCATCATCATAGGCAGTCCCTCGGAATTGAGGAAGATTTGCTTCCACTCTAAAAGTGAGTTCTCAGGTGACTGAACATTCCAATACGGGAATTACAGTCTCTGTCACAGGTGGGACAGACAGTGGTTGAAGGAAAGGATGGGTGGGACTGGTTTGTCACACGCTCCTTCCGCTGCCTGCGCTCTCGGCGACAAGACTTGAGGTACTCAGCGCCCTCCCGGATGCTCTTCCTCCACTTAGGGTGATCTTTGGCCAGGGACTCCCAGGTGTCGGTGGGGATGTTGCACTTCATCAGGGAGGGTGCCCTCGAAATGTTTCCTCTGCCCACCTTTGGCTCGCTTGCCGTGCAGGAGTTCCAAGTAGGGCGCTTGCTTTGGGAGTCTCGTGTCGGGCATGTGGACAGTTTGTCTTATACCACTCCTGTGAAGCACCTTGTGCTGTTTTACGACTTTAAAGGTGCTGTATAAATAGATGTTGTTGCTGTTGGAGCGTCAGCTGAGATTTTTGTGCTCAAGGCTCTGGAGTGGGACTTGAACCCACGACCTCCTGACTCAGAGGCGAGGGTGCTGTCCACTGAGCCACAGCCGACTCCGTTTTAGTTCCATGTTTTAACTTATTTATTTTTGCTAGCTTAGTGCTCAGTGGGATATCGGGTGCGCAAATAAGATATTTGAAGGCAGTGTGGCTTATGTTACAGTAGTGGAAAGACACTGCCTCTATATGTAATGGATATGCAGGACGATCCCTGTGGGACTGTAGCCTTTACTTTAGACTAATGGATGGAAATGTGAGAGAGGAAAAACAAAAGGGAAAACACTGTGAAAGTAAAGCAATATACTCAAGTGGGAGTAAAGGCAATAAGCATTAAAGAAAGCAAAAACAGAATCCAATATAATGTTGATACAGGACCAATAACCATTACGACAAAATGCAAATTAAAAAATAACAAACTCTGATATTCCAAGAGCCTAGTATACCTAATGAACCCATCTCAAAGCAAATGGGCTCACTCTTAATGTAAGCTTATCATTTAAAATAAAATATGAATAATCATATTTGTTTATCTGGTTGTGGAATCTTGTCCTTTTTCTCTGTGTTGTGGTCCTTGTCGCACACCTCCCCCCCCACCCCCCCAAGGTTAGATCCGTTTCTTCTGGGAAGCAGTGGTTATGTTCCTAGGGTAGCAGCTGACCCCTCACCCCTCACCCCTCTGGCAGCTGTGTGCTGTCGACCCAGGCCCCGTCTGCTCTCTCACAAAAGGATTCCACGGACACTATTTTCGAAGAAGAGCAGGGGAGTGCAGGTAAAAAGGAGCCTGCCTTTATCCTACGTTACAGTGTTCATGACTCCGGGAATTATCATCATCATAGGCAGTCCATCGAAACCAGGATGACTTGCTTCCATGCCAAAAAGGGATGAGTTCAATGAGTTCATAGAAACATAGAAACATAGAAAATAGGTGCAGGAGTAGGCCATTCGGCCCTTCGAGCCTGCACCACCATTCAATAAGATCATGGCTGATCATTCCGTAAGGGCCATATCTAACTCACTCTTGAATACATCCAGTGAACTGGCATCAACAACTCTCTGCAGCAGGGAATTCCAAAGGTTAACAACTCTCTGTCCTAAATGGCCTACCCCTTATCCTTAGACTGTGTCCCCCTGGTTCTGGACTTCCTCAACATCGGGAACATTCTTCCTGCATCTATCCTGTCTAGTCCAGTCAGAATCTTATATGTTTCTAGGAGATCCCCTCTCATCCTTCTAAACTCCAGTGAATAAAGGCCCAGTTGATCCAGTCTCTCCTCATATGACAGCCCAGCCATCCCTGGAATCAGTCTGGTGAACCTTCGCTGCACTCCCTCAATAGCAAGAACGTCTTTCCTCAGACTAGGAGACCAAAACTGAACACAATATTTCAGGTGAGGCCTCACTAAGGCCCTGTACAGCTGCATTAAGACCTCCCTGCTTCGATATTCAAATCCCCTAGCTATGAAGGCCAACATACCATTTGCCTTCTTCACCGCCTGCTGCACCTGCATGTCCACTTTCAGTGACTGATGTACCATGACACCCAGGTCTCGTTGCACCTCCCCTTTTCCTAATCTACCGCCATTCAGATAATATTCTGCCTTTGTGTTTTTGCCCACAAAGTGGATAACCTCACATTTATCCACATTATACTGCATCTGCCATGCATTTGCTCACTCACCTAACCTGTCCAAGTCACCCTGCAGCCTCTTAGCGTCCTCCTCACAGCTCACACTGCCACCCAGTTTAGTGTCATCCGCAAACTTGGAGATATTACACAGGTGTTTCAATGAAGGACCTAATATTCCGGACCCCGAACTACATCCTGAAGGGTGGAAGATGCATGCACATCAGCCACCACACGGGCTTAACAGAGCGAGGTCTTGGTCCAGTGGCAAGGGTTAACCAGGACGACTGGAGACCAGCTCTGCTGCACGCACCCAGTGCGCTCACATATCGCAGTGTGGGCTGGGCCCGTGCTGCCCCTGGGCCCTCGGCTCTTCTGGGCCCCGAACTCACGCCTCTCCTGGGCCCCCCGATCACGTCCCTCTACAATCTCTCGCCGCTCCTTCGCCCCGACCTCGCCGCTCCTGCTGTACCTGCCCACGCTCCAATCACCGACCTGGACCTTGATGATGTCACCCTTCGTTGCCGTCGCCCTCCTGCACCAGCTCGCGCTGCTTCCTGGAGTAGTACGCCTCCACACTGCTCCTGAGACATACACACAATGGCGGAGTAACCGGGAAGGCTTTTATTTGCATAACTAAAGTTAAATCTTACACAGAGGCAATAATTATACTTAGCTAAATACAATTCAGCGTAATACATACAGAGTAAATACCTAAGGGTTCCCTTTTTGTGCTACCCAGACCCAAGTGCTGGTGAGGCCTACCTTGTCCTGGGTAACCTCACCTCAGTGACAAAACTGCAGTAAAAGTTACTCTTCCTACCCTCATATTTACGTCCCCAATTACCGTGGCTGCAACCAAACGGTCTAATCTCATTTGATCCATGGCCCCTCGGCCAAAGACACCTTGTTTGTTTTACAGAACTCTCAAGGCATTAATCAGCCTCCCCCCCTCCACAGCAGTTGTCAGGGGTGTTGTGGCCTTGCATTATCTTGTTCAGCTTTTACGACTTTGTTTTTGCTAGGCTCTTTATCTTTTGCTCTTCTGAGCACTTTCCGTAAATCTTAGCTCATTTCACATGTCCCAAATTATAGCGACCATCTTACAGGCGTTATCCCCGGTGTCCTGTGCCAATATCTATCCCTTGAATCAACATCGCGAAGAAAAAAAAAAACAGATTATCTGGTCATGATCACATTGCTGTTTGTGGGAGCTTGCTGTGCGCAAATTGGCTGCCGCGTTTCCCACATCACAACAGTGACTACACTCCAAAAAGCACTTCATTGGCTGTAATATTTTTAAAATTCTGCTCCTGCGGTATCCCGGCGGTGCCCCGCTCCCCTCTCCCCCCACTACCGCTCTGCCGCTGCCGATCCGTCCTAAGTGCGTCATCAGAGCGCGCACCGCCGATGTTACCCCCTCCCAATGGCGAAATTCCCCCGCTCGCTGCCACTGGCAGCTTTTTCAGCCGGTGCACTGAGCTTGGAGTCCTTCTAAAACGGTGGCGCGGCGCCCATTAAAGTGGAAGACGTACTGCCGCCGCCGCCATGTTTTATTTTTGTCGGCCGACTGCCATGTCGGGTATTGCCCCCCCCCCCCCCTCGGGTTCGGCTGGGCCGCCAACAGGCAGCCCTGGCCCCCCCCACCCCCACCCCCTCTTGGGTGCCAGGCCACTGGCCCGGCCGAAACCCTCCCTGGTGGCCCAGTGGCCCGAACTCAACGAATCGCACAGGCTCTCCGCTTTAAGTGATGACCTCATCAGTGCTACGCTGACGACTGAACAGCGGCGGCCACTCTGCCCGTTCCCAACTTCCGTCCCCTCGAGACTGCGAACTATCGCTCACCGTCGGACATCCGCCCCCATTATGACCGACTTCCGGTCCGCCGGGAAAAAAAAGCCAAAGAGCGGAATTTCGCTCAAGAGGCCACCGCATTCACTGCGCCGGTAAAAATGACAGAAACTGGGTGGGTGCCACCCGTTCCCAGCAATTTCGGCCCCGTGGAATTATATAGCGCCTTTCACAATCGCCGGACGTCTCAAAGCGCTTTACAGCCAATTGAGTACTTTTGGAGTGTAGGCACTGTTGTAATGTGGGAAATGCGGCAGCCAATTTGTGCACAGCCAGCTCCCACACAAACGGCAATGTGATAATGAGCAGATAATCCACTTTTTGATTTTTTTTGCGGATTACCTGGAATGTTTTCGGGTTCTGTTGCTGAGAATGACGTGAATAGCACGTTTAGTGAGTTGGTCTTACCGCAGGTGAAGGGTCCACAGCCAGATAGGGAATGGCAGACCAACAGGAAGAGCAGTGCAAGGAAGGTAGTGCAGGGATCCCCTGTGGTCATCCCCCTGCAAAACAGATACACCGCTTTGGGTACTGTTGAGGGAGATGACTCATCAGGGGAGGGCAGCAGCAGCCAAGTTCATGGCACTGTGGGTGGCTCTGCTGCACAGGAGGGCAAGAAAAAGAGTGGGAGAGCGATAGTGATAGGGGATTCGATTGTAAGGGGAATAGATAGGCGTTTCTGCGGCCGCAACCGAGACTCCAGGATGGTATGTTGCCTCCCTGGTGCAAGGGTCAAGGATGTCTCGGAGCGGGTGCAGGACATTCTGAAAAGGGAGGGTGAACAGCCAGTTGTCGTGGTGCACATTGGTACTAACGATATAGGTAAAAAACGGGATGAGGTCCTACGAGATGAATTTAAGGAGCTAGGAGCTAAATTAAAAAATAGGATCTCAAAAGTAGTAATCTCGGGATTGCTACCAATGCCACGTGCTAGTCAGAGTAGGAATTGCAGGATAGCTCAGATAAATACGTGGCTTGAGCAGTGGTGCAGCAGGGAGGGATTCAAATTCCTGGGGCATTGGAACTGGTTCTGGGGGAGGTGGGACCAGTTCAAACTGGACGGTCTGCACCTAGGCAAGATTGGAACCAATGTCCAAAGGGGAGTGTTTGCTAGTGCTGTTGGGGAGGAGTTAAACTAATATGGCAGGGGGATGGGAACCAATGCAGGGAGACAAAGGGAAACAAAATGGAGACAGAAGTAAAAGACAGAAAGGAGATGAGTAAAAGTGGAGGGTAGAGAAACCCAAGACAAAAAACAAAAAAGGCCACTTTGCAGCAAAATTCTAAAGGGTCTAAGTGTGTTAAAAAGGCAAGCCTGAAGGCTCTGTGCCTCAATGCGAGGAGTATTCGGAATAAGGTGGACGAATTAACTGAGCAGATAGCAGTTAACGGACATGATGTGGTTGGCATCACAGAGACGTGGCTCCAGGGTGACCAAGGCTGGGAACTCAACATCCAAGGGTATTCAACATTCAGGAAGGATAGACAGAAAGGAATAGGAAGCAGGGTGGCGTTGCTGGTTAAAGAGGAAATTAATGCAATTGTAAGAAAAGACATTAGCTTGGATGATGTGGAATCGGTATGGGTGGAGCTATGGAATACCAAGGGGCAGAAAACGCTAATGGGAGTTGTGTACAGACCTCCAAACAGTAGTAGTAATGTTGGGGAGGGCATCAAACAGGAAATTAGGGGTGCATGCAATAAAGGTGCAGCAGTTATCATGGGTGACTTTAATATGTATATAGATTGGGCTAACCAAACTGGAAATAATACGGTTGAGGAGGATTTCCTGGAGTGCATAAGGGATGGTTTTCTAGACCAATATGTCGAGGAACCAACTAAGGGGGAGGCCATCTTAGACTGGGTGTTGTGTAATGAGAGAGGATTAATTAGCAATCTCGTTGTGCGAGGCCCCTTGGGGAAGAGTGACCATAATATGGTGGAATTCTACATTAGGATGGAGAATGAAACAGTTAATTCAGAGACCATGGTCCAGAACTTAAAGAAGGGTAACTTTGAAGGTATGAGGCGTGAATTGGCTAGGATAGATTGGCGAATGATACTTAAGGGGTTGACAGTGGATGGGCAATGGCAGACATTTAGAGACCGCATGGATGAACTACAACAATTGTACATCCCTGTCTGCCATAAAAATAAAAAAGGGAAGGTGGCTCAACCGTGGCTATCAAGGGAAATCAGGGATAGTATTAAAGCCAAGGAAGTGGCATACAAATTGGCCAGAAATAGCAGCGAACCTGGGGACTGGGAGAAATTTCGAACTCAGCAAAGGAGGACAAAGGGTTTGATTAGGGCAGGGAAAATAGAGTATGAGAAGAAACTTGCAGGGAACATTAAAATGGACTGTAAAAGCTTCTATAGATATGTAAAGAGAAAAAGGTTAGTAAAGACAAACGTAGGTCCCCTGCAGTCAGAATCAGGGGAAGTCATAACGGGGAACAAAGAAATAGCAGACCAATTGAACAATACTTTGGTTCGGTATTCACTAAGGAGGACACAAACAACCTTCCGGATGTAAAAGGGGTCAGAGGGTCTATTAAGAAGGAGGAACTGAGGGAAATCTTTATTAGTCGGGAAATTGTGTTGGGGAAATTGATGGGATTGAAGGCCGATAAATCCCCAGGGCCTGATGGACTGCATCCCAGAGTACTTAAGGAGGTGGCCTTCGAAATAGCAGATGCATTGACAGTGATTTTCCAACATTCCATAGACTCTGGATCAGTTCCTATGGAGTGGAGGGTAGCCAATGTAACCCCACTTTTTAAAAAAGGAGGGAGAGAGAAAACAGGGAATTATAGACCGGTCAGTCTGACCTCAGTAGTGGGTAAATTGATGGAATCAATTATTAAGGATGTCATAGCAGCGCATTTGGAAAGAGGTGACATGATTGGTCCAAGTCAGCATGGATTTGTGAAAAGGAAATTATGCTTGACAAATCTTCTAGAATTTTTTGAGGATGTTTCCAGTAGAGTGGACAAGGGAGAACCAGTTGATGTGGTATATTTGGTCTTTCAGAAGGCTTTCGACAAAGTCCCACACAAGAGATTAGTGTACAAAGTTAAAGCACATGGGATTGGGGGTAGTGTGCTGACGTGGATTGAGAACTGGTTGTCAGACAGGAAGCAAAGAGTAGGAGTAAATGGGTACTTTTCAGAATGGCAGGCAGTGACTAATGGGGTACCGCAAGGTTCTGTGCTGGGGCCCCAGCTGTTTTCATTGTACATTAATGATTTAGACAAGAGGATTAAATGTAGTATCTCCAAATTTGCGGATGACACTAAGTTGGGTGGCAGTGTGAGCTGCGAGGAGGATGCTATGAGGCTGCAGAGTGACTTGGATAGGTTAGGTGAGTGGGCAAATGCATGGCAGATGAAGTATAATGTGGATAAATGTGAGGTTATCCACTTTGGTGGTGAAAAAAGAGAGACAGACTATTATCTGAATGATGACAGATTAGGAAAAGGGGCGGTGCAACGAGACCTGGGTGTCATGGTACATCAGTCATTGAAGGTTGGCATGCAGGTACAGCAGGCAGTTAAGAAAGCAAATGGCATGCTGGCCTTCATAGTGAGGGGATTTGAGTACAGTGGCAGGGAGGTGTTACTCCAGTTATACAGGGCCTTGGTGAGGCCACACCTGGAGTATTGTGTACAGTTTTGGTGTCCTAACTTGAGGAAGGACATTCTTGCTATTGAGGGAGTGCAGCGAAGGTTCACCAGACTGATTCCTGGGATGGCGGGACTGACATATCAAGAAAGACTGGATCAACTGGGCTTGTATTCACTGGAGTTCAGAAGAATGAGAGGGGATCTCATAGAAACGTTTAAAATTCTGACGGGTTTCGACAGGTTAGATGCAGGAAGAATGTTCCCAATGTTGGGGAAGTCCAGAACCAGGGGTCACAGTCTAAGGATAAGGGGTAAGCCATTTAGGACTGAGATGAGGAGAAACTTCTTCACCCAGAGAGTGGTGAACCTGTGGAATTCTCTACCACAGAACGTTGTTGAGGCCAATTCACTAAATATATTCAAAAAGGTATTAGATGTAGTCCTTACTACTCGGGGGATCAAGGGGTATGGCGAGAAAGCAGGAATGGGGTACTGAAGTTGAATGTTCAGCCATGAACTCGTTGAATGGTGGTGCAGGCTCGAAGGGCCGAATGGCCTACTCCTGCACCTATTTTCTATGTTTCTATGATCGAATGATTTTGAGCATTTGAAATTCTCTGCCAAAATCGCGCGACCTGTAGTCATATCGTGGCATTTTTGTGCAACCCTATTTTTGCCGCACTTACTTTTCAGTGAGCAGTGCACTAAAGTTGCCTCTGATAAATATTCAAATTGTGCTTTAATAATGTGGCCGGTTATTTGAAGAGCTGAAACCTTACAAACAGAGTGGAAATCGAGACTCCCGCTGTGTTTAATAAAACCGGTGAAACTCTTTTGTGTTATTTTATCAGTCACTTCAAGGGAGACAAAGACAGACTAAAAGCTCAAGGGAATCATTCCTGATAAAGTCGCTTGAATAACCAGATGACTAACTTGTCAAAGTTTTCTTTTGTTGCCCTAAGTAAAATGCGCCAACATGCAAATGTAAGGCCCTACATTTCTTCCAACACTACTCGCAGGAGGCTCTTAGGTCCACCGCGAGATTTGTGAGACTGCTAAAGTAAAAGTTTAAAAGTAGTACGTCAAGGCGTTAAGTTGTTTTCTTTGGAACAGAGGAGGCTGAGGGGAGACCTTATTGAGGTGTATGCAATTATGAGGGGCCGAGATAGAGTAGATAGGAAGGACCTATTTCCCTTACCAGAGGGGTCAACAATCAGGGGGCATAAATTTAAAGTAATTCGTAGGTTTAGAGGGGATTTGAGGGGACATTTCTTCACCCAGAGGGTGGTGGGGGTCTGGAACTCACTGCCTGAAAGGGTGGTAGAGGCAGAAACCCTCATCGCATTTTAAAAATACTTGGATGTGCACCTGAAGTGCTGTAACCCACAGGGCTACGGACCGAGAGCTAGAAAGTGGGATTAGGCCGGATAGCCTCTTGGTTGGCCAGCACGGACACGATGGGCCGAATGGCCTCCTTCTGTGCTGTAACTTTCTACGATTCTATAAGGCTACAAGTGGGACAGGTCAAAATTGCACCAAATAAACTGTACACCTCTGGCAATGAATTGTGAAGTATAAATTATGTCAATTCAGGGTTTTTTTAATCTTTACTATCCTTCTGAAATTTATTTTAAAATCTTGTTTAGTGGCAGGGGTGCATCTAACATATTGCCAGTTTAGTAGAGAGTATGCATGCAATCGACTCATAATGAATAGATTATTTGCACGTGATGAGGGGCAATTTATGTACATTTCACCCCGAGCTGAACTTCCAGCCACAAATCCGCGCCATCACTATTTCCACCTCCGTAACATCGCCCGTCTCCGCCCCTGCCTCAGCTCATCTGCTGCTGAAACCCTCCGTGCCTTTGTTACCTCTAGACTTGACTATTCCAACGCACTCCTGGCTGGTCTTACACATTCTACCCTACGTAAACTTGAGGTGATCCAAAACTCTGCTGCCCATGTCCTAACTCGCACCAAGTCCCGCTCACCCATCACCCCCTGTGCTCGCCCCCTACATTGGCTCCCGGTTAAGCAACGCCTCGATTTTAAAATTCCCATCCTTGTTTTCAAATCCCCTCCATGGCATTGCCCCCTCCCTATCTCTGTAATCTTCTCCAGCCCCACAACTCCCCCAAGATATCTACCTTCTCTAAACCTGGCCTCTTCAACATCCCCGATTATAATCGCTCCACCATCGATGGCCGTACCTTAAGCTCCCTAAACATTTCTGACTCTCTACCTCTCTTTCTCTATTAAGACACTCATTAAAATCTACCTCCGTCCCAATATCTCCTTATGTGGCTCAATGTCAAATTTTAAGAACAGAAGAAATAAGAGCAGGAGTGGAGCATACGGCCCCTCGATCCTGCTCCGTCATTCAATAAGATCATGGCTGATCTGATCATGGACTCAGCTCCACTTCCCTGCCCGCTCCCCATAATCCTTGACTCCCTTATCGTTCAAAAATCTGTCGATCTCCGCCTCAAATATATTCAAAGACCCAGCCTCCACAGCTCTCCGGGGCAGAGAATTCCACGATTCACCACCCTTTGAGAGGAGAAATTCCTCCGTTTTTCCGTTCTGAATGGGCGACCCCTTATTCTGAAACTATGCCCCCTGGTTCTAGATTCCCCCATGAGGGGAAACATCCTCTCAGTATCTACCTTGTCAAGCCCCCTCAGAATCTTATATGTTTCAATAAGATCGCCTCTCATTCTTCTAAACTCCAATGAGTACAGGCTCAACCTGTCTTCATATGACCACCCCTTCATCTCAGGAATCAACCTAATGAACCTTCTCTGAATAGCTTCCAATGCAAGTACATCCTTCTTTAAATACGGAGATCAAAACTGTACACAGTACTCCAGGTGTGGTCTCACCAATACCCTGTACAGTTGCAGCAGGACTTCCCTACTTTTATACTCCATCCCCCCTTGCAATAAAGGCCAACATTCCATTACTTGCTGTACCTGCATGCTAACGTTTTGTGTTTCATGTACGAGGGCCCCAGATCCCTCTGTACCGCAGCATTCTTGTGTCTCTCCCCCTTTAAATAATAATTTGCTTTTTTATTCTTCCTACCGCAATGGATAATCTCACATTTTCCCACATTCTACACCATCTCATTTTGTTTGATAACGTTCCTGTGAAGTGCCTTGGAACGTTTTACTATGTTAAAGGGGTGCTATATAAAATGCAAGCTGTTGTTGGTGGGAAAAACAAGTGCAGCTTACGTCCCTACTCGACTGGCGTACTAATCAGACAGCAAATTGGGGCATATAGAACGACTTAATTCTGAAATGGCCTTGCAGTCTTTCATCCCTCTCCTTCCAACATACCATATACACTTTACAAGGTCATGGCTATCCACACAACTTACTTAATCCCCTGAGGGAGGTGCATAAGCACGTTTAAAAAGACAGAACTCTGAATTTTTTCCCCTGACTCTCATTCCCCAAAGGCAATTGACCAGAATCTAACGTTACAATCTACATTACCCGAGCCTAGCTGGTCACATTCCACACACGATATGCCTGCAATCCCAACAGGGCGGAACCATACCACTCCACAGAGCAATTGATCAGCCATGTCTGAATTTGACCTCTAACCTTCAATCCCTTTCTGACCTAGATAATTATCCCTCGGCTTTTTAACCCTCGCAGCGCCACGAGCAAGCTTGTTCCCCCCTCCCCACCCCCGCCCCCCGCAAAAAAGGGGTGTTTTCCAATGGTGCTGCTGTGACCACGGAGTTTGACACTGGGAAATCCGCTCATCAGGATTTATTCGATGTAAGGAGCACAGATGAAAGAAATAGATGGCTGGTGGATCAAGACACAATGGGGGAAATGGGTCCCTATTTGGCAGATGTCCTTTAACATGGACAAATGTAGTGTGTCACGCTTATATAGGGGAACTCTCAGCATGCACACACCATGCATCACCATAGGCAGTCCCTCGGAATCGAGGAAGACTTTCTTCCACTCTTAAAATGAGTTCTCAGTTGGCTGAACAGTCCAATACGAGAACCACGGTCCTTGTCACAGGTGGGACAGATAGTCGTTGAGGGAAAAGGTGGATGGGACTGGTTTGCCGCATGCTCCTTCCGCTGCCTGCGCTTGCTTTCTGCACGCTCTCGGCGACGAGACTCGAGGTGCTCAGTGCCCTCCCAGATGCTCTTCCTCCACTTAGGGCGGTCTTTGGCCAGGGACTCCCAGGTGTCGGTGGGGATTTTGCACTTTATCAGGGAGGCTTTGAGGATGTCCCTGCAACGTTTCCTCTGCCCACCTTTGGCTCGTTTGCCGTGAAGGAGTTCCGAGTAGAGCGCTTGCTTTGGGAGTCTCGTGTCGGACATACGAACAATGTGGCCTGCCCGGAGCTGATCGAGTGTGGTCAGTGCTTCAATGCTGGGGATGTTGCCCTGGTCGAGGACGCTAACGTCAGTGCGTCTATCCTCCTAGGAGATTTGTAGGATCTTGCGGAGGCATCTTTGTCACACACCATGCAGGAGGTTACTGAATGGGAGAAGGAACTGAGGGTTATAGTGCATGAGACGTTGAAGGTGCCTGTCCAATGATTCCGGAGATGAGGGGGTTGACTTATGAGGAAAGGTTGAGTAGGTTGGGCCACTACTCAGTGGAGTTCAGAAGAATGAGAGGTGATCTTATTGAAACTTATAAGATAATGAGGGGGCCCGACAAGGTGGATGCAGAGAGGATATTTCCACTCATAGGGGAAACTAGAACTAGGGACATAGTCTCAGAATAAGGGGCCGCCCATTTAAAACTGAGATGAGGAGGAATTTCTTCTCTCAGAGGGTTGTAAATCTGTGGAATTCTCTGCCCCAGAGAGCTGTGGAGGCTGGGTCATTGAATATATTTAAGGTGAAGATGGACAGATTTTTGAGCGATAAGGGAGTAAAGGGTTATAGGGAGCAGGCAGGGAAGTGGAGCTGAGTCCATGATCAGATCAGCCATGATCTTATTGAATGGCGGAGCAGGCTCGAGGGGCCAAATGGCCGACTGCTGCTCCTATTTCTTATGTTATTAATGACATTAGACTATTCTGAAAGGTACATTGCGTTATATTGTCAGGGAAGTTAAATGTAAAACAAGGAACATTGGGCCGGATTTTCGACAACTTTGCGACCGGGTTTTTGCCGCGATTTGACCGTCTGCGTCGAAAACCCGATCGGCGGGATCCTCGGGTACCTTTTCGTGGCGGCGCTTCCACGTACCGGCGGGGAGAGGTGCCCCGACGTGCAAAGCCGCGGATTGCGTTATTGTCGTACTTTCGGCACTCTCCCGACCCGTACACCGCGCCCAGAATACCAACAGGTCAAACCCGTCCGTGCAGCCCTGCCAACAGCGGTAAGTATGAAAACCTGGAAAAAAGGTAAGTTCAAATTTTTATTTTTAATTATTTTTCAGCGATTTGGTAGGTAAGGGTTTTGTGAATGTTCTTTGAATGTTTTTTGCAATTTTTTTTGTTCCCACCTCCCCCCCACCCTCCGCCTCTCTCACAGCATTACCGGCCTCGGACTAAAGTTACCGAAACTTGTGGTTTGCGCTGCGAATCGTAATGCAATGCCGACTTTACCGATGTGCCTCTGGCGCAGACGTAAAGGTCGAAAGTTAGGCCTAAAAACGGTAGTACAGCGAAAACGGTAATTTTGGCGTAAAACTACCGTTTTCGACGAAAACCGAAAATCTAGCCCAATATCTTAGGAACAGAAGGAGGCCACTCAGCCCCTTGAGCCTGTTCCACCATTCACTGAAATCATGATTGATCTGTGACCCAACTCCATACCCCTTAATACCTTTGGTTAACAAAAATCTATCAATCTCAGATTTAAAATTAACATTTGGCCCGGTTCTACCAGTCTCTGTGTGGAGAAGTGTTTTCCAATTTCACTCCTGACAGGTCTGGCTCTAGCTTGTAGACTATGCCCCCTAGTTCTAGACTCCCCAACCTTTACCTACCTACCTACCTACCTACCTACCTATCTTTCTCCTCCATTCCCTCATTCATTCCCTCATTCATTGTCCTTTATTGTAAGAGTATAAGAGTAAGGAAGTCTTGCTCCAATTGTACAGGGCTGTGTGTGGTGAGACCACACCTGGAGTACTGCGCACAGTTTTGATCTCCTTATCTAAGGCAGGATATACTTGCCTTGGAGGCGGTGCAACAAAGGATCACTACACTGATTCCTGGGATGAGGGTTGTCCTATGAGGAGAGATTGTGTAGAATGGGCCTATACACTCCAGAGTTTAAAAGAATGAGAGGCGATCTCATTGAAACATACAAGACTCTGAGGGGGATTGACAGGATAGATGCTGAGAGGTAGTTTCCCCCGGGTTGAAGTGTCTAGAACCAGGGTCACAGTCTCAGGATAAGGGGTCGGCCATTTAGGACTGAGATGAGGAGAAATGTCTTCACTCAGTGCACTGTGAATCTTTGGATCTCTCTGCCCCAAAGAATGATGAACGTTGAATTGTTGAGTATATTCAAGGCTTGGGTACCAAGTCAATCAAGGGATATGGGGATCATGCAAGAAAGTGGAGTTGAGGTCAAAGATTAGCCATGATCGTATTGAATGGCGGAGCAGGCTCGAGGGGCCGAAAGGTCGACTCCTGCTCCTAATTCTTATGTTCTTCCATAGCCTGGACACAGAAAGGTCATAAGAACATAAGAAATAGGAGTAGGTCACCTGGACCCTCGAGCCTGCTCTGCCATTCAATAAGATCATGGCTGATCTAATCATGGACTCAGCTCCACTTCCCTGCCCGTTCCCCATAACCCTTTACTCCCTTTTCGCTCAAAAATCTGTCTATCATCGCCTTAATTCAATGACCCAGCCTCCACAGCTCTCTGGGGCAGAGAATTCCACAGATTTTCAACATTATGAGTGGAAATATCCTCTCTGCATCCACCTTGCTGAGCCCCCTCATTATCTTATATGTTTCAATAAGATCACCTCTCATTCTTCTGAACTCCAATGTGTATAGGCTCAACCTACTCAACATATCTTCACAAGTCAACCCCCTCATTTCCGGAATCAACCTAGTGAACCGTCTCTGAACTGCCTCCAATGCAAGTATATCCTTCCTTAAATACGGAGACCAAAACTGCACGCAGTACTCCAGGTGTGGTCTCACCAATACCTTGTAGAGGTGTAGCAGGACTTCTCTGCTTTTATACTCCATCCCCCTTGCAATAAAGGCCAACATTCCATTTGCCTTCCTGATCACTTGCTGTGCCCACCAATTTCAGAGTCCTTGACTACTACCATGTTGAAATCAGCTGGTGCAACACAGACTTGTAGCCAGAATGTCCCTGGCCAAATTGTGTTTCTTAAAGACACCAGGGGACCCGAATAAACAACGTAGAGCTAATTAATGGACAATGAACCACTTGTGATGCTTATTGTATGGTGTGAGACCTCACATCACTCAGTGGTTAATGTTTAGATAAGCCACTGCAAACCGACATGTACTCAGCAATCAATAAGTAGATAATAAGTCGTTTGTTTGCAGCTGTCATGGATGGTGCTGTTTAAAAACAAGACAGTTTGATGTGTCCAGATGGTGGGAATTTGATGAGAAGGTGGCTGGGATTGCATCAGGCCAGCTGTCAGCTAAAGAATAATTGCACTCGCTCTCATTTTCCAAGTCTCCAATGGGTCATATGATGGTCGAGTGCCAACTGTGGTCTTACACTTTATCGGGTATCTTGCTTCCTGTGACCTCAATGACAGGATGAAATGAAGAAGTGTAAAAACAGATCATTCATAAATCTGAGTGATTAGAGAAAGCTTAACACTGTCAGCTGTGGCTCAGTGCATAGCACACTCACCTCTGAGTCAGAAGGTTGTGGGTTCAAGTCCCACTCCAGGGACTTAAGCAGATGAATCTAGGCTGACACTCCGAGTGCAGTGCTGAGGGAGTGCTGCATTGTCAGAGGTGCCGTCTTTCAGATGAGACGTTAAACCGAGGCCCCGTCTGCTCTCTCAGGTGAATGTAAAAGATCCCACGGCACTATTTCGAAGAAGAGCAGGGGAGTTATCCCTGGGGCCAATATTTATCCCTCAACCAACATAACAAAAACAGATGAGCTGGTCATTATCACATTGCTGTGCATGGGAGCTTGCTGTGCGCAAATTGGCTGCTGCATTTCCCACATTGCAACAGTGACTACACTCCAAAAAGTACTTCATTGGCTGTAAAGTGCTTTGGGACGTCCGGTGGTCGTGAAAGGTATCTTCCACCCTTTCAACTGGAGTTAAGGACTGGAATATCAGTTCCTTCACTGAAATATCTGTGAACTCATGTGGAAGCAAGTCATCCTCGTTCAAGGGACCGCCTATGATGATAAATGCAAGTCTTTTATTTTAACTGAGTGGAGTAGAAATTGGGCCTCATTGCGCACATTTCACGCGGTTCGGTTCCACCACCAAGCATATTTATTCCGAGAGAGGGGCCTGCCAGAATATCAAACTCGGTGAGAACAAATTGCCGCTGTTTGATTCTGAAAGAGTTTGATGGCAAAGCTCCTTCTTTAACACATTAGTGATGGCTTCAAGGCCTCTCCTTCGCTCTGCCTCTATGTCACCAGCTTTTCCCACTCACATTCCATTATGATAAAATATTAAGTTTAAACGTTATCTGCCCGTCAGGGAAATGTGCAACGTGGAATCGGTGGGTGTACAGTCAGGTGAACAAAGTGATTTTTAAGCAAGCACTGAAGCATTTATACAAAATTAAGTGTGTGTAGTACGTGAGCCTGATAGAATTCTCCAAGGACCGAGGGAAATGGCGTTGTTGGCTCTTTTTTTTTGTTGCAAAAATTTAAAAAATATTTCCCGAGAAAAGAAATTAACTTTGCAGCAGGATGGATAATCTGCAATCTGTTGCATGATTAAAGGCATACAAATGTGGTGCAGGTGACCACTGAGAAAGACTCGTTTTCTGTACGGTGCGGGTCATACAAGTATTTCCATGGTCACAGGAGCGGCGAATAAACATCGAGGATAAACCCACTTAGAAATTGTACAGGTTGAATCTCTCTTATCAGGACCTGGCCTGTGCCGGTTAAGGGATTTTGCCGGACGAGGGTGGGGTGGGTGGTCACGTTAAATTGGACAGTATAGATACTGAGCAAGGCGAAATGGGGGCTGGCTGGCTTGGGGCTGGGGGTGCGGCAGAGAGATCATGGGAGGGAGGGGGCGGGGTGGGGGCGGTGGATTGCGGGGTCAGGCTAGCGACTGCTGGAGTCACTCGCGAGGAACGACTTCAATTTGTTCATGTCGGAGTGGCCGGGAATGGTGCCGGACGAGGGGAGGTGCCGGATAAGGGAGTCCTGGATAAGGGACGTTCAACCTGTAATGTATTTGATCCTGGGTTCTTTGCATAATAATACGTAGCAACACATTGCTATTTGAGAACTAGCTGGTTTAGTAACAACGGTTTAACAATCACACTACACATTACCAATCCATCCACTTGGCTCACAACCTCCTGCCTCATTGTGGATCCCCCAAACCCAACTGGCTGGGGTCTTGTGAACATCACGTGACTGGCTAAGCCAATCACAATGCAACAGCTCTACAAACCTGTGAGCATACTTCTCTAATTCGGCTCTAATTGATCACAAGGTGCTTTTTTTTCTATTTGAAGGGAATTTCTGAGAATACTTCTGCCTTTAAAAAAACCTGTAACCTCCTCCTGCTTCCTATCAGGTGCATGAATCAGTTATAAACAAATGAGCCTAAAGCTGTCCTTCATGATTTACAGAATGATGCAATCGCTTTCAGGAAAAATGTAACCACTCATACCTCTTTTCATAGGAACGTATGGAATTGGAGCAGGAGTCGGCCATTCGGTCCCTCGAGCCTGCTCCGCCATTCAATGAGATCATGGCTGATCTTCCACCTCAACTCCACTTTCCTGCACTGTCCCCATATCCCTTGATTCCCTTAGTATCCAAAAATCTATCGATCTCCACCTTGAATATACCCAACGACTGAGCATCCACAGCCCTCTGGGGCGGAGAATTCCAAAGATTCACAACCCTGTGAGTGAAGAAATTCCTCCTCATCTCAGTCCTAAATGGCCGACCCCTTATTCTGAGACGGTGACCCCTGGTTCTAGACTCCCCAGCCAGGGGGAAACATCCTCCCTGCACCTACCCTGTTAAGCCCATTAAGAATTTTATATGTTTCAATTTTGTACAGTGTTGAGTTGTTTGTCCCCTGTATATGACCCTGAAATTAGCTTTCGTCTACATATCCGCAGCATAACCAAGACCGCCTATTTCCACTTCCGTAACATCGTCCGTCTCTGCCCTTGACTCAGCTCATCCACTACTGAAACCCTCATCTATGCCTTAGTTACCTCTAGAGGTCATCCAAAACTCGGCTGCCCATGTCTTAACTCGCACCATGTCCCGCTCACCCATCACCCCCTGAGCTTACTGACCTACAATGGCTCCTGGTTAATCAATGCCGTGATTTCAAAATTCTCATCCTTGTTTTCAAATCCCTCCATGGCCTCGCCCCTCCCTATCTCTGTAATCTCCTCCAGCTTCACAACCCCCCCCGAGATGTCTGTGCTCCTCTAATTCTGCCCTCTTGAGCATCCCTGATTATAATCGCTCAACCATTGGTGGCCGTGCCTTCTGTTACCTAGACCCCAAGCGCTGGAACTCCCTGCCTAAACCTCTCCGCCTCTCTACCTCTCTTTCCTCCTTCAAGAGGCTCCATAAAACCTACTTCTTTGACCAAACTTTTGGTCACCTGCCCTAATTTCTCCTTATGTGTTTGTGTCAAATTTTACATAGAAACATAGATATAGAAAATAGGTGCAGGAGTAGGCCATTCGGCCCTTCGAGCCTGCACCACCATTCAATGAGTTCATGGCTGAACATGCAACTTCAGTACCCCATTCCTGTTTTCTCGCCATACCCTTTGATCCCCCTAGTAGTAAGGACTACATCTAACTCCTTTTTGAATATATTTAGTGAATTGGCCTCAACAACTTTCTGTGGTAGAGAATTCCACAGGTTCACCACTCTATGGGTGAAGAAGTTTCTCCTCATCTCGGTCCTAAATGGCTTACCCCTTATCGCTTTTGTTTGATAATCACTCATGTGAAGCACATTGGGACATTGGGACGTTTCACTACGTTAAAAGCGCTATATAAATACAAGTTGTTGTTGTTGTATGGTTAGCATGTACCTTAGTGTCAAATCCCAAATGTACAGCATTTGTAAAATCATAGAATCCCACAGCACAGTAGGAGGCCATTCGGCCCATTGTTCCTGTGCCGGCTCTTTGAAAGAGGTATCCAATTTATTCCTAGGCCACAGCATTTTCCCCATAGCCCTGCAAATTAGTCCTCTTCAAGTAGTTGTCCAATTGTCTTTTGAAAGTTCCTTTGCAATCTGCGTCCAACCCTCTTAACAACCCTCTGTGTGAAGAAATTTCTCCTCATTTCACCCTCTAGTTTATTTGGCAATTATTTCAAATCTATCACCTCTGGGAGAAGCTGGCGACATCGAGGCAGAGCGAAGAGGAGACCTTGAAGCCATCACTAATGCCGGAGTTTCCCCCTACTCTATGAAAAGCTCTCATCATTTTGAATACCTCTATTAGGTCCCCGTAGCTTTCTCTGCTCTGCGGAGAACAATCCCACTACGTACACAGTGAGCTGACTGAAGTGCAGGGATCATCATCATAGGCAGTCCCTCAGAATCGAGGAAGACTTGCTTCCACTCCCAAAGTGAGTTATTTGGTGGCTGAACAGTCTGATACGAGAGCCACAGACCCTGTTACAGGTGGGACAGACATTCGTCGAGGGAAGGGGTGGGTGGGGCTGGTTTGCCGCGCGCTTCTTCTGCTGACCTGCGCTTGACCTCTTCACGCTCTTTGCATTGAGACTCAAAGAGCTCAACGCCCTCCCGGATGGAATTTCTCCACCTCGGGAAGTCTTCGGCCAGGGACTCCCAGGTGTCAGTGGTGATGTCGCACTTCACCAGGGAGGCTTTGAGGGTGTCCTTATAACGTTTCCGTTGTCCTCCTTTGGCTCATTTACCATGAAGGAGCTCCGCGTAAAGCATTTACTTAGGGAGTCTCGTATCTGGCATGCGAACTAGGTGGCCTGTCCAGCGATGGGTCACCACTGTTCAAAAGCTGAGGGATTGGTGCATGAGAGCTGGATAAACTCTGCTGGTGATAGAGTGGCTGTCAGGCAGGGTAGATGCTGGGTGGATGTTTTCCCCTGGCTGGGGTGTCTGGAACCAGAGGTCTCAGTTTCACGATAAGGGGTCGGCCATTTAGGACAGAGATGAGGAGAAATTTTTTCACTCAGTGGGTAGTGAATCTTTGGAATTCTCTGCCCGAGAGGGCTGTGGATGCTCAGTCGTTGAGTATATTCAAGGCTGAGATCGATAGTTACTAGGGAAACCAAGGGAAGAGAAATGGAGATCGGACGGAAAAGTCATCATCATCATAGGCGGTCCCTCGAACGAGGATGACTTGCTTCCACGAGTTCATAAGTGTTTCAATGAAGGACCCGATGTCCCAGTCCTAAATTCCAATTGAGGGGATGTGTTGTCTGTAATACTCTTATGAATGACTCCACGAGGTCTAGTATTGTACTTGAGCTGTTGTGACCTTAGTCCCATTTATTGTAACTCCAGAGTGAGGCACAAGCATGGTGGGCAGCCTTTTATACTGAGCCCTACACACCTATGCAGGTGACCCTCAGGTCTCCCACCGCAGTGCCCTCTGGTGGCACACCTTATGTGACTATACAGTTAGTAGACATGGTCTACATACATGACAGGGTGGAAGATGCCTGTGCGGGGATTTTGCTAACGTGTGGTGACCGTTGCACATCAGCCACCAGACTGGCTCGACAGAGCAGGGCCTTTATCCAGTGGCAAGGGTAAACCAAGATGACTGGAGACCTGCTCTGCTGCGATAACAGCTTTCAAACACTGAATGAAAATGCAGCTGTGCAGTAAACACACAGAATGGGTCTCTGAGATGGGAAAGTGGCGTTGAGGTAGATGATCAGTCATTATCTTATTGAATTTCAGAGCAGGCTTGAAGGGCCGAATGGCCTGCTCCTGGTCCTATCCCTTAATGTTCTTATAATACTCATCAGGAGGGGTAAAGCAACCAATCAAAACACTCATGTCTCCTCATATATTCCCTGTTACGCAGCTTGTATTGTGTGTGGACTATCCACTTGCATTTTCCAGTGTCGTGTTATTTCCGAGGTTAAGCTTCCTTATGGTACTGGAATTCTGTTTAATTAGTGGCCCTGAGGGATGTAGAATTGAATGGATTTACGCTAATAATGGAGCATTGGCCACTTGACCCATGTTTTATTTCCCTCAAAGACTGAGAATGTTGCAGGCACGTTAGAAAATTGGCGTGGTGTGCACGCTCACCTTGGTTGATGTCGCTTGGCCAAGCAGTGAATGGATTGCGAATGTATCCTAGCACTCTGTCTGCACGGCACACAAATCTGACTGACATTCTCGCTGAGAAGGTACATCGGTCTGACCACGCCCGTCCAACCCAACACGCAGAGAATCAGTTTACAATGAATGCCATCAACCTGCCCCATTGATTTTAGTTAGCCTGTTGCAAGGCGATATCCCGCTTTATGATGATGCACAAGACGTTGTGTAGCCTAATTAAGTTGAAGGGTTACAAGGACACAGCTGTCAGTGTCCACAGTTAAAATAGCTAATTGTCGCTAATGGACAAGTGGAGTTAAATAAAAAAGGATTAGCCATGACCTGAAACCTGGGCCCCCGAAGGAACAATCTTCTTAATCCACTCAGCAGTTTTGGTAGCACAGCATAGGGAATACAATGGCTAGTGACCGTGTCATTCTGGGTGTATATCTTAGAGTAAAGTGATTTTACTGCCCTCACAATACCATTTGCTAACAGTTGACAGTCTATTGAGCAAACGCATTAGTATTTCATGCGTTAAAATTTTAAAAACCGGAGTTAGCTGATGGTGTTAAATCAGGAACGAAAATGTCTCGATAAGCAAGGCTGGCAATGACAAGCACTGGGAGGGACTCAGCTGTCTATTGCAAGGGGATGGAGTATAAAAGTGAATACTTCCTGCTACAACTGTACAGGGCATTGGTGAGACCACACCTGGAGTACTGTGTACTTTTAGAGTGGATACATCCCTAGCATCGAAGCACTGACCACACTCGACCAGCTCCGTTGGGCAGGCCACATCGTCCGCATGCCTGACACAAGACTCCCAAAGCAAGCGCTCTACTCAGAACTCCTACACGGCAAGCGAGCCCCAGGTGGGCAGAGGAAACGTTACAAGGACACCCTTAAAGCCTCCCTGATAAAGTGCAACATCCCCACCGACACCTGGGAGTCCCTGGCCAAAGACTGCCCTAAGTGGAGGAAGTGCATCCGGGAGGGCGCTGAGCACCTCGAGTCTCATCGCCGAGAGCATGCAGAAACCAAGCGCAGGCAGCGGAAGGAGCGTGCGGCAAACCAGACTCCCCACCCACCCTTTCCTTCAACCACTGTCTGTCCCATCTGTGACAGAGAGTGTAATTCCTGTATTGGACTGTTCAGACACCTAAGAACTCATTTTTAGAGTGGAAGCAAGTCTTCCTCGATTTCGAGGGACTGCCTATGATGACTGCATACAGTATTAATCTCCTTATTTAAGGAAGGATATATTTGCATTGGAGGCAGTTCAGAGAAGGTACACGAGGTTGATTCCTGAGATGAAGGGGTTGTCTTATGAAGAAAGGTTGAGCAGGTTGGGCCTATACTCATTGGAGTTTAGAAGACTGAGAGCTGATCTTATTGAAGTGTATAAGATTCTGAGGGGGCTTGATAGGGTAGATGCAGAGAGGATGTTCCTTCTTGTCGGGGAATTTAGAGCTAGGGGACATAGTCTCTGAATAAGGGGTCGCCCATTTAAGACAGAGATGAGGAGGAATTTCTTCTCTCAGAGGGTGGTGAATCTGTGGAATTCTCTACCCCAGAGAGCTGTGGAGGCTGGGTCATTGAATATATTTAAGGTGGAGATAGACAGATTTTTGAACGATAAGGGAGTCGAGGGTTATGGGGAGCGGGCAGAGAAATGGAGTTGAGGCCAGGTGGCCTAATTCTGCACCTTATGTTCTTATGTTTTTATGTCTAGTTCCAGAATGTTTGTATCCTCAGTCCAACTAACTGATTTAAATTCCGTAAATTAGTGGTCATCCACAACTTGGCTGCCCCGTGTCCTAATTCGCACCAAATCCAACTCACCCATCACCCCCTGTGCTCGCTGACCTACATTGGCTCCCGGTTAAGCAACGCCTCGATTTCAAAATTCTCATCCTTGTTTACAAATCCCTCCATGGCCTCACCCCTCCCTATCTCTGTAATCTCCTCCATCCCCACAAACCCCCCCCCCCCCCGGCCGCTGAGATCTCTGCGCTCCTCTAATTCTGCCCTCTTGAACATCCCTGATTATAATCGCTCAACCATTGGTGGCCGTGCCTTCTGTTGCCTGGGCCCCAAGCTCTGGAACTCCCTCCCTAAACCTCTCCGCCTCTCTACCTCTCCTTCCTCCTTTAAGACGCTCCTTGAAACCTACCTCCACCCTAATATCGCCTGTATGGCTCGGTATCAAGTTTTGTTTGATAATCGCTCCTGTGAAGAACTTTGGGATGTTTATCTGCATTAAAGGTGCTCTATAAATACAAGTTGTTGTTGTTTTTCTTGAACCTGCCAACAACTCTTGTTTTATTTACATAGCTTTAGTTTTAATTCACATTTGGTGATGAGCAGCTGGAAGGATCCACCCAGATAGCAGAGGGGTTAACAACCTGGGGGCATAGATTTAAAGTAATCGGTAGAAGGTTTAGAGGGGATTTGAGGGGAGATTTCTTCACCCAGAGGGTGGTGGGGGTCTGGAACTCACTGCCTGAAAGGGTGGTAGAGGCAGAAACCCTCACCATATTTAAAAAGTACTTCGATGTGCACTTGAAGTGCCGTAACCTACAGGGCGACGAACCAAGAGCTGGAAAGTGGGATTAGGCTGGGTAGCTCTTTGTTGGCCGGCGCAGACACAATGAGCCAAAATGGCCTCCTTCCGTGCTGTAAATTTCTATGATTCTCTGATTCAAACATTTGGTGATGAGCTGATGGAAAGATTCCCCCAGGTGAAGGAGTTTTGATGGAGTCGACAGGGAGATAAGGTTTCAAGTGGCGGCAGGATCGCTAACCAGACAACACAGATTGAAGATCATTGACAAAGAAAAAGCCAAGGGAAGATGAGGAGGATTTATTTTTCAGGCAATGAGTTGTTATGGTCAATGTTCGCTGTAACACCCAGGGTTCCCACGCAGCCTGTTTGTCGGCCTTTCAATGCAAAAATCGCGCATGCGCAGTATTTTGAATGACTCGCACGGCACCCCCCCCAAAAAATTACAGGGAGCATTGGTTGTGATCTGGAATGCGCTGCCTTACAAGGTGCTGGAAGCAGATTCAATCGTAACAAAAGGATTTGAATAAAAGAAAAAAAATTGCAGGGCTATGAGGAAAGAGCTGAGGGGAGTGGGACTGATTGGATCGCTCTGTCACAGAGCCGGCACAGGCACGATGGGCCGAATGGCCTCCTCCTGTGCTGTATCATTCTGTGATTCTAATCGATCACTGACCCAAAGAACAGTGTAATGCTGATGGAATTCGGTACAATTACATGGAATTTACAGCACAGAAAGAGGCCATTCAGCCCCAACTGGTCCACATTCTGTTTATTCCACCATTCACATCCTATCTAGACTCATCTTTTGTTTCCTAACTTGTGCTATTACATAGAAATATAGAAAATAGGAGCAGTAGTAGGCCATTCGGCCCTTCAAGTCTGCACCGCTATTCAATATGATCATGGCTGATCCTCTATCCCAACACCATATTCCCACTTTCTCCCCCATACCCTTTGATGCCGTTTGTTTCTAGAAATTTATCTATCTCCCTCTTAAATATATTCAGTGACGTGGCCTCCACATCCTTCTGTGGTAGAGAATTCCACAGGTTCACCACCCTCTGAGTGAAGAAATTTCTCCTCATCTTGGTCCTAAATTTCCTACCCCGTATCCTGAGACTGTGACCCCTTGTTCTAGACTTCCCAGCCAGGGGGAAACATCCTCCCCGCATCCAGTCTATCCAACCCAGTCAGAATTTTATACGTTTCAATGAGATCCCCTCTCATTCTTCTAAACTCGAGTGAATACAGACCTAGTCTCTCCTCATAGGACAGTCCTGCCTTCCCAGGGATTAGTCGGTGAACCTTTGCTGCATTCCCTCTATGGCAAGTATATCCTTTCTTAGGTAAGGAGACCAAAAATTACCATCTCAATTTGGCCCATCATCCTTTTTGTCTCTCAAATCTCTTCTGCCTTCCACCCTATCACAGACCTTCTCTTTTGTGCTTTCTACACAGCCCCCTACCCTTTTCAGTGCTCCTTAAGAATCTGTTACATTTTGAACATTCACCAGTTCTGACAAAGAGTCGTCGACCTGAAACGTTAACTCTGTTTCTCTCTCCACAGATGCTGCCTGACCCGCTGAGTATTTCCAGCATTCTCTGTCTGTATTTGGTCCGCACTCTTGCTGCCCTGAATGCCGATTTTTAAAAAATATATTATTTTCCTGTTTCCTCACAGCTGAGCCCATCCGTGGTGAACTCTGTTCTGAAGGGGACGTTCAACGCGACCTTATTTAACCCACTGCTGAATCCCCCGCCGATGCCGAGGCATCCCGATCCCCCGTTATTCTAGGGCATCCGATCCTGACCCGACATTGAAACCACATTAAAACAGTAAGTACAAACTCCCGGAAGCCAGGCGAAGCTGCATAAACCTCTCCAGTTCCGACAGCTGTGCTTTTTCTGGGGTTCCCCCAATGGTTTGCATTACTAACTCTGATTACAGGACGATAATCCTGCCGCATTTACAATTAGAATCGGGTAGCACAAGGAGTCAGAAGGGGGAATTTTTTCACCCAGAGGGTGGTGGGGTTCTGGAACTCACTGCCTGAAAGGGTGGTAGAGGCATAAAACCCTCAGCACATTTAAAAAGTACTTGGATATGCACTTGAAGTAACCTACAGGGTTACAGACCAAGAGCTGGAAAGTGGGATTAATTCTGCCCTCTTGAGCATCCCTGATTATAATCGCTCAACCATCGGTGGCCGTGCCTTCTGTTGCCTGGGCCCCAAGCTCTGGAACTCCCTGCAGATTGGAAACTGCAAATGTAACGCCCCTATTTAAAAAAGGAGGCAGACAAAAAGCAGGAAACTATAGACCAGTTAGCCTAACATCTGTGATTGGGAAAATGTTGCAGTAGCAGGACATTTGGAAAAGCAAAATTTGGTCAGGCAGAGTCAGCATGGATTTATGAAGGGGAAGTCATGTTTGACAAATTTGCTGGAGTTTTTTAAGGATGTAACGAACAGGGTGGATAAAGGGGAACCAGTGGATGTGGTGTATTTGGACTTCCAGAAGGCATTTGACAAGGTACCATCAAAGAACTCACTTCAGGAGTGGAAGCAAGTCTTCCTCGATTCCTAGGGACTGCTTATGATGATGACACAAAAGGTTACTGCACAAGATATAAAAGTTCATGGGGTTGGGGGTAATATATTAGCATGGATAGAAGATTGGCTAACTAACAGAAAACAGAGAGTCGGGATAAATGGTTCATTCTCTGGTTGGCAACTAGTAACTAGTGGGGTGCCGCAGGGATCAGTGCTGGGACCCCAACTATTTACAATCTATATAAACGACTTGGAGGAAGGGACTGAGTGTAATGTAGCCAAATTTGCTGACGATACAAAGATGGGAGGAAAAGCAATGTGTGAGGAGGACAGAATAATAGGCTAAGTAGTTGGACAAAAGTTTGACAGATGGAGTATAATGTTGGAAAGGGTGAGGTCATGCACTTTGGCAGAAAAAAAAATCAAAGAGCAAGTTATTATTTAAATGGAGAAAGATTGCAAAGTGCTGCAGTACAGCGGGACCTGGAGGGTACTTGTACATGAAACACAAAAGGATAGTATGCAGGTACAGCAAGTGATCAGGAAGGCCAATCGTATCTTGGCCTTTATGCAAAGGGGATGGAGTATAAAAGCAGGGAAATCTTGCTACAGCTATATAAGGTATTGGTGAGGCCACACTTGGAATACTGCGTGCAGTTTTGGTTTCCATATTTACAAAAGGATATACTAGCTTTGAAGGCAGTTCAGAGAAAGTTCACTAGGTTGATTCCGGAGATGAGGATGTTGACTTATGAGGAAAGGTTGAGTAGGTTGGGCCTCTGCTCATTGGAATTCAGAAGAATGAGAAGTGATCTTATCGAAGCATATAAGAAGATTATGAGGGGGCTTGACAAGGTGGATGCAGAGAGAATGTTTCCACTGATGGGGGAGACTAGAACTAGAGGACATGATCTTAGAATAAGGGGCTGCCCATTTAAAATTAAGATGAGGAGAAATTTCTTCTCTCAGAGGGTTGTGGATCTGTGGAATTCGCTGCCTCAGAGAGATGTGGAAGCCGGGACATTGAATAAATTTAAGTCAGAAATAGACAGTTTCTTAAACGATAAGGGGATAAGGGGTTATGGGGACTGGGCAGGGAAGTGGACCTGAGTCCATGATCAGATCAGTCATGATCATATTAAATGGCGGAGCAGGCTCGAGGGGCCATATGGCCTACTCCTGCTCCTATTTCTTATGTTCTTATGTAAACCTCTCCGCCCCTCTTTCCTCCTTCAAAGATGCTCCTTAAAGCCCATCTCTTTGACCAAACTTTTGGTCACCTGCGCTAATTTCTACTTATGAAGTTCAGTGTCAAATATTTTTTTAAAATCTCATAATACTCCTGTGAGGTGCCTTGGGACGTTTCAAGATGTTAAAGGCGCTATACAAATATAGGTTGTGGTTGTTGTTGTTAGGCTGGATAGCTCTTTGTCGGCCGGCATGGACATGATGGGCCGAATGGCCTCCTTCCCTGCTGCAAATGTCTATGATTCTATGAGATGTACCTGCAGCTTCTGTGTATTTCTGTGTGTACGAGAGAGAAGCTTTAAACTAAAGACTGAAATTGGGAGATAGTTGGATAAACGCGAAACATTGCGGATGCGGGAAATCTGAAATTGAAACAGAAAATGCCAGACACACTCAGCGGGTCAGACAGCATCTGCGGAGAGAGAGAGAGAGAGAGAGAGAGAGAGAGAGCGAGAGAGAAGCTGAGTTAACGGTTCAGGTCGATGACCCTTCGCCCATCGAGAGAATTAAATATCAGGCACTGCCGATAATGGCCGGATGATCCGATACCTGCCCGTGTCGCCCCACCGCCCCAGACGGATTTCTAGCCCATTGTTCCAGAGATTTTGTACCGGCACCAGTGTAAATAAAGTAGTCTGCTGCTGCTCTGATGTCAGTCTGAAACGATCGAAAGCTTTGCAGGGGAACCAACGCGTTAAATACCAAAAGCCTCAAAAGAGTTGGAAGGAAAGAAAGACTTGGGGGCCGATTTTGGTCAAGGTCTCCGTCCGCCCAAAGTGCCGCCGATGGCCGCCGAGGTACCGGACGGTATTTTGGGCGAGATATTCACCGGCGAGGTCCCTCGAAGGTCGGCGGGCGGCAAATGGACGACGTACGCCGCCAATCTCGGCGTCAGCGGGCGGGAGGTCTCATTCTCGGCGGCAGAGGCAGAGAAGGGTCGAAGAGCTGGGAAAAAAAATTCCGCAGTACAAAAATAAAAAAACTAGCGGAAGACCTTCAGGGGACCCCATGCAGGTAAGTCGCTGTGGAATTTTTTTTAGTGTTCACTAGCCTTTTTTTCAGGTTATTCATCCTTCCTGGCGGGGCCAGACCAGCCGCCAGCCAACAGTCCACCCCTGTTCTGCCGCCGACGCCCGCCCACATCAATCTGGCATCTCGGCGGGCGGGAGCTCAGTTGCTCAACTCGCTGACCTCAGCGGGCGGTTCCTGGCCGCTCTCCCTTCCTGCCCGCTCCAGGCCACCTCGAAAGTGGCAGTGGGCGGATCAAGAATAGCAACGTCGGTGGTGCGTTGATGAATTTTGGCCCCTCAGATTTACATCGCGCCTTTCACAACCACCGGACTTCGCAAAACGCTTTACTGTTATGTCAAGTGTCGTCTCTTGAAATGTGGGAAACGCAGCAGCCAATTGGCGCACAGCAAACTCCCACAAGCAGCAATGTGATAATGACCGGATAACAACCAGTGCAGAGTGGGGTCGAGGGGCCCTATGGCCTACTCCTGCTCCTATTTCTTACGTTCCCATAATCTGTCTTTCTTATGTTGATTGAGGGATAAATATTGGCCCCAGGACACCTCTGCTTTCCTTCAAAATAGTGCCACAGGATCTTTTACATCCACTTGAGAGGGTAGACAGGGCCTCAGTTGAACATCTCATCTGAAAGACGGCACCTCCGACAGTGTGGCACTCCCTCAGTACTGCCCCTCCGACAGTGCAGCACTCCCTCAGAACTGCACTGGGAGTGTCAGCCTTGATTTATGTGCTCAAGTTCCTGGAGTGGGTCTATGAACCCACAACCTTCTGACTCAGAGGCAAGAGTGCTGCCAATGAGCCACAGCTGACATGCAAGAGTTTGAGCCTTGGTCAGCCAGTGTGTTGCTGGGGTTTACCGAGGAGATACTGGTCCTTTAAGGCGCTAGGACTGGCTTGATGTGATTCATGCGGTCGGTTTCCTGTGCTATTACGGAAAATAAATCAGCCAGCAAGTTCTCAGCAGTGGGCTTAGCTGCTCTTTCCAGTCCTATAAATCTCTTAAGCCGGGAAGAAATTAGCGCAGTCAGTACATTGATCTTGCAAGGTTAATGTTAAATTGGCAACAAAAGGTATGACTAGCCAATGAGACAGTTCAAAGAAGTTTCCAGTCCTGGCCATTGTTAGCTCTTACAGTGCTTTATCTGATGACATGCTGTAATTATACTGTACTGGTGCTTTCCTAAGCAGCCTATTAATCTAATGCGCAAATGTTCCATTCTCATAGTACTAAGCATTCACTGAACTGTCTGCAACTAATGCAGCCGCAGTTATTTATGTGCGCATGCATCGCTTTCCTCAGTCTTTCATCAAGAGCGGTTCCTTACTTCTTCAGCTAATCAAAAGGAAATAACACGCACGCAGTGTTTTGCCATTCCCAGGAGTGTATAAATCACGGTGCACTTTGTGTGCACTACTCAGAGCCCACCGCGCTATTATTATTGAGATATTGTCCGCACCTTTATGCAAACCATCAGATGACAAGCAGATGTGGTTGCAAAGGTACTTTAGAGCTGCCAAGTAATGTTCGCTATTACATAGAATGTACAGCACAGACACAAGTAGTTCAGTCCAACTGGTCCGTGCCGGTGTTTAAGCTCCAGGTTATCCCCGGTGTCCTGGGCCAATATTTATCCCTCAACTAACATCACAAAAACTGATTATCTGGTCATTATCACATTGCTGTTTGTGGGAGCTTGCTGTGTGCAAACACACTGCCGTGTTTCCCACATTACAACAGTGACTACACTCCAAAAGCACTTCATTGGCTGAGATGTCCGGTGGTCGTGAAAGGCGCTATAAATGCAAGTCTTTTTTTTTCTTTTCTCCACACCAGCCCCCTCCCATCCCTCTTCATCTCCCCCCCTCCCATCACCATATCCTTCTATTCCTTTCCCCCGCATGTGTTTATCCATCTTCCCCTTAAATGCATCGATACTATTTGCCTCATCCACTCCCTGTGGCAGCGAGTTCCACATTCTCACCCCTCTCTGGGTAAAGAAGTTTCTCCTGAATTCCCCATTGGATTTATTATGATTATCTTATATTGATGGCTCTCAGGTTTGGAGAAATGGAAACATCTTCTCTACGCCTATCAAGTCCCTTCATAATTTTAAAGACCTCCATTAGGTGAAAGCTCTTGTGAACTATTCTTCCGGCCTGCTTAAGGAGCTAGCCATTTTCCACATTTCCCTAATACCACAGCTGCAAATAAAGTTACATTTTGATGAATAATATGAACATTTTTAATGCCCGTTTTTTTGAACAAACTTAAACGTGAGCATAAGCGAGTACACAGAGGAACTTCAGTGAAATGTTACAAAGGCTATATATATATATATTTTCAATTTGTGCACCATGCAGGATTATTAAGTGGACTCCAACGGTTTCTTACCATGGGCCAGAATTTGCCGTCCGAGTACTCTCAGACTATGCCGTTATGCTGCCTTTGAAATGGACCACACGTCTGGAATTTCTGCGCGCACTTGCACATGCGTCAACTCGCGCACTTTGCAGTCTGTCAAGTTCCGACAGCGCTCTGACTACGCTGCACATTTTCAGCTGACCAATGGAATCAACGTGCTGGCGTAGAGTTGGGCTAATTGTGTCAGCTGTGGCTCAGTGGGCAGCACTCTCGCCCCTGAGTCAGAAGGTTGTGGGTTCAAGTCCCACTCCAGGGTCTAGAACATAAAAGAAAACCCAGGCTGACACTCCAGTGCAGTACTGAGGGAGTGCTGCACTGTCGGAGGTGCCATCTTTCAGATGAGACATTAAACCAAGGCCCTGTGTGCTCTCTCAGGTGGATGTAAAAGATCCCATGGCACTATTTTGAAGAAGAGCAGAGGAGTTATCCCCAGTGTCCTGGGGCTAATATTTATCCCTCAATCAACATCACAAAAAACAGATTATCTGGTCATTATCACATTGCTGTGTGTGGGAGCTTGCTGTGCGCAAATTGGCTGCTGCGTTTCCCACATTACAACAGTGACTACACTTCAAAAGTACTTCATTGGCTGTAAATCGCTTTGAGACGCCCGGTGGATGTGAATGGGGCTATAGAAATGAAAGTCTTTCTTTTTAATTGTGCATTAATTAGTTAAAAGATTTTACGTCTGGTACAAACAGGCACAGGGGCCTGTTTGTGCAGCATAAGTGCAGGCAAATATATCTCAACTATTAGGTGAAGCATCAAAAACAACAGCTTGAAATATGGTTTTCAGTGTGCAGTGATTGGGTTTAAAACCTATCAAAGTTAAAAAGCTGTTAAGATAAAGTAAGATTAAATATAAATAACTGTCCGTCTGGGAACAGCAAGTGCTAATTGCACTGTTTCCAAAAACAGGCTCTCATAAATCTTCAGGTTAATGAACTTGGTCGATTTGGGAATATTTTAAAATTTTAGCGGCACTTTCATTTTTTATGCATTAAAAATCATGCCTGTAACAGGTTCACGGCTAAATGCAACATTGCTTAAACGGAATGGCGGGTTCCAAAGCACTAAGTGCTTGTCACCATTTAGAGATTAATTTTTCCCTTGCACGGCCCAAATATTGGAAGTCGAGCCATACATGAAATTCTGGAGCACCTCCGTTCAGTCCGCAAGTGTGATTCTGAGCTTCCGGCCGCCTGTCACTTTAATTCTACACTGCATTCCCACTCTGACCTCTCCGTCCTCGGCCTCCTACACTGTTCCAATGAAGCATAATGCAAGCTCGAGGAACAGCACCTCATCTTTCGATTAGGCACTTTACAGCCTTCTGGGCTCAACATCGAGTTCAACAATTTCAGAGCGTAACCTCTGTCAATCTTTGGCTCCCACTCCCCCCCCCCCCCCCAGAGCCTGTTTCTTTCTTTTTATTTTTCTCCTTGTCTCTAATTTCAGTCGGTCATTATCCCACCATTCACACTCTATCTTGACTAATGTGTTTCTAACTCCTGCCATTACCATTTGAATTTGGACCACCGTCCCGTTTGTCTCTCTAATCTCTCCTGTCTTCCACCCTATCACAGACCTTCCCTTTTGTTCTTTCTTCCCCTCCCCCTTTCAGGGCTGGTTAACAATCCGTTCTTTCCAAACACTCTCCAGTTCTGACGGAGGGTCATCGACCTGAAACGTTAACTCTGCTTCTCTCTCCACAGCTGCTGCCTGACCCGCTGAGATTTCCAGCATTTTCTGTTTTTATTACAGACTCCAGCATCCACAGAATTTCGCTCTTGTATATTTTGAAATTCTGCACCGACTGTCGAGCATGCCGGGGTGCACCAGAAACAGGAGGTCAGCACAAAGGTCTTCTCAAATCCAGGCCCTAATAATGAATGGGCAGCGGAGATTTCTGTTCCCTGATTGGCTGAGGGAAAGGCGCACCGCCCCTCTGATTGGCTGAGGGAAAGGCGCACTATCCCTCTGATTGGCTGAGGGAAAGGTGCACCACTCACTGATTGGCTGAGGGAAAGGCACACCGCGCCCCTGATTGGCTAAGGGAAAGGCGCACCACCCTCCCACGATTGGCTGAGGGAAAGGCGCACCGCCCACAAACCACCCCCCCCCCCCCGATTGGCTGAGGGAAAGGCGCACCACCCTCCCACGATTGGCTGAGGGAAAGGCGCACCGCCCACAACCACCCCCCCCCCCCCCCCCCCCGATTGGCTGAGGGAAAGGCGCACCACCCCTCTGATTGGCTGAGGGAAAGGCGCACCGCGCTCCCCCCCTGATTGGCTGAGGGAAAGGCTCACCACCCCTCTAATTGGCTGAGGGAAAGGCGCACTAGCCTTCTGACTGGCTGAGGGAAAGGTGCACCACTCACTGATTGGCTGAGGGAAAGGCACACCGCGCCCCTGATTGGCTAAGGGAAAGGCGCACCACCCTCCCACGATTGGCTGAGGGAAAGGCGCACCACCCCTCTGATTGGCTGAGGGAAAGGCGCACCGCGCCCCCCCCCCCCCGATTGGCTGAGGGAAAGGCTCGCCACCCCTCTGATTGGCTGAGGGAAAGACGCACCCCCCTCTGATTGGCTGAGGGAAAAGCGCACTGGCCCCACGTGATCCCAGGGTATGCTAATGCACAACAGCCCGCCGCTGGGATCCGTGGGCCGCTATGCTATGCGCAACTCCGCAGCCTTTCGAAGCAAGTTTTTGCTTGGGGCCTCGAGTCGGGTGAGTGCGGATCCCGTTCGGAGGGCAATGTCATACTTCTTAGTTACGCCGCCATATTTCAGGGTCCATGTGTTCAGCAACAACAACAGCTTGCATTTATATAGCACCTTTAACATAGTAAAAACGCCCCATGGCACTTCACAGAAGTGATTATCAAACAAAATTTGACACAGCCATGTAAGGAGATAATAATAACTTATTTATATAGCGCCTTTAATGTAGTGAAACATCCCAAGGCGCGTCACAACAGTGTTAGAGACAAAACAGATAAATTTGACACTGAGCTGCAGAAGAAACTAAGGTCAATGATCAAAAGCTTGGTCACAGAGGTAGGTTTTAAGGAGCGTCTTAAAGGAGGAAAGAGAGGTAGAGAGGCGGAGGGGTTTAGGGAGGGAGTTCCAGAGCTTGGGGCCCAGGCAGCTGAAGGCACGTCCACCAATGGTTGAGCGATTAGAATCGGGGATGTTCAAGAGGGCAGAATTTGAGGAGCGCAGGCATCTTGTGGGGTTGTGAGGCTGAAAAAGATTACAGAGATCTGGAGGGGGCGAGGCCACGGAGTGATACGTAAACAAGGATGAGAATTTTGAAATCGAGGCGTTGTTTAACCGGAAACCAATGTAGGTCAGAAAGCACAGGGGGTGATGGGTGATCGTGACTTGGTGTGGGTTAGTACACAGGCTGCTGAGTGTTGGATGACCTCAAGTTTACGTCGTGTGGAATGTGGGAGGCCGGCCAGGAGTGAGTTGGAGTAGTCAAGTCTAGAGGTAACAAAGGCATGGATGAGGGTTTCAGCAGCAGAGGTAGGGGCGGAGGCGGGCGATGTTAAGGTGGAAAAAGGCAGTTTTAGTTATGCCGCGGATATGTGGTTGGAAACTAATTTCCATTTTGGAACAGTCTTGTTCACCCTCAGATTGATGCTAGGCAGAGGGATGGAGTCAGTGGTTAGGGAACGCAGTTTGTGGCGGACTTGGTCAAAGAGGTAGGTTTTAAGGAGCGTCTTAAAGAGAGAACGAGAGGTAGCGAGATTTAGGGAGGGAATTCCAGAGCTTAGGGGCCAGGCAGCTGAAGGCACGACCCACAGTGATGGAACAAAGAAAATCAGGTATGCGCAAGAGGCCAATGAGCACAGGGGCGATGGGTGAATGGGGTTGGGTGATACAAGCGGTAGAGTTTTGGATGCCATTGCAGATGATGTCTTTTCTGCTCGTGTACAGCAAGAAACATCAAGAAATGCTGAAAGGAATTTAATGACAGACAGAAATGTGATCGCCTTGGGAGCCATCCCCTGGAATCTCCTTTTGGACTTCCTAAGATCTGAACATTCCAATTTGAAAACCTGTAATTACCTAAAGTTCCGCCTGAAAAGACAGATTAGAGCTCTGGTTCTAAATTGCAGCCAGCCACTCTACGTAATGAAACTGCGTCTTTGTCTACTCAACATCGGCAGTTATGCATGTACTCATTTGGCAAAATTGGTGAGAACTCTTCAATGTTTGCCTCTACCTCCATGAGTAGACTCTGTCAAAGAGCAGTGACCTCGGGAAGTGGTGAGGCCAAGTGCCCTGATGGGTCATTTCGATTCTCATCCTTGTTTACAAATCCCTCTGTGGCCTCGCCCCTCCCTATCTCTGGGGACGAAATTGATGGCCTTACCGCCGCCTGCCGCCGAGATCCACTAACATTCCTCCTCGAGTTCCGCCCTGTGCCAGTTTCGACCTGGTCTGGAGCGGGGGGGGGGGGGAGGGGAGAGCCGCCGGGAACCTCCCGCTGACGTCAGCGGACGGCCGAGGGGCACAACTGAGCTCCCGCCCGCCGAACTCCCAGATTCCTGCGGGCGGGAGTCGGCGGGAGAAAGGGAAGGGACCGACGGTAAGTATCATCATCATACCGAGGATAACTTGCTTCCACGTCAAAAAGTTCACAGGTGTTTCAATGATGGACCTGAAATTCCAGGTCCCGAACTACATCCTGAAGGGTGGAAGATGCCTGTACGTGGATTTTTTTAACGTGGGGTGGCCGTTGAACACCAGCCACCACACGGGCTTGACAGAGCTAGGTCTTGGTCCAGTGGCAAGGGTTAACCAGGATGACTGGAGACCAGCTCTGATGCACGGACCCAGCGCGCTCACATATCGCAGTGTGGGCTGGGCCCGTGCTGCCCCTGGGCCCTCGGCTCTTCTGGGCCACGAACTCTCGCCTCTCCTGGGCCCCGATCACGTCCCTCTACAATCTCTCGCTGCTCCTTTGACCCGACCTCGCCGCTCCTGCTGTACCTGCCCACGCTCCAATCACCGAGCTGGATCTTGGTGACGTCTCTCTTCACTGCCGTTGCTCTCCTGCTCCAGCCCATGCTGCTCCCTGGAGTGGTACCCCGCCACTCTGCTCCTTCCGCTCCCCGGCCTGCAAAGTATGAAGACCTGTAAAAAAAGGTGAGTGAACATTTTAAAAACATTTTTCTTACAGCGACTTACCGGCATGGGGTCTCCTGAAGGTGTTCCGTCTTTTTTTTTGCATTGATTTTTCTTTTCAGGTCTTCGACCATTTGCCTTCTTCACCACCTGCTGTACCTGTATGCCAACTTTCAATGACTGATGTACCATGACACCCAGGTCTTGTTGCATCTCACCTTTTCCTAATCTGCCGCCATTCAAATAATATTCTGTCTTCGCGTTTTTGCCCCCAAAGTGGATAACCTCATATTTATCCACATTATACTACATCAGCCATGCATTTGCCCACTCACCTAACCTGTCCAAGTCACCCTGCAGCCTCTTAGCGTCCCCCTCACAGCTCACACCGCCACCCAGTTTAGTGTCATCTGCAAACTTGGAGATATTACACTCAATTCCTTCATCCAAATCATTGATGTATATTGTAAAGAGCTGGGGTTCCAGCACTGAGCCCTGCGGCACTCCACTAGTCACTGCCTGCCATTCTGAAAAGGACCCGTTTATCCCGACTCTCTGCTCCCTATCTGCCAAACAGTTTTCTATCCATGTCAGTATATTACCACCAATACCATGTGCTTTGATTTTGCACACCAATCTCTTGTGTGGGACCTTGTCAAAAGCCTTTTGAAAGTCCAATACACCATATCCACTGGTTCTCCCCTGTCCACTCTAATAGTTACATCCTCAAAAAATTCCAGAAGATTTGTCAAGCATGATTTCTCCTTCATAAATCCATGCTGACTTGGACCGATCCTGTCACTGCTTTCCAACTGCACTGCTATTTCATCCTTAATAATTGATTCCAACATTTTCCCCACTACTGATGTCAGGCTAACTGGTCTATAATTACCTGCTTTCTCTCTCTCTCCCTTTTTGTAAAGTGGTGTTACATTAGCTACCCTCCAGTCCACAGGAACTGATCCAGAGTCGATAGACTATTGGAAAATGATCATCAATGCATCCACTATTTCTAGGGCCACTTCCTTAAGTACTCTGGGATGCAGACTATCAGGCCCCGGGGATTTATCGGCCTTCAATCCCATCAATTTCCCGAACACAATTTGCCGTCTAATAAGGATATCCTTCAGTTCCTCCTTCTCACTAGACCCTCAGTCCCCTAATACTTCGCCAAGGTTATTTGTGTCTTCCTTCGTGACGACAGAACCAAAGTATTTGTTCAACTGGTCTGCCATTTCTTTGTTCCCCATTATAAATTCACCTGAATCCGACTGCAAGGGACCTACGTTTGTCTTCACTAATCTTTTTCTCTTCACATATCTATGGAAGCTTTTGCAGTCAGTTTTTATGTTCCCAGCAAGCTTCTTCTCATACTCTATTTTCCCCCACTTAATTAAACCCTTTGTCCTCCTCTGCTGAATTCTAAATTTCTCCCAGTCCTCAGATTTGCTGCTTTTTCCGGCCAATTTATATGCCTCTTCCTTGGATTTAACACTATCCTTAATTTCCCTTGTTAGCCACGGTTGAGCCACCTTCCCCGTTTTATTTTTACTCCAGACAGGGATGTACAATTGCTGAAGTTCATCCATTTGATCTTTAAATGTTTGCCGTTGCCTATCCACAGTCAACCCTTTAAGTATCATTCGCCAGTCTATTCTAGCCAATTCACGGCTCAAACCATCGAAGTTACCCTTCCTTAAGTTCAGGACCCTAATTTCTGAATTAACTGTGTCACTCTCCATCTTAATAAAGAATTCTACCATATTATGGTCACTCTTCCCCAAGGGGCCTTGCACAATAAAATTGCTAATTAGTCCTTTCTCATTACACATCACCCAGTCTAGGATGGCCAGCTCTCTAGTTGGTTCCTCGACATATTGGTCTAGAAAACCATCCCTAATACACTCCAGGAAATCCTCTTCCACCGCATTGTTACCGGTTTGGTTAGCCCAATCAATATGTAGATTAAAATCACCCATGATACCTTTATTGCACGCATCCCTAATTTCTTGTTTGATGCTGTCCCTAACCTTACTACTACTGTTTGGCGGTCTGTACACCACTGACACCTGGAAGTCCCTGGCCAAAGACCGGCCTAGGTGGAGAAAGTGCGTCTGGGAGAGCGTTCAGCTCTTCGAATTTCAACGCCATGAGCGTGAAAAGGTCAAGCGCAGGCAGCGGAAGGAGCGTGCGGCAAACCCGTCCCATCCACCCCTTCCCTCGCCGACTGTCTGTCCCACCTGTGACTGTTCAGCCACCAAAGAACTCACTACAAGAGTGGAAGCAAGTCTTCCTCGATTCCGAGGGACTGCCTATGATGAGATGATACATGCATGTGTGTGTATATGTACAGAATCCTCAGGTACGAATCCGTGCCGGTTTTGGGGATTTTCCAGATTTCAGACGAGAAAATCAGTAGTCTGAAATCCGGAATCCTTGAGCGAACCCGTGCTGGATTTTGTGTTTTGCCTCAAAAGTGTCCGTTTTTCAACAATAATTCCGGATTCCGGTTGACTCTATCAGCTATGCGCAAAATGTCCGTTTTTTGGACAATACCGGTTTTCGGAGTTCCGGATTCGGGACGTTGCACCATATATATCTTCATCTTCTTAGGCAGTTCGCTGGAGTCGAGGATGACTTGCTTCCACACTAATGTGAGTTCTAAGGTGACTGAGGAGTCCAATGCGGAACCTACAGTCTCTGTCACAGGTGGGGCAGATGGTGGTTGGAGGGATGGGTGGGAGGGAGGATTGGGTTGTCGTGCGCTCCTTCCGCTGTTTGCGCTTGGCTTCCGCGTGCTCCCTGCGTGAGACTCGAGGTGTTCGGCGCCTTCCCGGATGCTTCTCCTCCACTTTGAGCGGCCTTGGGCCAGGGATTCCCAGGTGGGGATGTTGCACTTTTTTCAAGGAGGCTTTGAGGGTGTACTTATATATACTGTATACATTAGACACCTCAAATCGCTGGAAAAATACCACCAACGAAGCCTCCGCAAGATCCTGCAAATCCCCGGGAGGACAGACGCACCAACATTTACGTCCTCGACCAGGCCAACATCCCCAGCATCAAAGCACTGACCACACTTGACTAGCTCCGTTGGGCGGGCCACATTGCCCGCATGCCAGACACAAGACTCCCAAAGCAAGCGCTCTACTCGGAACTCCTACACGGCAAGCGAGCCCCAGGTGGGCAGAGGGAACTTTTCAAGGACACCATCAAAGCCTCCTTGATAAAATGCAATATTCCCACAGACACCTGGGAGTCCTTGGCCAAAGACCGCCCTAAGTGAAGGAAGAGCATCCGGGAGGGCGCTGAGCACCTCGAGTCTCGTCGCCGAGAGCATGCAGAAACCAAGCGCAGGCAGCGGAAGGAGCGTGCGGCAAACCAGACTCCCCACCCACCCTTTCCTTCAACCACTGTCTGTCCCACCTGTGACAGAGACTGTAATTCCTGTATTGGACTGTACAGTCAGCTGAGAACTCACTTTTAGAGTGGAAGCAAGTCTTCCTCGAATATGAGGGACGGCTTATGATGATGATGATATATATATATATATATATAAATGTTAACATTACAAACCGACTAAACTTTAGAACCATGCTCCCATAGCAAGGATGATTGATAAGGATTATATGACGTCTGAAATTATTGTGACACTGATCGCAGAACCCTGCGCCTGCCTTATTGAATCAATAATTGTCTCTACAAAGTAGCAAGGGATTGCGTTGGTAGTGGCTCCTTTTTGAATTATTGAGGGGTCTCAAATTGCGGAACTAATGAGCATTATATTGAAGGGAAAGCAAAAGGGAGGAGGTGACCAAGGCGCAGGGAGAAAAGAAAACATGAACTGCCATCGTGTCTGGCTCCGGGGTCAAGGGTCAGCAGAGTTAACTTCCTAATCCTGCGTGTCAATTAAATAGCGTACTGTGAACCTCCAACTTTATTACTTTGCTGCCTGGATTTGAGGGAGCACGCACACAGAGTATGTCAGGGCTCTGAAAGAATAGATTGTCACAGAGGAGGGGATTAGGAGGCTGACTTTTGCTGGAGGGAGACCACACGTCTCAAATCCTCCCCATGTCCGACATGCAGCTTTCAAAGGCTGAAGATTGGACATCAAGATCAACTCATATTAAAGCGCCTGTTCAGCAAACAGGATTTGTTTACTCAATTTGCAAAAAAAAAGTTGGAAAATTGTTGACACAATACAAATGACACTTTACTGTAGGCCTGTCACACTGTAAAGGCTAAATATTATATGTAAGCTGTTCAAAGAATCATAGACTAAGAACGGTAGTATAGTGGTTATGTTGCTGGACGAGTAATCCCGAGGTCTAGACTAATGATCTGGAGACTCGAGTTTAAATCCCACCACGGTAGCTGGGGAATTTACAATTCAATTAAATAAATCTGGAATAAAAAGCTGGGATCAGTATTGATCACCATGGAACTATTGGTTTGTCGTAAAAACCCATCCATTTCACTAGTATCCTTTAGGGAAGGAAATCTGCCGCCCTTACCCTGTCGAGCCTATATGTGACTCCAGATGCACAGCGATGTGGTTGATTCTTAACTGCACTCTGAAATGGCCCAGCGGGGCACTCAGTGTTGAGAAGGCGGCTCACCACCACCTTCTCGAGGGCAATTAGGGACGGGCAATAAATGCCGGCCTTGCCAGCGACACCCATATCCCGTGAATGAAAATAAAATTGTAGAATAGTAAAAAAGGAGGCCATTCGGCCCATCCAGTCCACTCCGGCTCTTTCGAAGAGCGCCCCAGTTAATCCCACTCCCCCCGGCTCTTTCCCCATATCCCTGCAATTATTTATCCTTCAAGTAATTATCCAATTCCCCTTTGAAGAGCCCCTGGCTCTTTTGCGGGAAGTAAACCTGGAGCTGGGATTTGCAGAGGAGTCGCTGAGGAGGGAGGGTGGGGAGAGTGAATTAAACTCCTCCCCGCCCCCAATCTTATGTATTTTTTCTCTCTCTCTCTCTTTCCCATGGCAGCTGGTCATTATTTCGCCATTCATACCCCATCTAGACTCATTTTTTTGTTTCTTAACTTGTGCCATTACCATCTCAAGTTGGCCCAGCATCCCTTTTGTCTCTCAAATCTCTCCTGCCTTCCACCCTATCACAGACCTTCCCTTTTGTCCTTTCCTCTCCCCCTTTCAGTGCTCCTGAAGAATTTTTTAATTTCGAACATTCGCAGTTCTAATGGAGGGTCACAGACCGGAAACATTGGCCCAGAAATCCCGGCCTCCCCAGGTCGGTACAGAGTATGTACGGAGTGTGTACGGGGTGTATACCGAGTGTGTACGGAGTGGAGTGTGTACGGGGTGTGTACGGAGTGTGTACGGAGTGGAGTGTGTACGGGGTGTGTACGGGGTGTGTACGGACCCGGGAAGGCATCACAAAAGCCGGTTTACAGCGCACAATGCGCATGCATGCTTGACAGATCCTCCGCATCTCGGGACCGAGAACATTTTCAAGGGCAAGATTGCGAGATTTAACCATATCTTGCCCAGCAAGTGTCCTCAAGACTCTTGCGCCTGATAAAAGCAGCGGCATAGCCTAATTTTACAGGTGTAAGAGTTTTAAAACGCACTTAAAACATAAAGAATAAAATTTACAAAACACATTTTATTGTTTAATACCCTGCCCACTATATTAAATTTAATTTAAACCATAATTAAAGTAACTTTTTAAAAACTCGGAAAAAAAAAATTCTCGAAGATATTTATTAACTTTAATTTCAATTAATTTTAATTATGTGAGGTGTGTTTTTTATTTTTTATTTGGTGATATTGTGTTTGGGTTTTTTATTCTCAGTTAATAGCAATGAGACCTGGGGGTACTTGTGCATGAAACATAAAAGGTTAGTATACAGGTGATCAGGAAGGTCAATGGAATCTTGGCCTTCATTGCAAAGGTGATGGAGTATAAAAGCAGGGAAGTCTTGCTACAGTTGACAAGGTATTGGTGAGCCCACACCTGGAATACTGCGTGCAGTTTTGGTTTCCATATTTACGAAAGGATATACTTGCTTTTTGAGGCAGTTCAGAGAAGGTTCACTCGGTTGATTCCGGTGATGAGGGGGTTGACTTATGAGGAAAGGTTGAGGAGGTTGGTCCTCTACTCATTGGAATTCAGAAGAATGAGAGATGATCTTATCGAAATGTATAAGATTATGAGAGGGCTTGACAAGGTGGATGCAGAGAAGATGTTTCCACTGATGGGGGAGACTAGAACTAGGGGGCATAATCTTAGAATAAGGGGCCACCCATTTAAAACTGAGACGAGGAGAAATTTCTTCTCTCAGAGGGTTGTAAATCTGTGGAATTCGCTGCCTCAGAGAGCTGTGGAAGCTGGGACATTGAATAAATTTAAGACAGAAATAGACAGTTTATTAACTGATAAGGGAATAAGGGGTAATGGGGAGCGGGCTGGGAAGTGGAGCTGAGTCCATGATCGGATCAGCCATGATCGTATTAAATGGCGGAGCAGGCTCGAGGGGCTGTATGGCCGACTCCTGCTCCTATTTCTTATGTTCTTATGAGAACTCATAGATTCGGAGTTCCCATTGCTATTAATTGAGAATACTGTACTTGATTGGTTGAGCAGTCACACGTGACTGCATCGTCTCCGTGGGAACCTGGAGGACGGGAGGGCACGGGAAGAGAAGGCCTCCTCACCGGAATCCCACACTCCTCCTGGTCCACCAGGTACTTTCGGAAAAATTCTCCAGTTGGAGGGGTTTGTCCGATACAGCCTCCGACTGGAAATTCAGGCCCATTGACTCTGTCTCTCTCTCCACAGATGCTGCCCCGACCCGCCGAGTATTTCTAACATTCTCTGTTTTTATTTTGCTTTTGTGTTGTTGTGGTTGTGGGGAAAGAGTGCATGCTTGGCAGCTCAGTACTTAGGCCAAGGGATCATCAGTGGAGCTTGATTTTCACCCTCTGATTTCTTAAATCAAGGTAGACAGATGAAGAGGAGCGTAGTTTCTGAAGACAAAGAGAAACATTGACTCTTCATGCCGCTCAAAAACAAAATCTTACCAAGTACTTCGCACGCAAGAAAGTCTCCGAAACAAGCAGCTGTCTCCCATAAGCTTCCAATGTTAGTGTCACCTGGCACTGGCTTCATTTTACACCCATTATTTCACCTGCTTTCCCATCATCTGACTGATCTATTCGTTGCCCTGGAGCAGTCAGATCTATAAGTGAAGGAACCAAACTGTAGATGAGGTCCTGATCTTTTTAATAATACTATTAGTTAAACTTCGGTGTCATTGTTCAGGAATGAAACTAATAATAATTAAAATAAAATTGTGTCTCTCTTGCCCTTTTGGCTGCTTTTCTGCTTGTCTGCCAGTCTGTGGGCTAGTTCTTTCTGTCTTTCTCTCCTGGTCCTTCTCTCCCACTCGTCCTTCCCGCTCCTCTGTCCGATTGTCACCCACGGACTTTCATTGCTGAATCTGTGTGCCTCCATTAGACAGTGTCTCACTCTCTCCGTCCCCGTCAGTCTGCGGTGAGTCCCTCCCCACTCCCTTGGTGCGTTTCTCAGTGCTTTGCCTCTCTGTAAATCTATCTCTGGTTTTCCATCTATCTTCGCCTGTCTTTTGCTCTTCAGCCCTGAACCCTCTGAGCTCTCTGCGCTCCTCCAATTCTGGTCTCATGTATATTCCCCTCCACTTCCTTCGCCCCATCATTGGTGGCCATGCCTTCAGCTGCCTGGGCCCCGAGCTCTGGAACTCCCTCCCTAAACCTCTCTACCTCTCCTCCTTTACGACGCTCCTTAAAACCTCCCTCTTTGACTAAGCACCTGACCTACTATCTCCTTATGTCCCTCGGTGTCAAATGTAGTCTGGTAACGCTGCTGTGAAGCGCCTTGCGATATTTTACTCATCCCCCACACAGACATATCGCCCTGATCAGGTTCACCACCCTCTGACAGCAGCAAAGGTCGTCTCATCTCACCTCCTGGACATCAAAAATTTATTTTCTCAATCCTTGCCAAGAGTGCCAGCAGTGTGGAGACACTGGAGTCAGACGATAGATCATGGGGTCAGTCCCATCGTCACTACCCCCTCCCAACACCATCCCTTCCCCAGTCCCATCTCGAAGGATTAGGCCTATGATTGTTTAACGTGCGCTCCGTGTCGGGGAGCCTGGTCTCCCAGGCTCAGTTTCGGGTCCCGATAGGAGAATTAAAGCCCAGGTGTCAAGCACCCCCATGGGTCCCAGCGTGTAACTCCGGACAGGAAATTCGATGGTTCCAAGGGGCGGTCCCTAAAATGGGGGTCACCAGAGAAGACGTTTCCACTTGTGGGCAGTCCAAAACTAGGCTGGCCATAAATATAAGCGTGTCACCAAATAAACCCAACAGGACCAACCTCTTTATAACATAAGAAATAGGAGCAGGAGTCGGCCATACGGCCCCTCGAGCCTGCTCCGCCATTTAATAAGATCATGGCTGATCCGATCATGGACTCAGGTCCACTTCCCTGCCCGCTCCCCATAACCCCTTATTCCCTTATCGATTAAGAAACTGTCTATCGCTGTCTTAAATTTATTCAATGACCCAGCTTCCACAGCTCTCAGGTGCGAATTCCACAGATTTACAACCCTCTGAGAGAAGAAATTCCTCCTCATCTCAGATTTAAATGAGCGGTCATTTTACCCAGACATTGTGGAACAGGGAGGGGTTGAGGTGAATAGTATCGATGCATTTACGGGGAAGCTGGATAAACACATGCGGGGGGAAAGGAATAGAAGGATATGGTGATGGAGTGAGATGGAGAGGGTGGGAGGGGGCTGGTGTGGAGCATAAACACCGGCACGGAGCGGTGGGGCATAAACCCCGGCACAGAGCGGTGGGGCATAAACCCCGGCACGGAGCGGTGGGACATAAACCCAGGCACGGAGCGGTGGGGCATAAACCCCGGCACGGAGCGGTGGGACATAAACCCCGGCACGGAGCGGTGGGGCATAAACCCCGGCACAGAGCGGTGGGGCATAAACCCCGGCACGGAGCGGTGGGACATTAACCCCGGCACGGAGCGGTGGGGCATAAACCCCGGCACGGAGCGGTGGGACATAAACCCCGGCACGGAGCGGTGGGGCATAAACCCCGGCACGGAGCGGTGGGGCATAAACCCCGGCACGGAGCGGTGGGGCATAAACCCCGGCACGGAGCGGTGGGCCCAATGGCCTGTTTCTGTGCCGTACATTCTCTGTAAGCAGTAAGAGGGGGGAGGGGGTGCATTGGGGCTGCAGTATTTTTGTGGGCTCATGAGAAACATTCGTGTCCCCCCCAAAAAAAAATCCCCGCACCCCCTCCAAAACTTGAAATTATGCTCCATCCACCCAGACATGACTAGCCGGCGTTTGGAACTTCTTTGGCTGAGTTTGGAGACAGATTTCTGAGAGACGAGGGAACAATGGTGGGGGGGGGGGGGTCTCTACCACCCTTTCAGGCAGTGAGTTCCAGACCCCCACCACCCTCTGGGTGAAAACATTTCCCCTCAAATCCCTTCCAAACCTTCTACAAATATATTTAAAAAATGCAAACATGCTGTAATTTTATACATTGCTAAAGGCAAATTACAAAGCAAAAATAATACATTTTAACATACATATAAATATGAACAAATCATTATACCACAAATGAACTCAAGTTCATACTGAAAGAGTTGGGCATCTTTATAATTCACCCCAGTCTAGAGATTCCAAGTTAATTAAATGGAAGTTAGAAGGGATTCTGATAGAATGTTAAATGCGGTATTTAAACACTTCAATCACTTGAATTAGAAACTGATGAAATCCCGATGACTTTATGCGTCAGCGGTGAATGTGGGAATGAGGCGGAGACTGAGTTTCCGCCAATAAATTCATCGGGTTATTGGTTTCCTGGCCGTGGGGTGAAATGATATTATTTTGTCTGTCGCTTCACATGTTGTCGGATAGGGGGGCGGGTGGGTTTGTTTCAAATATTTAAATAATGGTACCTGTACTGGGCACGTTGCTTTCTCTTTGCTGTGATACATTGATCTGTGGTATAATCAATAAACACGACGTTGAATGAAATACTGGATCACTTTTCATTATTTTTACAAAGTCACCCCATTCATTTGTGTGCCCCAGTTTTATCAAACCAAAACAAGGTGAAGTACCCCACCCATTATTAAACTAAAGTCCAAATCATTAAAAAAAAGGGAATTTTATCTATTTAAATAACAACAATCATATAACAGTGTCCTCGGGCAATGTTTATCCCTCAATCAACATTGCTAGGTTCGTGCAGCAGAGCAGGTCTCCAATCGTCTTGGATCCCCTTGCCGCTGGACCAAGACCTAGCTCCGTCAAGCCCGTGTGGTGGCTGGTGTGCAACGGCCACCCCACGTTAAAAGAATTCACGGACAGGTATCTTACATAGAAAATAGGTGCAGGAGTAGGCCATTTGGCCCTTCAAGCCTGCACCACCATTCAATAAGATCATGGCTGATCATTCCCTCAGTACCCTTTTCCTGCTTTCTCTCCATATCCCTTGATCCCCTTAGCCGTAAGGGCCATATCTAACTCCCTCTTGAAGATATCCAATGAACTGGCCTCAACAACTCTCTGCGGCAGGGAATTCCACAGGTTAACAACTCTCTGAGTGAAGAGATTTCTCCTCATCTCAGTCCTAAATGGCCTACCACTTATCCTAAGACTGTGTCCCCTGGTTCTGGACTTCCCCAACATCGGGAACATTCTACCCGCATCTAACCTGTCCCGTCCTGTCAGAATCTTATATGTTTCTATGAGATCCCCTCTCATCCTTCTAAACTCCAATGTATAAAGGCCCAGTTGATCCAGTCTCTCCTCATAGGTCAGTCCTACCATCCCGGGAATCAGTCTGGTGAACCTTCGCTGCACTCCCTCAATAGCAAGAACGTCCTTCCTCAGATTAGGAGACCAAAACTGAATACAATATTCCAGGTGGGGCCTCACCAAGGCCCTATACAACTGCAGTAAGACCTCCCTGCTCCTATATTCAAATCCCCTAGCTATGAAGGCCAACATAACATTTGCCTTCTTCACCGCCTGCTGTACCTGTATGCCAGCTTTCAAAGACTGATGAACCATGACACCCAGGTCTCGTTGCACCTCCCCTTTTCCTAATCTGCCGCCATTCAGATAATATTCTGTCTTCGCGTTTTTGTCCCCAAAGTAAACAACCTCACATTTATCCACATTATACTGCATCTGCCATGCATTTGCCCACTCACCTAACCTGTCCAAGTCACCCTGCAGCCTCCTAGCGTCCTCCTCACAGCTCACACCGCCACCCAGTTTAGTGTCATCTGCAAACTTGGAGATATTACACTCAATTCCATCATCCAAATCGTTAATGTATATTGTATAGAGCTGGGGTCCCAGCACTAAGCCCTGCGGCACTCCACTAGTCACTGCCTGCCATTCTGAAAAGGACCCATTTATCTCGACTCTCTCCTTCCTGTCTGCCAACCAGTTCTCTATCCATGTCAGTATATTACCTCCAGCACCCTTCAATGTGCAGTTCGGGACCTGGAACATCGCGACCCTCATGGACAACTCCATTTACAACTCATATTAATGTTCCTCGACTCCGGGGACTGCCGAAGGGAAGATTACTGCCGAAACATCTTGGGCTGGATTGTCGGCACTGTTGCCGCCTCTGTTTTCACCCTGGAGGGGTGCTTTGGGACATCTTGAGGACATGGTAAATTGCTGCGCAAAGACAAGGTTTATGACCCCGCAACTGGTGGCCTTACCGCCCACTGCCACCGCAATTCCCTCGGTTTCCACTTGGGCTGGAGCGGGCGGGCGGGGTGAGCCGGCGGGAACCGCCCACTGGCGTCCTCTGGTGGCCAAGTCACGCAAGTGTCCTCCCGCCCGCTGAGCTGCCATATTGGTGCAGGCGGGAGCCGGCGGAAGCAGTGTGAAGGACCACTGGGTGAAGGCCAGTCTCACCCCGACGGCAAGTACAAAGACCTGCAAAAAAAGGTTAGTGAACTTCTTTTAATTTTTTTTTTAAACAGTGTCTGACCTGTATGGGCTTCGCTGAAGGTCTTCCGGTGTTTTTTTTTTTGGTGATGATTTTCATTTCCAGCTCTTCCACCCGCCCTGGGCCCGACTCCATCCTCGGCGGCACTTGGGCAGCAATCGCATTTGCCGCCGAGATTGAGAGCTCCCGCCCGCTGCCGCCCAGATTGACGGCGTAAGCCGTTACTTGACCGCCGGGCGGTACCTTTTAGAGGGATCTTCCCGGCAAAGTACCGCCTGGTCTCTCGGTGGCCATCGGCGGTCCATTGGGCGGCACTTGGGCCTTGGCTTTGACCAATTTCGGGCCCATATCTTTCTTGAATACATTTGGTTCTGTTTCGTGATTTTCAGAACATGGTGATCAATGCTGGGACGTTGAACTTTGTACTTCATTTTTGCAGCCAAGGTCAGTGTCAAGCTCGCCTTTGCCAAGCATAACACAGACATTTTTAAAAACAGAGAATGCTGAAAATCTCAGCGGGTCAGGCAGCATCTGTGGAGAGAGAAACAGAGTTAATGTTTCAGGTCGCTGACCCTTCGTCAGAACTGAGCACAGTCAGCTGTAGATAGCCATCCACGGGTCCCAGACATTATTTTCAACCTTGCTATTCCTTTGCTGTGAGAATAGATTTCCCCTTCCTAACTCAATGATCGAACATGTGGAATTATCTCCGTTACCCTTTTTACAATGGCAGTGAATAACTCAAGGAATGAAAGTGGAACGGGGAAAGCACGGCAGGCAAATGAGACGTGAATATAAAGTACAGTCTGAAGCAAAGTGATTGACTCTTGTCTGTTCTCCTGATGCATTTTTATGTCGGGGTTTACAGAAGAAAATGATCAAGAGCTGGCAGGGAGAAAAACTGTTCAGGATACAGAAAATGTCTGATTATGAAATGCGATCTTTGGTCCCAATGGCTCTCATCCATTGGGAGGTAATTTGTAAAGTTCATTTCGAAGAAAAGAAAGACCTGCATTTCTATAGCGCCTTTCACGACCACTGGACATCTCAAAGGCGCTTTACAGCCAGTGAAGTACTTTTGGAGTGTAGTCGCTGTTGTAATGCAGGAAGCGCGGCAGCCAATTTGCGCACAGCAAGCTCCCATAAACAGCAATGTGATAATGACCCAGATAATCTTTTTTTTTGTTATGTTGAGTGAGTGATAAACATTGGCCCCAGGCCACCGGGATTAACTCCCCTGCTCTTCTTCGAAATAGTGGCCGCGGAATCTTGTACGTCCGCCTGAGAGGGTAAATGGGGCCTCGGTTTAACGTCTCATCCGAAAGACGTGGGGGGGGCGGAGGGTGGGGAGAGGGGGGCAGCGGGGTGATGTGCTGGAAAGCAGTCTGGAAATCTGAGAGAACAGCAGGACAAATTTTTTTCCTTCAGGTCCTTATCCAATTCCCTTTTGAAAGCTACGATTGAATCTGCCTCCATCACCTTCTCAGGCGTAAGAACATAAGAAATAGGAGCAGGAGTTGGCCATTCGGCCCCTCGAGCCTGCTCCGCCATTCAATAAGATCATGGCTGATCTTCGACCTCAACTCCACTTTCCCGCCCGATCCCCATATCGCTTGATTCCTGCCATATTCAAAAATCTCTGCCTTGAGTATACTCAACGACTGAGCCTCCACAGCCCGCCGGGGCAGAGAATTCCAAAGATTCACCACCCTCTGAGTGAAGATATTTCTCCTCATCTCAGTCCTAAATGGCCAACCCCTTATCCTGAGACAGTGACCCCTGGTTCTAGACTCCCCAGCCCGGGGGAAACACCCTCCCTGCATCTACCCTGTCAAGCCCTGTAAGAATTTTGTGTATTTCAATTAGATCACCTCTCATTCTTCTAAACTCTAGAGAATACAGGCCCCGTCTGCTCAGTCGTCTCAAGGCAATTGCATTCCAGATCCTAACCATTCGCTGTGTACAAAAGCTTTTTCTCCCATTTCTTTCTCACAAATAATAACTGAAAAATGTGACCTTCTCCGACTGATCAGTCCCCAGTATGATTGGTTAGTGAAAATATCCAGGAATAAGATAAGGTAAAGTGACTGTATGGGCATGTCTGCACGAAAACCTTGACAGCTACACCCGACAATAGTTGCCGTGGCAACTCTTAACCGGATCGCAGCAAAGTCACACAGACTTATTTAAAAGGACAACTTTGCTGTTTTTTTCATTCCTTGTAGAGAATGCCGAAAAGAGACACGGAGAGATGTACGGAGATGTGTGTGGGTCGTGCAGAGAGAGGGAGAGAGAGAGAGCGGGGCGGGAAAGGGGAACCAGAGATAGGCAGATAGAGAGAGACAAAGCATTAGAGAACGGGAGAGGGGGAAAACATCCCAACTCATCCAGGCTCGCCCTGGAGTCTCCGGGAATTTAAGTCTACTCTCCAGGACACACCAGCGAGCAAATACCAAGGGGAAAAATTATTCAGAATTAAACATTGTATTTGAACACTTCAGATATTAGTTCTAAAAATATCTGAAAAGGGACCGGACGTCTCAAAGCGCTTTACAGCCAATGAAGCTTTTGGAGTGCAGTCACTGTTGCAATGTGGGAAACGCGGCAGCCAATTTGCGCACAGCAAGCTCCCACACACAGCAATGTGATAATGACCAGATCATCTGTTTTTGTTATGTTGATTGAAGGATGAATATTGGCCCCAGGACACCAGGGATAACTCCCCTGCTCTTCTTCAAATAATGCCATGGGTTCTTTTACGTCCACCTGAGAGAGCAGACGGGGCCTCAGTTTAACGTCTCATCCGAAAGACGGCACCTCCGACAGTGCGGCACTCCCTCAGTACTGCACTGAGAGTGTCAGCCTAGATTTATGTGCTCAAGCTCCTGGAGCAGGACTTGAACCCACAACCTTCCGACTCAGAGGCAAGAGTGCTGCCCACAGCTGACTCTATATGGACTGCCTGAAAGCGTTTGACAAGTTCGGAGGTGCCGTTTTTTTGGATGAGACGATAAACCGAGGCCCTAGGTGGATGTAAAAGATCCCATGGCACTATTTCAAAGAAGAGCAGGGGAGTTATCCCTGGTGTCCTGGGGCCAATATTTATCCCTCAATCAACATAACAAAAACAGATGATCTGGTCATTATCACATTGCTGTTTGTGGGAGCTTGCTGTGCGCAAATTGGCTGCTGCATTTCCTGCATTATAACAGTGACTACACTCCAAAAGTACTTCATTGGCCATAAAGTACTTTGAGACGTCCTGAGGTTATGAAAGGTGCTATAGAAATGCAAATCTATCTTTTTCTTTATTATAATTCATAGACCCTCCCCCTCTCTGCCATGTTAATGACCTACTCAAAATAATTAACCTGGAGTAGTCGGAAATGATCTATGCATCACAAACCCATGCCCACACTCTTCCACCAGCTGACACTTAGGCAAGTGCTCAGTCACTCAGTCTCAGATGATAGATTCCATTAATTGTCCCTCCATTGCAAAGGCACAATTCCTGAATCTAGAGGACTTTGAAAAGTGGTTGGGTCATAGAAACATAGAAAATAGGTGCAGGAGTAGGCCATTCGGCCCTTCTAGCCTGCACCGCCATTCAATGAGTTCATGGCTGAACATGCAACTTCAGTACCCCATTCCTGCTTTCTCACCATACCCCTTGATCCCCCTAGTAGTAAGGACTACATCTAACTCCTTTTTGAATATATTTAGTGAATTGGCCTCAACAACTTTCTGTGGTAGAGAATTCCACAGGTTCATCACTCTCTGGGTGAAGAAGTTTCTCCTCATCTCGGTCCTAAATGGCTTACCCCTTATCCTTAGACTGTGACCCCTGGTTCTGGACTTCCCCAACATTGGGAACGTTCTTCCTGCATCTAACCTGTCCAATCCCGTCAGAATTTTAAACGTTTCTATGAGATCCCCTCTCATTCTTCTGAACTCCAGTGAATACAAGCCCAGTTGATCCAGTCAGTTGGAATATGCAGTAAGATTCGTTTTAAGGTCTATGTATAAGGATGTAAGGTGTTTGCCGCCTTTATTTAATCATTTAAGGTGGACATTGGACAGTGACGTGTAGGATGCACTGTTAATAATGTACACTGTTCATTTATTTGATGTAGTTTAATAAAACCATCAGTTGGTTTAGAGCCAGTCTCAGACTGAGAGTGTCTGTTGAGTCCACTTGCAGAGACTGGAGAATAGCTTTGTTGCACATGTACTAACCAAACAAAGCAAGCGCTCTACTCGGAACTCCGACACGGCAAGCGAACCCCAGGGGGGCAGAGGAAACGTTTCAAGGACAACCTCAAAGCCTCCTTGATAAAGTGCAACATTCCCACCGACACCTGGGAGTCCCTGGCCAAAGACCACCCTAAGTGGAGGAAGTGCATTAGGGAGGGCGCAGAGCACCTCGAGTCTCGTCGCCGAGACATCAGTAGTAGTGGGGAAAATGTTGGAATCAATCATTAAGGATGAAATAGCAGCATATTTGGAAAGCAGTGAGAGGAGGGTCCAAGTCAACGTGGATTTATGAAAGGGAAATCATGCTTGACGAATCTTCTGGAGTTTTTTGAGGATGTAATTAGCAGAGTGGACAAGGGAGAACCAGTGGATGTGGTGTATTTGGACTTTCAAAAGGCTTTTGACAAGGTCCCACCAAGAGATTGGTGTGCACAATCAAAGCACATGGTATTGGGGGTAATGTACTGACGTGGATAGAGAACTGGTTGGCAGAAAGGAAGCAGAGAGTCGGGATAAATGGGTCCTTTTCAGAATGGCCGGCAGTGACTAGTGGAGTGATGCAGGACTCAGTGCTGGGACCCCAGCTCTTTACAATATACATGAATGATTTGGATGAAGGAATTGAGTGGAATATCTCCAAGTTTGCAGATGACATTAAACAGGGTGGAGGTGTGAGCTGTGATGAGGACGCTAACAGGCTGGAGGGTGACTTGGACAGATTAGGTGAGTGGGCAAATGCATGGCAGATGCAGTATAATGTGGATAAATGTGAGGTTATCCACTTTGGGGGCAAAAACACAAAGGCAGAATATTATCTGAATGGTGGCAGATTAGGAAAAGGGGAGGTGCAACGAGACCTGGGTGTCATGGCTCATCAGTCATTGAAAGTTGGCATGCAGGTACAGCAGGAGGTGAAGAAGGCAAATGGTATGTTGGCCTTCATAGCAAGGGGATTTGAGTATAGGAGCAGAGAGGTCTTACTGAAGTTGTACAGGGCCTTGGTGAGACCTTACCTGGAATTTTGTGTTCAGTTTTGGTCTCCCAATCTGAGGAAGGACGTTTTTGCTATTGAGCGAGTGCAGCGAAGGTTCACCAGACTGATTCCAGGGATGGCAGGACTGACATATAAGGAGAGACTGGATCGACTGGGCCTTTATACGTTGGAGTTTAGAAGGATGAGAGGGGATCTCATAGAAACGTATAAGATTCTGACGGGACAGGACAGGTTAGATGCGAGAAGAATGTTCCCGACGTTGGGGAAGTCCAGAACCAGAGGACACAGTGTTAGGATAAGGGGTAGGCCATTTAGGACTGAGATGAGGAGAAACTTCTTCACTCAGAGAGTTGTTAACCTGTGGAATTCCCTGCCGCAGAGAGTTGTTGATGCCAGTTCATTGGATATGTTCAAGAGAGAGTTAGATATGGCCCTTATGGCTAAATGGATCAAGGGGTATGGAGAGAAAGTGGGAAAGGGGTACTGAGGGAATGATCAGCCATGATCTTATTGAATGGTGGTGCAGACTCGAAGGGCCAAATGACCTACTCCTGCACCTATTTCCTATGTTTCTATGTTTCTGTGAGAGCATGCAGAAAACAAGCGCAGGCAGCGGAAGGAGCATGCGGCAAACCAGACTCCCCACCCACCCTTTCCTTCAACCACTGTCTGTCCCACCTGTGACAGAGACTGTAATTCCCGTATTGGACTGTTCAGTCACCTGAGAACTCACTTTTAGAGTGGAAGCAAGTCTTCCTCGATTTCGAGGGACTGCCTGAGATGATAAAGCACACAAGTAGCCAGTGTACAGAGTAAGGGCTCTTTGTTGCAATCCCTCGCTAGCATTTCCGAGAGATTACAGGAACATAAGAATTTAGAGCAGGAGTAGGACATACGGCCCCTTGAACCTGCTCCGCCATTTGTAAGAGTTTGCCCTCTCACAAAGGAGTTCAGACCCTGAGACTTATTGAAGAATACTCTGACAAGGTCAAATCTGAACCAACTCTAACGTTATGAGCAATTGATCAGTACTTCTTCATTAACTGCGCTCAAATAAAAACCTATGGTTTTACATGATATTCGTTAACTTATACATACAATCGCCACCAAGCAGTCAGGCGGTGTTGATTCTATGTGCTCTGGGTCCGATTGGCCAAATCCCATCCCTTCTTCTCCAAAACTACACTGCACTAATATGTAAGTCAGTCTGCTATGTTGATGTAATTTGCACTTTCATGGGTATTTTAATCTACAATTGCAATACAATCTAGCAGATTTTTCCTCAATCATGTACATGTCATTACCATCATAGGCAGTCCCTCGGAATCGAGGAAGACTTGCTTCCACTCTAAAAGTGAGTTCTCAGGTGGCTGAACAGTCTAATACGGGAATTACAGTCTCTGTCACAGGTGGGACAGACAGTGGTTGAAGGAGAGGGTGGGTGGGACAGGTTTGCCGCACGCTCCTTCCGCTGCCTGCGCTTGATTTCTGCATGCTCTCGGCGACGAGACTCGAGATGCTCAGCGCCCTCCCGGATGCTCTTCTTCCACTTAGGGCGGTCTTTGGCCAGGGACTCCCAGATGTTGGTGGGGATGTTGTATTTTATCATGGAGGCTTTGAGGGTGTCCTTGAAACGTTTCCTCTGCCCACCTTGGGCTCGCTTGCCATGTAGGAGTTCCGAGTAGAGCGCTTGCTTTGGGAGTCTTGTGTCTGGCATGCGAACAATGTGGCCCGCCCAACGGAGCTGGGCGAGTGTGGTCAGTGCTTCGATGCTGGAGATGTTGGCCTGATCGAGGACGCTAACGCTGGTGCGTCTGTCCTCCCAGGGGATTTGCAGGATCTTGCGGAAACATCATTGGTGGTATTTCTCCAGCGACTTGAGGTGTCTACTGTAAATGGTCCACGTCTCTGAGCCATACAGGAGGGCGGGTATCACTGCAGCCCTGTAGACCATGAGCTTGTTGGCAGATTTGAGGGCCTTATCTTCGAACATTCTTTTCCTCAGGCGTGAGTATGTGCATGCCAGCATGCTGATAAAACACTTTAATGGCCAACCATCCAGTACTTTGTAATATGTCAACATAATTTCAATTTCACTTACAAATACAGATATTCTGGTAGTACCAAGGGTTGATCGCTCTTTCTGAATATTCTGTTTGGCCCCTTGCTGAGTTAGCCATGTTGGCGCCTTTTCCCCTTCATCCTGTCAGCAGAACTCTCCAACTACAACTTTGACCCTGATAATTGTCTGTCGGGAAGTACTTGGTGCTGTCTCATTCTGCGTGGGTGGTGACCCACGTCCCATTGACATTTCTGTTCATTATTAGAATTTCGGCCTCAGCCAGGAGCGTGCGATTAACTATCCGTGTCCCGCAGCTGTTCCACGTGTCAGTCCATTTCTCACACACTCAATAGGATCATGGCTGATCTTCGACCTCAACTCCACTTTCCCCGCCCGATCCCCAGATTCCAAAAATCTATCCATCACAGCCTTGAATATACTCAACGACTGAGCCTCCACAGGCTGGGGCAGAGAATTCTAAAGATTCACCACCCTCAGAGAAGAAATTCCTCCTCATCTCAGTCCGAATCAAAAAGATTGGACGATGTCCAGCTCGAAGGGGTCTTGAGGTCTGGTAATGGGAGTGCCTCGTGATGCTGAACCCAAGAAAATATTTAGCAGGAAACTCCGAAAAGGTTTTTGCCCCTTACTCGTGGTAGTTGATGTGTCGGGACGACCAAGGTTTTCCAGCAGGTGTTGTGACGTTCCTTCTGTGGGCCCAGGATACAGACATTGATGAGCCTAAGCACAGTGTGACGGTACAAGAGGCACAAAATGGTGGCAAACTTGAAATGGATCCCATCATGTTGGGCGTCAAAAGGCAAAAGGAATTCACTTTGCAGATTGGAATATAATGAGTAGCTTTGTCCTGGATGGTGTCGAGCTTCTTGAGTGTTGTTGGAGCTGCACTCATCCAGTCAAGTGGAGAGTGTTCCATCACACTCCTGACTTGTGCCTTGTAGATGATGGAAAGGCTTTGGGGAGTCAGGAGGTGAGACACTCGCCGCAGAATACCCAGCCTCTGACCCGCTCTTGTTGCCACTGTATTTATGTGGCTGGTCCAGTTAAGTTTCTGGTCAATGGTGACCCCCAGGATGTTGATGGTATGGGATTCGGCGATGGTAAGTGTCATGGAGAGGTGGTTAGACTCTCTTGTTGGAGTTGGTCGTTGCCTGGCACTTGTGTGGCGCGAATGTTAATGCCACTCATTAGCCCAAACCTGAATGTTGTCCAGGTTTTGCTGCATGCGGGCACGGACTGCTTCATTAACTGCGAATGGAACTGAGCACTGTGTAGTCATCCCCACTGACTCACCGCCCATTGGTGCTACGTAAATAAGTGTACAACTGTACCAATTTTAAATCAGTGCGTGATTATTTTTGAAAATTCTCCCTTACTGAAGACTGTCGGCCAATTCAGTAGCGTGTACTTATCCTTTAAGCATAGCACCATGTTACTAGAGAAACAGCACATCATAAATTTTACATTATCCTTTTGCAAAGTGTTCATGATACTTGCACAAAACGGTAATTAAAAAATGTTGAAACAAAGCTGTTGTGTATCTGTAAAGCATGCACTCCCATGTTCCGCCACCAGGGAGCGCATCCCCTGAAGTCCCAAGGGATCCCAGCATCCCTTGGGAGCACTGTATATAAGCCGGCCCCTAAGACCTGTTCCTCACTCTGGAGTGTCTTATTAAAGACTGAGGTCACTGTTACTTTAACCTCCCTGTGTGCAGCCTCATCTGTGTTCAGAACACAATAGATACAATGAAGACCAAGAGGACTGCATTCATCATGGCAATGCCAGGATGTAGATAGACGGCACTTGGATCAGCGTATAACTATACCATCCGCCACAGGCCAGGCACCGAGAACTGTGCGGATGCTCTCAGTCGGCTACCATTGCCCACCACGGGGGTGGAAATGGCGCAGCCTGCAAACTTGTTGTTGATGGTCATGGAAGCGTTTGAAAATGATAAATCACCTGTCACGGCCCGCCAGATTAGGACTTGGACCAGCCAAGATCCTCTGCTGTCCCTAGTAAAAAACTGCATGGGAGTTGGGCCAGCATCCCCGTTGAAATACAAGAGCTAATCAAGCTGTTCCAGCGGCGAAAGGATGAGCTGTCCATTCAGGCAGACTGCCTGTTGTGGGGTAACCGCATAGTGCTACCCAAAAAAGGCAGGGAGACGTTCATCTCGGATCTCCACAGCACATACCCGGGTATAGTGATGATAAAAGCGATAGCCAGATCCCACGTGTGGTGGCCCGGTATCGACTCTGACTTAGATTCCTGTGTACGGCAATGCAGCGTGTGTGCTCAATTGAGCAACGCGCCCAGAGAGGCACCACTAAGTTTGTGGTCCTGACCCTCCAGACCATGGTCGAGGATCCATGTCGACTATGTGGGTCCGTTTCTCAGTAAAATGTTTCTGGTGGTGGTGGATGCTTTTTCAACATGGATTGAATGTGAAATAATGTCAGGAAGCACCGCCACCGCCACCATTGAAAGCCTGAGGGCCATGTTTGCCACCCACGGCCTGCCTGACATACTGGTCAGTGACAATGGGTCATGTTTCACCAGTGCCGAATTTAAAGAATTCATGACCCACAATGGGATCAAACATGTCACCTCGGCCCTGTTTAAACCAGCCTCCAATGGGCAGGCAGAGCGGGCAGTACAAACCATCAAACAGAGCCTTAAACGAGTCACAGAAGGCTCACTCCAAATCTGCCTGTCCCGAGAACTGCTCAGCTACCGCACGAGACCCCACTCGCTCACAGGGGTACTCCCGGCTGAGCTACTCATGAAAAGGACACTTAAAACCAGACTCTCGCTGGTCCACCCCAACCTGCATGATCAGGTAGAGAGCAGGCGGCAGCAACAAAATGTAAACGATGGTCGCACCACTGTGTCACGGGAAATTGATCTGAATGACCCTGTGTATGTGCTAAACTATGGACATGGTCCCAAGTGGATCACGGGCACGGTGATAGCTAAAGAAGGGAATAGGGTGTTTGTAGTCAAACTAGACAATGGACAAATTTGCAGAAAGCACCTGGACCAAACGAGGTTGCGGTTCACAGACTGCCCTGAACAACCCACAGCAGACACCACCTTTTTTGAGCCCACAACACACACCCAAAGGATCAACGACACCATGCCGGACCAGGAAATCGAACCCATCATGCCCAACAGCCCAGCAAGGCCAGGCTCACCCAGCAGCCCTGCAGGGCCAACAACATGCCAGCCCAGCGAGGGCACAGCCAACACACCAGAACAGACATTTGTACCGAGGCGGACCACCAGGGAAAGAAAGGCTCCCTTGTAAATAGTTTTCACTTTGACTTTGGCGGGGGAGTGATGTTGTGTATCTGTAAAGCATGCACTCCCACCAGGGAGCTCATCCCCTGCAGTCCCAAGGGATCCCAGCATCCCTTGGGAGCACTGTATATAAGCCAGCCTCTAAGGCCTGTTCCTCACTCTGGAGTGTCTTAATAAAGACTGAGGTCACTGTTACTTTAACCTCCCTGTGTGCAGCCTCATCTGTGTTCGGAACACAACAAAAGCAACTTTAAAATAAAAGAATAATTTACCTAAAAGACTCTAAAGTTCAGAAAGCTTATGCACAGCACACTCAGAATCATAGAATGGTTACAGCACGGAAGGAGGCCATTCGGCCCGTCGAGCCCGTGCCGGCTCTCTGCAAGAGCACCTCAGCCAGTCCCACTCCCCCGCCCTTTCCCCGTAGCCCTGCAATTTTTTTCCTTCAGGTACTTATCCAATTCCCTTTTGAAAGCCACGATTAAGTCTGCCTCCACTACCCTCTAAGGCTGTGCGTTCCAGATCCTAACCACTCGCTGGTTAAAAAGCAGCAAAATGCTAATATAAAATTTATGATGTGTTGTTTCTCTAGTAACGAGTTTTCAAAAAATATTCACACACTGATTTAATATTGGTACAGTTGTACACTTTTTTACGTGGCATCAGAACATAAGAACATAAGAAATAGGAGCAGGAGTAGGCCATATGACCCCTCGAGCCTATTCCGCCATTTAATATGACCATGGCTGATCTGATCACGGATTCAGCTCCACTTCCCTGCCCATAACCCTTTATTCCCTTATCGGTTAAGAAATTGTCTATCTCTGTCTTAAATTTATTCAATGTCCCGGCTTCCACAGATCTCCGAGGCAGCGAATTCCACAGATTTACAACCCTCAGAGAAGAAATTCCTCCTCATCTCAGTTTTAAATGGGTGGCCCCTTATTCTAAGATTATGGCCCTTAGTTCTAGTCTTCTCTATCAGTGGAAACATTCTCTCTGCATCCACTTTGTCGAGCCCCCTCATAATCTTCATCATCATCATCATAGGCAGTCTCTCGGAATTGAGGAAGACTTGCTTCCACTCTAAAAGTGAGTTTTTATGTGACTGAACAGTCCCATACAGGAATTACAGTCCCTGTCACAGGTGGGACAGACAGTGGTTGAAGGAAAGGGTGGGTGGGGAGTCTGGTTTGCCGCACGCTCCTTCCGCTGCCTGCGCTTGGTTTCTGCATGCTCTCGGCGACGTGACTCGAGGTGCTCAGCGCCCTCCCAGTTGCACTTTCTCCACTTAGGGTGGTCTTTGGCCAGGGACTCCCAGGTGTCGGTGGGGATGTTGCATAGAAACATAGAAAACAGGAGCCATTCGACCCTTCGAGTCTGCACCGCCATTCAATATGATCATGGCTGGTCCTCTAGCTCAACACCATATTCCCACTTTCTTCCCATTCCCCTTGATGCCTTTTGTGTCTAGAAATCTATCTATCTCCCTCTTAAATATATTCAGTGACTTGGCCTCCACAGCCTTCTGTGGTAGAGAATTCCACAGGTTCACCACCCTCTGAGTGGAAAAATTTCTCCTCATCTCGGTCCTAAATTTCCTATCCCGTATCCTGAGACTGTGACCCCTTGTTCTAGACTTCCCAGCCCCGGGGAAACATCCTCCCCGCATCCAGTCTATCCAACCCCTTCAGAATGAGATCCCCTCACATTCTTCTAAACTCTAGTGAATACAGGCCTAGTCGACCCAATCTCTCCTCATGTTTTATCAAGGAGGCTTTGAGGGTGTCCTTGAAATGTCTCCTCTGCCCATCTCATAATCTCAACGGGCAGTGAGTCAGTGGGAAAGTTCGCTGATGATTACGTAAAGAGTTAATTGCGCCAAGTTCGCTATCTTTTACACTCTGTGCAATTTACTTATGACTAACATGGTGTCCTTAAGTGCTTTATTTTTTTTTTCCATAAGCTCCTTTTGTGGCCTTGTGAGTCTGCATGGGCGAGATCCCACCCAGTGACTTTTAGCACTTTTATTAATGAGGCTGCGTCATTGTGCAATGGTGATGTATCTGTGTCATTTAGAAAATGAAGTGCGACTAAATGTATAATTTCAAAAGGCAACGAGTAGATTTGAAAGAATGCGAGCCATAAAGTGACTCAAATCTATCATGATGTATGCTCATGTTTCTGAGTGGTCACCATCTTCACGGCTATTTAAGCAAGCGTTCTAAATGGAAATGTACTTGACTCTCAGTAATCAGGTTTAATCAAACAATGTTAGAATTCAATTGACGTTGAAGGCGGCGATTAATTTTTCGATGGGATGGATGGAGGGGAGATATTCTACATAATGTCCCTGTGCTAACTGTCTGTCCATGGTCACTAACCAGCCACTTCTCAAATACAGAAAAAAACATGCTCAATTTGAAGCAAACTCGACAGAGTGGTTTGCTCCCAGCAGACAATCATGTTCCATTCCAAACTGGATAACTTGCAACCATTTGTGCAGCCCATGTCAGAAACAACTACAGGTCACCTTATGAACCCTTGAATGAAGCAAGCCATTCTTAACAAACATAAGTTAGCATGTAACTACAGGATCAGTGCAGAACGCAACATTGAGTTCAACAACTTGAGATCTTAATCACCATTCCCATTTTCTCAGACATCAGGTGCTGGTAATGGATCTGCATTCTACATCTCCTGTACACCCACCTTGTGCGTCTTTACTTGTCCCATTACCATCTCCCTTTTGCCTCACACCACCATCCCTTTTGTCATTTAATCGTTCCTGCCCTCCACCCTATCACAGACCGTCCCTTTTGTTCTGACCTCCCACTTTTCCCTGAATGAAAGACTTGCATTTATATAGCGCCTTTCACGACCTCGCGATATCCTAAAGCGCTTTACAGCCGATGAAGTACTTTTGGAGTGTAGTCACTGTTGTAATGTGGGAAACGCGGCAGCCAATTTGTGCACAGCAAGCTCCCACACACAGCAATGTGATAATGACCAGATAATCTGTTTTTTTTGTTATGTTGATTGAGGGATAAATATTGGCCCCAGGACACCGGGGATAACTCCCCTGCTCTTCTTCAAAGTAGTGCCGTGGAATCCTTTACATCCACCTGAGAGAGCTCATCGGTTTAACATCTCATACGAAAGATGGCACCTCTGACAGTGTAACGCTCCCTCAGCACTGCACTGGGAGAGTCAGCCTAGATTTTGGTGCTCAATTCTGGCCCTGTACGTGCTAAAAAAACCTGTTAACTCTCTAACCTCTTGTGATTGGAACAAAATGTCATCGACCTGAAATGTTAACCCTGTCACAGATGCTGCCTGACCCGCTGAGCGTTTCCAGAATTTTCTGTTTTTATGTAAATTAGTTACTGACATCTATTGTAAACTAGTTTCAATCACGTAAGGGAGTCCGGGAGGAATTTCCCACAGTTTCTTTTCCCCAAATTGGCCTGGGATTTTTCCTGGTTTGTAGCCGCTCCCAGGAGATCATATGGTTTCAGGTGGAACAGGGAGTGTGTATACTGTGTATATATTGTGATGCATAAGACATCATAGTTGTGTGGGACATGGCTGGATGTACCAGGAGATCTTTTCCTGCTCATCATTGTTCATATGATTTTATGTCATCAGATTTTCCTTGGGAACATGCAGAATTGAAAACAATTTGAGAGTCGATATACGGGCTCAATCCTAGTGTCCCAAAAGGCCTATCCTGGAACGGAATTAACTTTATCATGCCTTTGTTATTCTTGACTATTCCAACACACTCCATCTTCTGCCCTACGTAAACTAGAGATGATCCAAAACTCAGCTGCCCTGTGTCCTAACTCGCACCACGTCCCGCTCACCCATCACCCCCTGTGCTCATTGCCCCGTGTTCTAACCCGCACCAAGTCCCACTCACCCATCACCCCCTGTGCTCACTGCCCCGTGTTCTAACTCGCACCGAGTCCCGCTCACCCATCACCCCCTGTGCTCACTGCCCCGTGTCCTAACTCGCACCGAGTCCCGCTCACCCATCACCCCCTGTGCTCACTGCCCCGTGTTCTAACTCGCACCAAGTCCCGCTCACCCATCACCCCCTGTGCTCGCTGACCGTGTCCTAACTTGCACCAAGTCCCACTCACCCATCACCCCCTATGCTCGCTGCCCCGTGTCCTAACTCGCACCGAGTCCCGCTCACCCATCACCCCCTGTGCTCACTGCCCCGTGTTCTAACTCGCACCAAGTCCCGCTCACCCATCACCCCCTGTGCTCACTGCCCCGTGTTCTAACTCGCACCAAGTCCCGCTCACCCATCACCCCCTGTGCTCGCTGACCGTGTCCTAACTTGCACCAAGTCCCACTCACTCATCACCCCCTGTGCTCGCTGCCCATGTCCTAACACGCACCAAGTCCCGCTCATCCATCACCCCCTGTGCTCGCTGCCCTGTGTCCTAACTCGCACCGAGTCCCGCTCATCCATCACCCCCTGTGCTCGCTGCCCTGTGTCCTAACTCGCACCGAGTCCCACTCACCCATCAATCCCTGTGCTCGCTGACCTACATTGGCTCCCGGTTAAGCAACGCCTCGATTTCAAAATTCTCATCTTATTTTCAAATCCCTCCATGGCCTCGCCCCTCCCTATCGCTGTAATCTCCTCCAGCCCCACAACCCCCCGAGATGTCTGCGCTCCTCTAATTCTGCCCTCTTGAGCATCCCTGATTATAATCGCTCCACCATCGGAGGCCGTGCCTTCTGTTGCCTGGGCCCCAAGCTCTGGAACTCCCTGCCTAAACCTCTCCGCCTCTCTACCTCTCTTTCCTCCTTCAAGACGCTCTTTAAAACCTACATCTTTCACCTGCGCTAATTTCTACTTATGCGGCTCGGTGTCAATTTTTTAAATCTCATAATACTCCTGTGAAGCGCCTTGGGACGTTTCACTACGTTAAAGGCGCTATATAAATACAAGTTGTTGTTGTTATCGGAAACAGAACATAGAAACATAGAAACATAGAAAATAGGTGCAGGAGCAGGCCATTCAGCCCTTCTAGCCTGCACCACCATTCAATGAGTTCATGGCTGAACATGCAACTTCAGTACCCCATTCCTGCTTTCTCGCCATACCCCTTGATCCCCCTAGTAGTAAGGACTTCATCTAACTCCCTTTTGAATATATTGAGTGAATTGGCCTCAACAACTTTCTGTGGTAGAGAATTCCACAGGTTCACCACTCTCTGGGTGAAGAAGTTTCTCCTCATCTTGGTCCTAAATGGCTTACCCCTTATCCTTAGACTGTGACCCCTGGTTCTGGACTTCCCCAACATTTGGAACATTCTTCCTGCATCTAACCTGTCTAAACCCATCAGAATTTTAAACGTTTCTATGAGGTCCCCTCTCATTCTTCTGAACTCCAGTGAATACAAGCCCAGTTGATCCAGTCTTTCTTGATAGGTCAGTCCCACCATCCCGGGAATCAGTCTGGTGAATCTTCGCTGAACTCCCTCAATAACAAGAATGTCCTTCCTCAAGTTAGGAGACCAAAACTGTACACAATACTCCAGGTGTGGCCTCACCAAGGCCCTGTACAACTGTAGCAACACCTCCCTGCCCCTGTACTCAAATCCCCTCGCTATGAAGGCCAACATGCCATTTGCTTTCTTAATCGCCTGCTGTACCTGCATGCCAACCTTCAATGACTGATGTACCATAACACCCAGGTCTCGTTGCACCTCCCCTTTTCCTAATCCGTCACCATTCAGATAATAGTCTGTCTCTCTGTTTTTACCACCAAAGTGGATAACTTCACATTTATCCACATTATACTTCATCTGCCATGCATTTGCCCACTCACCTAACCTATCCAAGTCACTCTGCAGCCTCATAGCATCCTCCTCGCAGCTCACACTGCCACCCAACTTAGTGTCATCCGCAAATTTGGAGATACTACATTTAATCCCCTCGTCTAAATCATTAATGTACAATGTAAACAGCTGGGGCCCCAGCACAGAACCTTGCAGTACCCCACTAGTCACTGCCTGCCATTCTGAAAAGTACCCATTTACTCCTACTCTTTGCTTCCTGTCTGACAACCAGTTCTCAATCCATGTCAGCACACTACCCCCAATCCCATGTGCTTTAACTTTGCACATTAATCTCTTGTGAGGGACCTTGTCGAAAGCCTTTTGTAAGTCCAAATATACCACATCAACTCGTTCTCCCTTGTCCACTTTACTGGAAACATCCTCAAAAAATTCCAGAAGATTTGTCAAGCATGATTTCCCTTTCACAAATCCATGCTGACTTGGACCTATCATGTCACCATTTTCCAAATGCGCTGCTATGACATCCTTAATAATTGATTCCATCATTTTACCCACTACTGAGGTTAAGCTGACCGGTCTATAATTCCCTGTTTTCTCTCTCCCTCCTTTTTTAAAAAGTGGGGTTACATTGGCTACCCTCCACTCAATATGAACTGATCCAGAGTCAATGGAATGTTGGAAAATGACTGTCAATGCATCCGCTATTTCCAAGGCCACCTCCTTAAGTACTCTGGGATGCAGTCCATCAGGCCCTGGGGATTTATCGGCCTTCAATCCCATCAATTTCCCCAACACAATTTCCCAACTAATAAAGATTTCCCTCAGTTCCTCCTCCTTACTAGACCCTCTGACCCCTTTTATATCCGGAAGGTTGTTTGTGTCCTCCTTAGTGAATACCGAACCAAAGTACTTGTTCAATTGGTCTGCCATTTCTTTGTTCCCCGTTATGACTTCCCCTGATTCTGACTGCAGGGGACCTATGTTTGTCTTTACTAACCTTTTTCTCTTTACATATCTATGGAAACTTTTGCAATCTGCCTTAATGTTCCCTGCAAGCTTCTTCTCGTACTCCATTTTCCCTGCCCTAATCAAACCCTTTGTCCTCCTCTGCTGAGTTCTAAATTTCTCCCAGTCCCCGGGTTCGCTGCTATTTCTGGCCAATTTGTATGCCACTTCCTTGGCTTTAATACTATCCCTGATTTCCCTTGATAGCCACGGTTGAGCCACCTTCCCTTTTTTATTTTTACGCCAGACAGGGATGTACAATTGTTGTAGTTCATCCATGCGGTCTCTAAATGTCTGCCATTGCCCATCCACAGTCAACCCCTTAAGTATCATTCGCCAATCTATCCTAGCCAATTCACGCTTCATATCTTCAAAGTTTAAGTTCTGGACCATGGTCTCTGAATTAACTGTTTCATTCTCCATCCTAATGTAGAATTCCATCATATTATGGTCACTCTTCCCCAAGGGGCCTCGCACAACGAGATTGCTAATTAGTCCTCTCTCATTACACAACACCCAGTCTAAGATGGCCTCCCCCCTAGTTGGTTCCTCGACATATTGGTCTAGAAAACCATCCCTTATGCACTCCAGGAAATCCTCCTCTACCGTATTGCTTCCAGTTTGGCTAGCCCAATCTATGTGCATATTAAAGTCACCCATTATAACTGCTGCACCTTTATTGCATGCACCCCTAATTTCCTGTTTGATGCCCTCCCCAACATCACTACTACTGTTTGGAGGTCTGTACACAACTCCCACTAACGTTTTTTGCCCTTTGGTGTTCTGCAGCTCTACCCATATAGATTCCACATCATCCAAGCTAATGTCTTTCCTAACTATTGCATTAATCTCCTCTTTAACCAGCAATGCTACCCCACCTCCTTTTCCTTTTATTCTATCCTTCCTGAATGTTGAATACCCCTGGATGTTGAATTCCCAGCCCTGATCATCCTGGAGCCACGTCTCCGTAATCCCAATCACATCATATTTGTTAACATCTATTTGCACAGTTAATTCATCCACCTTATTACGGATACTCCTTGCATTAAGACACAAAGCCTTCAAGCTTGTTTTTTTTAACACCCTTTGTCCTTTTAGAATTTTGCTGTACAGTGGTCCTTTTTGTTCTTTGCCTTGGGTTTCTCTGCCCTCCACTTTTCCTCATCTCCTTTCTGTCTTTTGCTTTTGCCTCCTTTTTGTTTCCCTCTGTCTCCCTGCATTGGTTCCCATCCCCCTGCCATATTAGTTTAACTCCTCCCCAACAGCACTAGCAAACACTCCCCCTGGGACATTGGTTCCGGTCCTGTCCAGGTGCAGACCGTCCGGTTTGTACTGGTCCCACCTCCCCCAGAACCGGTTCCAATGCCCCAGGAATTTGAATCCCTCCCTGCTGCACCACTGCTCAAGCCACGTATTCATCTGCGCTATCCTGCGATTCCTACTCTGACTATCACGTGGCACTGGTAGCAATCCCGAGATTACTACTTTTGAATTTAGCTCCTAGCTCCTTAAATTCGTTTCGTAGGACCTCATCCCTTTTTTTACCTATGCCGTTGGTACCATTGTGCACCACGATAACTGGCTGTTTTAACATGTTTCTTTTACTGAAGCTTTGCTGTTGGGCTGTGTGTCTGACAGGACCAGGTTATTTTTTTGATTATTCATTCACGGGATGTGGGCGTCGCTGGCAAGGCCGGCATTTATTGTCCATCCCTAATTGTACCTCAAGAAGGTGGTGGTGAGCTGAGCCACCTTCTTGAACCGTTGCAGTCCGTGTGGTGAAGGTGCTCCCCACAGTGCTGACTTCATTACAACTGAGTGTCTTGCTGGGTCATTTCAGAGGGGCAGTTTAAGAGTCAGCCACATTGCTGTGGGGTCTGGAGTTATATAACGGCCAGACCAGGTAAGGGCAGCAGATTTCCTTCCCTGAAGGACATTAGTGAACCAGTTGGGTTTTTCCTGATGGTCCGATAGTTTCGTGGTCACCATTACTGATACTAGCTTTTTATTTTAATTCCAAATTTATTTAATGAACTGAGTTTAAATTCCCCAGCTGCCGTGGTGGGATTTGAATTCGGGTCTCTGGATCATTAGCCCAGGCCGCTGGATTACTGGACCCCTAACATAACCACTGTGCTACTGTACCCCAAGAAGGAGATAGAGGCAGAGTGGCGGAGAGGTTTGCGGGGCGGGGGGCGGGGGGGAGTAAATCTGCTCACTTTTCTTATCACGTTCACACTTCTTGTTGAAGTTGTCTAAAATCACATCTTAGCATCATTTTAAGGGGCTTTTAAAAGAATTGCTCACTTTTGTGAGCTTCGAACAAAAGGGGTCTTGGAGATAGGTTGAGATTGGGGCACGGTTTGCTTATTTACTTACTGAAAATAAATGGAATAACTGTTACACAATACAAGCCACTGTTTGTTCCCAGATGAGCATCAAAGAACTAATAAAACTGTCAGATTTGAAAATCAGGCCATCAAGGAACTTGGAACTGACGGATTGTGTAGTGACGGGCTCCACCAATCTGAGTCTTTCAATCAAATTCCAGTTAGATTCGATGCAGGGCCCTCAGGTTAGTTACACAATCGGAAAGATTCTCTATGGAGACTTGAGACCCAAAATTCTAGGCTGACACTCTCAGTGCAGTACTGAGGGAGCGCCGCACTGTCGGAGGGGCAGTGCTGAGGGAGCACCGCACTGTCGGAGAGGCAGTACTGAGGGAGTGCTGCACTGTCGGAGGGGCAGTGCTGAGGGAGTGCTGCACTGTCGGAGGGGCAGTGCTGAGGGAGCACCGCACTGTCGGAGAGGCAGTACTGAGGGAGCGGCACATTGTCGGAGGGGCAGTGCTGAGGGAGCACCACACTGTCGGAGGGGCAGTGCAGAGGGAGCGGCACATTGTCGGAGGGGCAGTACTGAGGGAGTGCCGCACTGTCGGAGGGGCAGTACTGAGGGAGTGCCGCACTGTCGGAAGGGCAGTACTGAGGGAGTGCCGCACTATTGGAGGGGCAGTACTGAGGGAGCGCCGCACTATTGGAGGGGCAGTGCTGAGGGAGCGGCGCACTGTCGGAGGAGCAGTACTGAGGGAGTGCCGCACTGTCGGATGGGCAGTACTGAGGGAGCGCTGCACTGTCGGAGGTGCCGTCTTTCGGATGAGACGTTAAATCGAGGCCCCATCTGCCCTCCCAGGTGGATGTAAACAATCCCATGACACTATTTCAAAGAAGAGCAGATGAATTATCCCCGGTATTCTGGCCGATATTTATCCCTCAACCAATATCATTAAAAAAACATATTATCTGGTCATTTATCTCATTGCTGTTTGTGGGAGCTTGCTGTGCGTAAATTGGCTGCGAAGTTTCCTACATTACAACAGTGACTACACTTTAAAAAAGTACTTCATTGGCTGTGAAGCACTTTGAGACATCCTGAGATCATGAAAGGCGCTATAGAAATGCAAGTGAACTCGCAATTTCAGATGAGATTCTTGCCACTGACCCACAGCTGACATAAAAACATAAGAAATCGGAGCAGGAGTCGGCCATTCGGCCCCTCGAGCCTGCTCCGCCATTCAATAAGATCATGGCTGATCTTCTACATCAGCTCCACTTTCCTGCACTGTCCTCATATCCCTTGATTCACTTTGTGTTCAAACATCTATCGATCTCTGTCTTGAATATACTCAACGACTGAGCCTCCACAGCCCTCTGGGGTAGAGAATTCCAAAGATTCACCACCCTCAGGCTCGAGGGGCTGCATGGCCGACTCCTGCTCCTGTTCTTATGTTCTCTCTGTCGGAAGGGAGGGTAGAAAATCGGATGGGAAATCTACCTTAATCTATTGTCATGCAACATTGGCAATCATCTCGGACAACCTCTCTGCCGCTCTATCTCTCCTCCTTCAAGATGCTCCTTGAAACCTACCTCTTTGACCAAGCTTTTGGTCACTGTAATGTATTTGCTTAAGAATTCAGAGCAACACATTGCTATTAAGAACTAGTTGGTTTATGAGCAAAGGTTTAACAATCGCACGACACATTACCAGTTCATCCACCAGGCTCACAACCACCTGCCCCATCGTGGATCCCCTGAACCCAACTGGCTGGGGTTTTATTGAGTCTTGTGAACATCACGTGACTGGCTAAGCCACTCCCAACTCAACAGCTCTACAAACCTGTGAGCATCCTCCGCTGAAGAGAGGAGAATCTGGATATTAATTAGCATACTCACAGCTGCATACATTACAGCCACCTGTCCTAATATCTCCATACGTGGCTCGGTGTCGGTTCTTGCCTGATTTACGCTCCTGTAAAGCACCTTGGGATGCTTTGCTACGTTAAATGCACGTTGTTGGAGAATGCATTAACCCCTCCCTCTTGGATACAAGAGTTGTGTGACCTTGTTGTCAGGGAGAGGCGGGCATAGTGGGACCAGTGAAAGCGGAAAACAAGGAAAATCTGGATGCATGTGTTTTCATATTTGCACCCTTTAGCTTTAAAGTCCTTGTACTCAAATAGTTGAAACTTCCCCTTTAAATTTCTTTGGTTACCGATCTCCTTTAAGGGAGCCTTCAAATCCGATTGGCCGCTTGGTGTCACGTGATGCTCCTCCAATGCTGCCCCTCGTGGTATGCCCGCGGCCATTTTGATTTTAGGTTCTGCTCCTCGTGGTGAGGCCGCCATCTTCTGGCTCTCCTGCAGGTAGGCTGTGGTGCTCTTTTCTTCCTCCGGTTCGACCCTGGACGTGGGGAGTCCATTTCTTTCGTCGATGTTCACTTGCTGGAGTGCTGCCCCGGCTCGGAAAGTGAAGTTTGGATCCTCGGTCCTGGAGATTTCGCCGGGGTGCTGTGGAGTCTTTGCCGTGCCGTTGGGCTGGACAGAGGAACCTCCGGATGCAGGGATGGATCCATGTTCGAGGTCGATTGCCGGAGCCCGGAGGCCTGGGAGCAGCTTCGCTTGGACAGGATGCCGTTGTGGTCGATTGCCGGGATTCATCCAAAGTTCTTCAAAGGTTGCTTGGCTCATCACAGACTGGCTCGCCCCTGTGTCGCTCTCCATAGAAACTGGGACCCCGTCAACGTCTACTTTCATCGTCCACGGAGAACTTTCGGTGCAGCAAATATGAGTTCTATACTCTTCTCCCAGAGGTTGAGCAACTTCACACTCATCTGGAGGAGCCCCGGTGATCAGCCACCTCATCCGAGACGCAGTGAGAACAGGTTTCCCTGCACATTCTTTGAAGGTGCCCTTTCTCTTTGCATCCATAATCTCTGTAGCGGCACTGGTGGGCCCTGTGGTTTCCTCCACAGCGCCAGCACAGGGCCATCCGGTTTGCCCCATGTGGCAGACTCAGGGTTGCGGGTCTCGGGGCGGCATTTCTGCCCTTGGAAGTATCCATGCGGTGCACTGCGCTCGTCGGTTTAGAGTCCCTTAGTGCTTCATTTAGCTGGTCGCCAAAGTCGCACGGTGCAGCCAGTCTCCGTAAGTGTTCCAATCTTTCTACAAAAGCGTCCCCAATCTTCCCCATCGGTAAATTGCTGAAAGTTGCTGTGATTCGACATGCTGAGCGTGTGGTTCGAGACCTCGTATTATCGTCGGCAGTTGTTGAGTATGGAGGCATCTTTGGTAATGACTCCACGAGGCAGGGTATGATACTTAAACTGTGTAGACCTGTAGTCCTTTATTTGCAGCTCCTCGAGTAATGACAACAAGCTGTGAGCTCCTTTTTATACTGGGTTACCTGTGCAGGTAAAGCCTTAGGTCTCCAGTAGCAGCACCCTCTGGTGTACAGGTAAGGTGTGTACACTGTGAGGGTGCATTCAGTATTGCATAACAGTGTTACAGACATCACACAGTAAACAGGCATGCATACACAACAGCGTGCACATCAGAACCTCCATTTTGTTTTCAGCTTCACAATGATGGCAAGCACAGTGAAGGGGAAAGCATTCGAATTGGACAGATCGAAGCATGAATTCTCCAGGAACTGCAACACTAATTACTTGCGGCTGTAAGTGGTACTGTAGATAAGGGAGATATATGTCCTGTCAATAATAATGTTGTCTGCCCCTGCTGTCTCTAATTAACTTAGCAATCTTTACCTTATCTAAAGCGTGACAAACTGTGAGGCTTCCTCTCAAAGAGCAGGAGATGGTTCGAGCCGCTAATTTCATCTGCGCTTGGAGGCTCTGCTGAAGAGAAAGGAATCTGGATGTTAATTAGGCTAAAGTCGTCATTCGTACTCAGCAACGTGGAAGAATGTGTCTCAGATGCAGGCAGTGTCAACATTGATGGCCGCACATACTCTTGGGCGCCCAGATCAAGCTACGGAGAAACTTATGATTTGCGTCTCGGTTTTGTCTCTGCCACTGTTAGTTGTAAGGCAGTGGGTTACATTAACACTTGCTCGATAAAATAAAATAGAACCGGTTGAGAATAATGGTAACAAGGTGAGAGTTTTAAAGGGTCACGCTGTTTTTGTTTCAGTCCATGCACTCCTGGTTGGCCTCCCACATTCTACCCTAATCGAACTTAAGGTGATCCAAAACTCGGCTGGCCCGTGTCCTAACTCGCACCGAGTCCCGCTCACCCATCACCCCCTGTGCACGCTGCCCCGTGTCCTAACTCGCACCCAGTCCCGCTCACCCATCACCCCCTGTTCACGCTGCCCCGTGTCCTAACTCGCACCAAGTCCCGCTCACCCATCACCCCCTGTGCACGCTGCCCCGTGTCCTAACTCGCACCGAGTCCCGCTCACCCATCACCCCCTGTGCTCACTGCCCCGTGTCCTAACTCGCACCGAGTCCCGCTCACCCATCACCCTCTGTGCTCACTGCCCCGTGTCCTAACTCGCACCGAGTCCCGCTCACCCATCACCCCCTGTGCACGCTGCCCCGTGTCCTAACTCGCACCGAGTCCCGCTCACCCATCACCCCTGACCTACATTGGCTCCCGGTTAAGCAACGCCTCGATTTCAAAATTCTCATCCTTATTTACAAATCCCTCCATGGCCTTGTCCCTCCCTATCTCTGTAATCTCCTCCAGCCCCACAACTCCCTGAGATGTCTGCGCTCCTCTAATTCTGTCCTTTTGAGCATCCCTGATTATAATCGCTCAACCATCGGTGGCTGTGCCTTCTGTTGCCTGGGCCCCAAGCTCTGGAACTCCCTCCCTAAACCTCTCCCAGTCTCGTTCCTCCTTTAAAACGCTCTTCAACCAAGATTTGATCTCTTTGACCAAGATTTTGGTCACTAGCACAGATGACCAAAGTCTTGATCAAAGAAATGTTGTTCAATGTCAAATGTTATTTGCTAACCCTCCTGTGAAGTGCCTTGTGATGTTTTACAGTGAAGGAAAGACTTGCATTTCTATCGCGCCTTTCATGACCACCAGAGGTCCCAAAACACTTTACAGCCAATGAAGTGTGGTCACTGTTGTAATGGGAGAAACGCAGCAGCCAATTTGCGCACAGCAAGCTCCCACAAACAGCAACGTGATAATGACCAAGTAATCTGTTTTTGTCATGTACTTGAAGAGGACTCATTTGCCAGGCTATGGGGAAAAAGCTGGGGTGTGGGACTAAATTGGATAGCTCTTGCAAAGAGCCAGCACAGGTGTGGTGGGCTGAATGGCCTCCTGTGATGTAAGATTCTAGAATTCTAAAATGTGTGGGGCAGCTCCACGTAATCACTTTACTAAAACAGATTTCCTTATCTTGAGGGCAAAATTGGAGCCTCATTGACAGTGCAATCACTTCCAGGCCTCTGACCTTGATTACACGATCAGATAGAATGTACAACAGACAAACTGGCCATTGGGCCCCACCGCTCCGTGTCGGGGTTTATGCTCCACACCAGCCCCCTCCCACCCCTCTCCATCTCACCCCATCACCATATCCTTCTATTCCTTTCTCCCTCATCCAGCTTCCCCTTAAATGCATAGCTACTATTCACCTCAACCCCTCCCTGTGGCAGCGAGTTCCACATGCTCACTGCTCTCTGGGTAAAGAAGTTTCTCCAGAGTTCCCCATTGGATTTCTTGATCATAATCATAGAATCATAGAATGGTTACAGCATGGAAGACGGCCATTCGGCCCATCGAGCCCGTGCCGGCTCTCTGCCAGAGCACCTCAGCCAGTCCCACTCCCTCGCCCTTTCCCCGTAGCCCTGCAATGTTTATCCTTCAGGTACTTATCCAACTCCCTTTTGAAAGCCACAGTTGAGTCTGCCTCCACCACCCTCTCAGGCAGCGCATTCCAGATCCTAACCACTCGCTGCGTAAAAAGGTTTTTCCTCATATCGCCTTTGGTTCTTCTGCCAATCGCACCAGCCCACTGCCCTCACCCCCAACCCACACACTCCCACCCCCTCCCCCACAGCCCGCACCCCACCCCTCCCCAGTCCACACCCTCTACCCTGAGCCCCAACCCACGCACCCCCACCCACACCCGGCCCATATCTCCCAACCCCCCAGCCCACTCCCCCACCCCCCACAGCCCACACACCTCCACCCCTCCACAGTCCACACTGTCTACCCACAGCACCAGCCCACACATCCCCACCCACACCCGGCCCACAGCTCCCACCCCCTACCCCACAGCCCCACCCCCACTCCCAGTCCTCCATTACCAGCACCTGATATACGCGGGAGAATGGGAGTGGTGGTTACGATCTAAAGTGTTTAAACTCATTGTTAAAGCCGGAAGGATTAGGTGCTGTGCCTCAAGGTTACGTTGAGCTTCATTGGAACAGTGCAGGAGGCCGAGGACGGAGAGGCCGGAGTGGGAGTGGAGCGGGGAATTAAAGTGACAGGCGGCCAAAGTTCAGGGTGACACTTATGGACTGAACGGAGGTGCTCCGCAAAACGCTCACCCAATCTACGCTTCGTCTCCCCGGTGTGGAGGAGATGCATCGTGAGCAGTATGCTGAGTCGGAAGAAGCAGAAGTAAACGATTACACTCTGGAGTGCGACCGATGGAGAGATATTGAGCTGATGTCTGCAGACAGCTGCACTCGATAGTGTAAAAACACTTAAAGTGACAACAGCTACTGTGTGTGTAGCCTTGATTGAGTTGTTTTGAAATGTAAATTGCTATTGCCGTTGCTTGGTTCTCGTGTTCGAAATCGCTTCACCTTTCAGCAAGGTTTCTTTTGAGTTCTTCCATCGCAGCGTTCAAATCCAACACTCGAATCCATTGCTTTAGAAATAGTGAAAGAAATATGCTCCATATCTAACAGGCTGCTGCATGTCAGCTGTGGCTCAGTGGGCAGCACTGTGTTGTGAAGGGTTGTAGGTTCAAGTTCCCCTCCAGATACTAGAGCACATAAATCTAGGCTGATGCTCCCAGTGTAGTGCTGAGGGAGTACTGCACTGTCGGAGGGGCAGTGCTGAGGGAGTGCCGTACTGTCACAGGGGCAGTACTGAGGGAGTGCCGCACTGTCGGAGGGGCAGTACTGAGGGAGTGCCGCACTGTCACAGGGGCAGTACTGAGGGAGTGCCGCACTGTCGGAGGGGCAGTACTGAGGGAGTGCCGCACTGTCGGAGGGGCAGTGCTGAGGGAGTGCCGTACTGTCACAGGGGCAGTACTGAGGGAGTGCCGCACTGTCGGAGGGGCAGTGCTGAGGGAGTGCCGCACTGTCGGAAGGGTAGTACTGATGGAGTGCCGCACTGTCGGAGGGGCAGTACTGAGGGAGTGCCGCACTGTCGGAGGGTCAGTAGTGAAGGAGTGCCGTACTGTCACAGGGGCAGTACTGAGGGAGCGCCGCACTGTCGGAGGGTCAGTACTGAGGGAGTGCCGCACTGTCACAGGGGCGGTACTGAGGGAGCGCCGCACTGTCGGAGGGTCAGTAGTGAAGGAGTGCCGTACTGTCACAGGGGCAGTACTGAGGGAGCGCCGCACTGTCGGAGGGTCAGTACTGAGGGAGTGCCGCACTGTCACAGGGGCAGTACTGAGGGAGCGCCGCACTGTCGGAGGGGCAGTACTGAGGGAGTGCTGCACTGTCGGAGGGGCAGTACTGAGGGAGTGCCGCACTGTCGGAGGGGCGGTACTGTGGGAGCACTGCACTGTCGGAGGGGCAGTACTGAGGGAGTGCTGCACTGTCGGAGGGGCGGTACTGTGGGAGCACTGCACTGTCGGAGGGGCAGTACTGAGGGAGTGCCGCACTGAGGGAGTGCTGCACTGTCGGAGGGGCAGTACTGAGGGAGTGCTGCACTGTCGGAGGGGCAGTACTGAGGGAGTGCTGCACTGTCGGAGGGGCAGTACTGAGGGAGTGCCGCACTGAGGGAGTGCTGCACTGTCGGAGGGGCAGTACTGAGGGAGTGCTGCACTGTCGGAGGGGCAGTACTGAGGGAGTGCCGCACTGTCGGAGGGGCGGTACTGTGGGAGCGTTGGAGGCACTCAGTTAGAAGTGGAAGATCCCATGGCACTATTTCGAAGAAGAGCAGGGGAGTTATGACTGTAGTCCTCGGCCAATATTTATTCCTTAATCAACATCTCGACACACAGATTATCTGGTCGTCATCACATTGCTGATGTGGGAGCTTGCTGTACATAAATTGGCTGCCGCGTTTCCCACATTACAACAGTGACTACACTCCAAAAAAGTACTTCATTGGCTGCAAAACACTTTGGGATGTCCTGAGGTCGTGAAAGGTGCTATATAAATGCAAGTCTTTCTTTACAAGTATTCTTATAATATGTATTCTCTTCTCTTTCCTTTCTTTCTTACCCAGAGAGCTATGAACATACGAACAATGACGGACAGGTATAGACCATCTGGTCCATCCAGCCTGTCCCACACAATTGCGATACCTTGTGTATCACAACTTATTGATGTAACTATTTGTACTGCACTTTTTTGACAGACATGCGACAAGCCCTCGCCCCCTGTCATGTTCTGCCCTCCCCCCCACCCCCCCCCCCCCCCACCGCCTTCCCAGCCCAAATCATTGCACTTTGGCTGGGGTAGGGATGCACACACTGGGGTAAGGCACTTCGGCTGGGGGAGGGATGTAATTGGACTGGGGTAAGGCACTTTGGCTGGCCCTTGCTGTCTTCTGGGGAGCTCTGTCCTCTGTCGCTTCAGGAAGTCAAAGTGGATTGAGCTACAATTTGCAAAGTCAGTGAGACCTTGCGCTGGGTGGTTCCAGTTACACATTCCAGTGAAACTTCAGGCTGTGGCTTATCCTCCAAGGAGACCAATCAGAGACAAAGGGTAGAACATGGCGGCCATTTTGGCAGTACAAATAAGTACGTCCACAACATATACACTCCACCCCTTCCGAAACCATGTGATCTCATGGGAGAGGCAAAAAAGTAGATAAAAAAAACCCAGGCTAATGTGGGAAAAAAAAATCTGGGAAATCCCTTTAAGCGATGCTCTGCAGTTCCCATGCAGCTGGATCGACGGCTTTTAAATAGGAAAAACCGCGTATGCGCGATATTTTGAATGGGCCGCGAAGCCCCTTAAGGGGACAGCACCCCCCCCAAAAAAAGATTAACGGGAAGAGTGTCTGTGAGCGTCTGTGGAACAGTACACCCGCTACCATGATCCAATGGCTTCAGGAAAAACAGCTGGGACAAATTGCAGAGACAATGCGATTGATTTGTACAAAATAGCTAAAGGATCTCACAGCCAGTTACCACCCTCCCAATCATCCATCCAGACACTTTCATTTCAAATTTACAAAAAACAAGTATTTAATCCCACGAGAGAACTTTAAAGGTCTTAATCTTCAGACACGCAGAAATGATATTAAAAATATCACGGATTCCTGAAATTTAATAGGATCAAAAGCTTTCCCTTATAACTGTGTGCCCCAAGACATAATCTCTGACTAATTAAGAAATGACTATGTAAAATCCAAGTCCCAAGGTGGGCTCGATGACATTGGCTTCTTGGAAGTCTAACTCCAGCACTCTAAACAACGAAAAGCCGACACTGTGTGATGCTAATAGTATCTGTGGCCGTCACAGACACAAACTTTTCTTCATCTTCATCATCATCATAGGCAGTCCCTTGGAATCGAGGAAGACTTGCTTCCACTCTAAAAGTGAGTTCTCAGGTGACTGAACAGTCCAATATGGGAACCACAGTCCCTGTCACAGGTGGGACAGATAGTCGTTGAAGGAAAGGGTGGGTGGGGAGTCTGGTTTGCCGCACGCTCCTTCCGCTGCCTGCGCTTGGTTTCTGCATGCTCTCGGCGACGTGACTCGAGGTACTCAGCGCCCTCCCGGATGCTCTTCCTCCACTTAGGGCGGTCTTTGGCCAGGGACTCCCAGGTGTCGGTGGGAATTTTATGTTGCATTTTATGGCTCCCCCTCCCACCCCGAAAGTGGGACTGGGCGGTTCAAGAAGAACAATATCGGCGTGAGTGGGCGGCAGTCAGCGGCAGCAGGCGATGAGTGATGAATTTCAGCCCCCGAAACCCACATGAGTCACGGGCAAGAATCATAGAATCACTGAACGGTTACAGCGCAGAAGGAGGCCATTCGGCCCATCAAGCCCGTGCCGGCTCTCAGCAAGAGCACCTCAGCCAGTCCCACTTCCCCGCCCTTTCCCCGTAGCCCTGCTAAATTGTTTCCTTCGGGTAATTCCCTTTTGAAAGCCACGATTGAGTCTGCCTCCACCACCCTCTCAGGCAGCGCATTCCAGATCCTAACCACTCGCTGCGTAAAAAGTTTTTCCTCGTGTCGCCTTTGGTTCCTTTGCCAATCGCCTTAAATCTGTGTCCTCTGGTTCCCGACCCTTCCACCAATGGGAACAGCTTCTCTCGATCTACTCTGTCCAGACCCCTCATGATTTCTTGTTCTAAATGGATGAAACTGTCTGTGTTTGAGTTGTTGTTCCACTGCTAGCGGCTATGTTGAATGACCCATTGGCACATCACCACCCACGGTTACCATAGTGACCATTGTATCACCTTGTTTAATATAGCTTGGTTCCATTTTGGTTCCGCTCTGTTTAACTGGATATTGATAAATGTGAAATGATAGTAACATGCTTATTAAATGCGAGCAGCATTCGTAGTAGTGGCAGATAGAGTATAATGTTGGAAAGTGTGAGATCATGCACTTTGGCAGAAAAAATCAAAGAGCAAATTATAATTTAAATGGAGAAAGGTTGCAAAGTGCTGCAGTACAGCGGGACCTGGGGGTACTTGTGCATGAAACACAAAAGGATAGTATGCAGGTACAGCAAGTGATCAGGAAGGCCAATGGAATCTTGGCCTTTATTGCAAAGAGGATGGAGTATAAAAGCAGGGAAGTCTTGCTACAGTTATACAGGGTATTGGTGAGGCCACACCTGGAATACTGCACGCAGTTTTGGTTTCCATATTTAAGAAAGGATATACTTGCTTTGGAGGCAGTTCAGAGAAGGTTCACTCGGTTGATTCTGGAGATGATGGGGTTGACTTATGAGGAAAGGTTGAGGAGGTTGGGCCTCTACTCATTGGAATTCAGAAGAATGAGAGGTGATCTTATCAAAATGTATAAGATTATGAGGAGCTTGACAAGGTGGATGTAGAGAGGATGTTTCCACTGATGGGAGAGACTAGAACTAGGGGGCATGAACTTAGAATAAGGGGCCGCCCATTTAAAACTGAGATGAGGAGAAATTTCTTCTCTCAGAGGGTTGTAAATCTGTGGAATTCGCTGCCTCAGAGAGCTGTGGAAGTTGGGTCATTGAATAAATTTAAGACAGAGATAGACAGTTTCTTAACTGATAAGGGAATAAGGGGTTATGGGGAGCAGGCAGGTAAGTGGACCTGAGTCCATGATCGGATCAGCCATGATCTTATTAAATGGAGGAGCAGGCTCGAGGGGGTTATATGTCCTACTCCTGCTCCAATTTCTTATGTTCTTATGTTCTAGCATCATCATCATCATCGGCAGTCCCTCGAAATCGAGGAAGACTTGCTTCCACTCCAAAAGTGAGTTCTCAGGTGACTGAACAATCCAATACGGGAATTACAGTCTCTGTCACAGGTGGAACAGTCAGTGGTTGAAGGAAAGGGTGGGTGGGGAGTCTGGTTTGCCGCACGCTCCTTCCGCTGCCTGCGCTTGGTTTCTGCATGCTCTCGGCGACGAGACTCGAGGTGCTCAGCGCCCTCCCGGATGCTCTTCCTCCACTTAGGGTGGTCTTTGGCCAGGGATTCCCAGGTGTCAGTGGGGATGTTGCACTTTATCAGGGAGGCTTTGAGGGTGTCCGTGAAATGTTTCCTCTGCCTACCTGGGGCTCGCTTGCTGTGTAGGAGTTCCGAGTAGAGCGCTTGCTTTGGGAGTCCCGTGTTGGGCATGTGGACGATGTGGCCCACCCAACGGAGCTGGTCGAGTGTGGTCAGTGCTTCGATGCTGGGGATGTTGGCCTGATCGAGAACACTGACGTTGGTGCGTCTGTCCTCCCAGGGGATTGGTAGGATTTTCGTGGAGCACATCAATCGTAGCGCGGGCAGCCACGGAAACTGCTGGAAAAATAGGAAAAAGCCGACAATGGTTTGATCGCTACAATCCGTGGGATAGGGATCACATCACACATTAGGTATGCAATGAAAATTAAAATGATGATCGCTGGTCGTGAATTTCAATTTTAAATATGAACCAAATTGGCATTAAGCAATGAAATAGCATCACAAATGACTCAATTGAATGATTCATTTGTTGCATTATCACCTCTGAGGAGAGCAAAATCAGACCGTTACCCTCAATTAATTTGCTGCCTTTTAATCATAACTCATTATTCTCTTGACGATCTAATTGAACTCCTCGAGCCTTGCAATGTTATTCCCTGAATAAACTTACTGGACTACTCAATTAGATTGTTTCTGTGCACCCATTAGGCAGTGTCCATTCTCTGCTTAAACCTTTCCGAACTCCTTAACTGGGAGACTGCCCTGGAGCGTTCATTACTCCCTACCTGTCACAGTTAAAGAAAAGACAATATTGGTTGAGATTTTGCAGCCAGCGGTAAAGGAACGGCATGGACAGCTGCCCACAGAGTTTTTTCGGGCTTTTTAAGCAGATACTTGCTGTCCTCGGGCGTCTGATTCAGTGCGGCGCCCTCTCTAGGGGATCTGTGGTATGTGTGAGGAGGTCAAGAAACAGCGTGGCTCTTCAGCCAATCAGATTGAAAAATATTCACTGAGCCAGGCAGAGTATAAAGCAGGAAGTATAAACCAGGAAATATAAATTAGATTATAGGAACGATATACTAGCATTGGAGACAGTTCAGAGAAGGTTCACCAGGTTGATCCCTGAGATGAAGGGGTTGTCTTATGAAGAAGTTGTCTTATGAAGAAAGGTTGAGCAGGTTGGGCCTGTACTCATTGGAGTTTAGAAGAATGAGAGGTGATCTTCTTGAAACATATAAGATTCTGAGGGGGGCTCGACAGGGTAGATGCAGAGAGGATGTTTCCCCTCGTGGGGGGATCTGGAACTCGGGGACATAGTTTCAGAATAAGGGGTTGCCCATTTAAGACGGAGATGCGGAGGAATTTCTTCTCAGAGGATTGTGAATCTTTGGAATTCTCTACCCCAAAGAACTGTTGAGGCTGGGTCATTGAATATATTCAAGGCTGAGATAGACAGACTTTTGAATGATAAGGGAGTCAAGGGATATGGAGATCGGGCGGGAAAGGGGAGTTGGGGTAGGAGATCTTGCCCGTTCCCCATAACCCGTAACTCCGCTATCGTTCAAAAATCTGTTTATTGCTGCCTTAAATATATTCAATGACCCAGCTAGAACTCTCTTCCCCCGGAAGCTGCTGAAACCATTCTGATGAAAGGTTATCGACCTGAAACGTTAACATCGATAGATTTTTGTGAGGTCAAGTGTACTGAGGGTTGCAGAACCAAAGGCGGGGCGGATGGAGTTAAGATACAGATCGGCCACGCTCTCATCGAACGGCGGAACGGGCTCGAGGGGCTGAATGGCCTCCTGCTGCTCCCGATGTTGCCCTGTAAAGAAAACCGTGCCCCCCACACCCCCCCCCCCCCCCCATGCAGTGTGGCTTGACATCACTCTGTGAACGAAAGCACCAGAGTTATTATCTTCTGACACACACGACGGCAGGTGGCTTGTGCGTGCGGCGAGGGAGATTAGGAGAGGATGGCAGCTGTCTGCAATGCCACTTCCCTCTGACCGTCAGACACTTCTTTGGCACGGGGCGGAAGACGAAGATGTCGCCCTCAGTGAGCTTTTGTTTAAAAAAAAAAGAGCGCACGTGAGCCAGCTACGGAAACGTCACCGCCGGCCGGCTCTCGAGAACCCACTTGGGGCAGTTCGGCCGACGACCTCTCGAATGACGTCCGGTTTTGCCGCACAGAACGAGGCCACTTGGTCCGACTGTCGACGCTCTGCGCAGGTCTCCTCCCCACCCCCGACTTCACCCCAGCGAGAATCCTTCTGCCCGACCTAGACTGTTGAGGGGCTGGGGTCAGGAGGTACTGGTGCCTTAACTGGGACCAGCTTTAATTTGACAGGCAATTCGGCAGGACTTCCTGCTGTGGAGATTGATGAACGTGAGCGAGGTGACTGTGATGGCTAGAAAATGGGCCCGTATTTTAATGCGATGTGATGATTATATATATATTTTTAAGCTGCAATAGGGTCCCGGCTATTTAAAATTTGGGGGGGCACGGGGAGGGCGGGGGCGGAGGTTGGAATTTTCCCGTGCTTGTACAAACGAAACCGTTCTTATTTGTTTTTTCTTGCCTGGCTCCGTATTTCCCTGCTGCCTTCGACATTCCAGGTTTTCCGCTCGAGTGCTGCCACCGCCTCCAGACTGCACCCGTGGGCATTGCCCTCTTATTACCGCAATTACAATCTGTACACATTTCATTAAACAAATACGACTGCTCCCCAGGTCTTGCCTGTCGCACCGCACAGCTGGGAGGGCCATTTCTCGTCCTCAGCAGAAACGCAGTGACAGGTGAACAAACACAAAAAGCATCTCAATGGCCGGAATAAAAAACAGGTGCTTAAAAAAACCCACCCAATCCGCAATTCTGCTCTCATCTAAAATGCACATAAGATAAACTCATTGATGGTTTATGGGCCTGGTGCGGGTCTGCCACTTTAAGCCATCATCACCGTCATAGGCAGTCCCTCGGAATCAGGGAAGACTTGCTTCCACTCTTAGAATAAGTCCTTAGGCGGCTGAACAGTCCAATACGAGAGCCACAGTCCCTGTCACAGGTGGGACAGATAGTCGTTGAGGGAAAGGGGAGGGTGGGACAGGTTTGCCGCACGCTCCTTCTGCTGCCTGCGCTTGATTTCTGCATGCTCTCGGCGACGAGACTCGAGGTGCCCTCCCGGATACACTTCCTCCACTTAGGGCGGTCTTTGGCCAGGGGGACTCCCAGGTGTCGGTGGGGATGTTGCACTTCATCAGGGAGGCTTTGAGGGTATTATGTATAGAGGAACACCACGAGGCTGAGTTCTGTGAGGTAAACTTAGCGTGACCTTAGTCTTCTTTATTGCAACTCCAGAGTGCCTAAACAACATGACAGCCAACCTTTTATACTGGCCCTGCACGTGTGTGCAGGTGACCATTAGGACTCCCACAGTCGCGCCCTCTGGTGGCAAGTATTACATAGTTACATACATAACAGAGGGTGTCCCTGTAACGTTTCCTCTGCCCACCTTTGGCTCGCTTGCCGTGTAGGAGTTCCGAGTAGAGCGCTTGCTTTGGGAGTCTCGTGTCGGGCATACGAACAATGTGGCCTGCCCAGCGGAGTTGGTCGAGTGTGGTCAGTGCTTCGATGCTGGGGATGTTGGCCTGGTCGAGGACGCTAACGTTGGTGCGTCTGTCCTCCCAGGGGATTTGTAGGATCTTGCAGAGACATCGTTGGTGGTATTTCTCCAGCGACTTGAGGTGTCTACTGTACATGGTCCATGTCTCTGAGCCATACAGGAGGGCGGGTATTACTACAGCCCTTTACTTTAAGCCACTGTCGTAATGGAAACGCAATCTTTGCCCTATGTCCATCTGTCTGTCTCCCACTGCCTCCCCGCCCCCCCTCCACTCACCAAACGTACAACTCCCAAGAAGGGCGGTGAGAAAATCTTGAATGAAGCGCCAACGAAGGGCAGCAAGGAGCAGGCCAAGAGCGCACTGTGTCGGGAGGGACACAGGCAATCGACCAACAATACCAGCTCCAAGAAAAAAGAAAAGAAAGACTTGCATTTATATAGCGCCTTTCACGACCACCGGACGTCTCAAAGCACTCTTCAGCCAATGAAGTACTTTTGGAGCGTAGTCACTGTTGTAATGTGGGAAACGCGGCAGCCAGTTTGCGCACAGCAAGCTCCCACAAACAGCAATGTGATAATCACCAGATAATCTGTTTTTGTTATGTTGATTGAGGGATAAATATTGGCCCCAGGACACCGGGGATAACTCCCCTGCTTTGAAATAGTGGCCGTGGGATCTTTTACGACCACCTGAGAGAGAGCAGACGTCTCATCCAAAAGACGGCTCCTCCAACAGTGCAGCACTCCCTCAGCACTGCACTGGAGTGTCAGCCTAGATTTATTTTGTGTTCAAGTCCCTGGTAAACTCTACAATGCATCATCAGCAATTCAGTCAGGGTTGGCTCCTTCATTTTTTTAATATTCGTTCACGGGACGTGGGTGTTGCTGGCAAGGCCGGCATTTATTGCCCATCCCTAATCGCCCCTTGAGATGGTGGTGGTGAGCCGCCTTCTTGAACCGCTGCAGTCCGTGTGGTGAAGGTGCTCCCACAGAGCTGTTAGGGAGGGAGTTCCAGGATTGTGACCCAGCGACGATGAAGGAACGGCCGATATATTTTCAAGTCAGGATGGTGTGTGACTGGGAGGGGAACGTGGAGGTGGTGGTGTTCCCATGTGCCTGCTGCCCTTGTCCTTCTAGGTGGTAGAGGTCGCGGGTTTGGGAGGTGCTGCCGAAGAAGCCTTGGCGAGTTGCTGCAGTGCATCTTGTAGATGGTACACACTGCAGCCACGGTGCGCCGGTGGTGGAGGGAGTGAATGTTGAAAGTGGTGGGTGGGGTGCTGATTATTAAAGATGTTGTTGAGCCTCAGTGTATTTTGAAGGGAGTTTAATCTTCCTTGTCAGCCTTTGCACATGTTGGTTCGATAAGGTATCTCATAGCAACAACAACTTGTATTAATATAGCTCCTTTTAGGTAATAAAACACCGCAAGGCACTTCACAAGTGCCATTATCAAACAAATATTTGGGCAGGTGACCAAAAGCTTGGTCAACGTGGCAGGTTTTAAGGAGATTCTTAAGAGAGGAGAGAGGTGGAATGGTTTAGGGGCAGGGAGTTCCAGAGTTTGGGCCCAGGCAATTTAACAACACAACTGCATCAGAGCTGTTAACTGAAGAGTCACAGGCCACTTTCTATATGTTACGTTATAACATAGCAGTTAGCAGTTGTAATGTATGCATCTGTGAATATGCTCACAGATGTTGACGTTTTTACGGAATGTGCGAGGTTGCAGCCCCTATTCCATTATTTGAAGGGCCTGCCCCTCAAATTCTGGTTGCGCTTCAGTCCCACACTCCTGATCTTTGGGCACCCTGTGCGGAGGGGAGCGGGCAGGTCAGAAGGCCTCCTCGTAGGACTGCTCCTGGGCCTGGCCAAAGGGGGCCATCAGCCGGTCCAGGCAGCGGGCGATCGAGGGGGTTCCTCAGCTCGACTGCCTGCCTCTCTTCCACGGTTACATCCAAGCCAGGGTGTCCCTGGAGATGGAGCACGCGGTGTCCACCGGTACGCTCGCGGCCTTCCGCGAGAGGTGGGCGCCAGAGGGACTGGAGTGCATCATCACCCCCGGGAACAGAATTTTAATTTGATTTTAATGTCTAAAGGTTAATTTTTTTAATTTCCTGGTTTTTAGTGCCCCCCCCCCTTTTAGCAAGGGGGCACTTGAATAATTTGTGTTTTGGTGCCCTCAAAAAAAAACAATGGGGCACTTGATTAAAGTATTACAACAAAATAGTTGTAGAGCTGTTGAGTAGGGAGTGGCTTAGCCAGTCACGTGATGTTCACAAGACTCAATAAAACCCCAGCCAGCTGAGTTTGGGGGAGGAGGCAGGCGGTTGTGAACCTGGTGGATGAACGGCAGCGACTACACTTCAGAAAGTACTTCATTGACTGTAAGGTGAATTTGTGACATGCCCTTCCTGTTCAGACCCATTCACCCCCATTGGAGCTCTTGGACAGGGGTGTAGAATTGTGGTGGGGGTCTTCCCAATCTCTCTCATAACCTCGGCAAAACACCTGGAGGATAAATGGTCATTTGCTGCATTTTTACGGATTTTCCACCTGAAGTTGTGGCGGGAGATCGGGGAAAATCCTGTTTGTCATGTATGTAGACCATGTATACTAACTGTATAGTCACATAAGGTGTGCCACCAGAGGGCACTGCGGTGGGAGACCTGAAGGTCACCTGCATAGGTGTGCAGGGCCCAGTATAAAAGGCTGCCCACCATGCTTGTGCCTCACTCTGGAGTTACAATAAATGGGACTAAGGTCACAACAGCTCAAGTACAATGCTAGACCTCGTGGAGTCATTCATAAGAGTATTAAAGACATAACACTCTTTGAAAATATTGTCACTGCGACTATTTGGGGCTCATCACACACTTGTAAAAGCATCTGCTCTGCTGGTGCATAGAGGGGCTAGCTCCTCTCTCCATTACTAATGGCAAATGAGGATACGGGGCCCATAAGAGCCGAGGGCCCAGGGGCAGCACGGGCCCAGCCCACACTGCGATATGTGAGCGCACTAGGTCCGTGCAGCAGAGCAGGTCTCCAGTTGTCCTGGTTAACCCTTGCCACTGGACCAAGACCTCGCTCTGTGAAGCCCGTGTGGTGGCTGGTGTGCAACGACCAACACACATTAAAATAATCCACGCACAGGCATCTTCCACCCCCTCAACGTGTAGTTCGGGATCTGGAACATCGGGTCCTTCATTGAAACACCTGTGAACTCTAATGAAGCAAGTCATCCTCGTTCGAGGGACCGTCGATGAAGATGATGGGGTGAACTGGTTATGTGTAGTGTGATGGTTAAACCTTTTGTTAATAAACCAACTAGCTCTTAATAGCAATGTGTTGCTATGAATTGTTAAGCAAAGAACCCATGAAGCAAATACATTACAGTTGTATCGATAAATAGCAGGATACACCAACAGCTTTGTTGTGTTTCTCCATTCAGTGCGAAGATTCAAAGGCTGATTCTTTCTCACACAAACCATGCATTAATGCTTGGCATGTTGTTGCTACATATTAAAACAATTCTTGGTACTACGAGAAGCAGCAGCTTGAATTGCATTGTGATAAAACACGTAGCCGCCAGCATCATAAAGGTCATTTTGAAAAAGCTGAATAACAAATCTTTTGATATCTGAAGATCTTTTTATCCTGTATAAATTTTCCCTCAAGCTTTCTTTTGAATGAATTTCTTTTATAAGCTACTTTTTTTAAGATCAATTACATTACTCTTTCTTCAGGCTAAAATGTTTTTTCACCAAAAAATAAATTCATTTTGCAGAGATCTACAGGAAAACCAGCGGGCACATTCAGCGGATGTCTGTGATAACAGGTGACACCGTGTCTGATATAGGGTCAGGTTACAATTCAGTTCTGGCAGTGTGTGTGTGGACAATGTGTGTGTGTGTGTGGGGGTGGGGGGGGGGGGGGGAGGTGGGGGACAGTGTGTGTGTGTTTGTGTGTGTGGGGGACAGTGTGTGTGTGTGTGTGTGTGTGGGGGGGACAGTGTGTGTGTGTGTGTGTGGACAATGTGTGTGTGTGTGTGTGTGTGGGGGGGGGACAGTGTGTGTGTGTGTGTGTGTGGGACAGTGTATGTGTGTGTGTGAGTGTGTGTGGGACAGTGTATGTGTGTGTGTGACAGTGTGTGCATGTGTGTGTGTGGAGGGGGCTGTGTGTGTGTGGGACAGTGTGTGTGTGAGTGTGTGTGGGACAGTGTATGTATGTGTGTGTGTGTGTGGGGGAGGCAGTGTGTTTGTGTGTGTGTGAGTGTGTGTGGGACAGTGTATGTGTGTGTGAGTGTGTGTGGGACAGTGTATGTGTGTGTGTGTGTGTGTGTGTGTGTGGGACAGTGTGTGTGTGTGTGTGTGTGTGTGTGTGGGACATCGTGTGTGTGTGTGTGTGTGTGTGTGACAGTGTGTGTGTGTGTATGTGTGTGTGGGACATTGTGTGTGTGTGTGTGTTTGTGTGTGTGGGACATCGTGTGTGTGTGTGTGTGTGTGTTTGTGTGTGTGGGATATCGTGTGTGTGTGTGTGTGTGCGTGTGTGTTGAGGAAGTTATTCTCAGCTGAGTCAAAAAGAACTCTGAATTTTCAAAGATGGTGAATGCGGAAGGAAGGAGAAGTATTAAAACTCCTCTGGTCATCGTGATCTCTGCTGATAGTGAAGGAACTCTGGTATTGTGTCTTATTGGAATCATCATCATCATAGGCGGTCCCTCGAACGAGGATGACTTGCTTCCACAAGAGTTCACAGAAGGACCTGATGTTCCAGTCCTGAACTCCAGTTGAGGGGGTGGAAGATGCCTGTACGTGGATTTTTTTAACGTGTGGTGACCGTTGCATACCAGCCATCACACAAGCAACCATTACCTCCCATTACAGGGTTAATTCTGTCTTTCTCAGATACAGACTAGGTTGTTTTTACGCAGAATTGTGCAGCAACGATTGTTCCAATGTTTTATTTTTAAGCCTAGCTTGTGAACCGACACCTGCAGGACATTGATGCCGGACATACCTCACTGCCCCCCCGTCCCCATCCATTGTCCCCTCCGCCCGCTCTCCCTCCCAACAGATGCCAAGTGCCTCACCCCACCTGCTCCCAGCAGTCACCCCTCCGTCCGCTCACTCCGAAACCGCCGAGAGCCTAACTGTGATTGGTCAGGCTCGACACCCAGCGCTAGATCCCACCACGGAACCCTGAGCTGGTTCAGCATGCTCGAATCACCCACGCGCAGTGCCCGCCATCAAACCCTCCCCACTGACGTTGCTCCTTTTGACTGAGGTGATTGGACAAGGCAACATAGACTCTTGCCCTTCCGTCCCAAACTTCTCTCACATGATTTATTTTTTATTTTTTATTCATTCATTCACGTCGCTGGCAAGGCCGGCATTTATTGCTGTAAGGGGTTCTCGGGGAGTGTTGTTGCGCCTTGAGTGTCTCTCTCTGGGCTTCTGCCCTCACAGCTTATGCCTGGCCTGTGAGGTACCCTGAGTGCTGCAAGAGCACCCCTGGAGAGACTGTGTCCACAGCTTATGAAGGGGGTTTTGAGACTCATGCGTCCCCACAGCCTGTGAGGCACCTGTGAGTGTCAGACACTCCTAACCCCTTGACTCACGATCAGGAGATGTAATACAATAGAACTGAGACAAGGTGATTCCAAGAGGAACTTAGGCTTCCAATTTATTTGACAAGGTGTATCTCAACAAACAGCAATACACCAACAAAACAATCCCCCTAAATCCCACTAAACGGACACAACGAAAATCTTTACACAAGTTTAGCAGTACAATGCCCAACTTCCCACCTTTCCTGAGTTGGGAGTTCCGGGGACCAGAGGTTATACTCACTACTGTGCCTTCTGCAGTCTGGTGGTTTGTTTCTTCTATCTTCGGTGTCTTCGGACACTGGTTTTCCTTCAGTGCCGAGAGGCTTGCTGGTTGTTGGATCACGAGAGCAGGGAACCACACACAATGCGTCAGAAACCCCTTTTTATAGCCAGATTATCCAGTCCGCCTCTCCTGCTGAAATCGATCCTTCCCATTGGTGGGCTTTGTGATTTTGAAAAATGCAGCAGTTTTAGATTATTGAGGGTTTTTTTCCACTGATGTTAACCTACTCAAGGTTTGAGTGGGTGTTGATTGCGTTGGCCTCCTGTAGCCATTGTGTAGGCCCTTGGGTTGTTTTGGGTTCCCTAGTTTTCTGAAGGTCTGCATAATTTCCTTCCATAGTGTAAACATGGGGAAGACAATAGCCCGATAATGGCGATGAGTCAGTCCCACAGTTTTTGAGCAAGTGCTCTCCCATTTGCTTGAAAGCCCCATTCTTCGGGCTGACTCTGTCCCACCATTGGCCCTCCGGTGTCCTCCCCCGTCCAATCACTGCTCTGCCAAGGTCAAACCGTCTCGGTTTCAATTCACAGCACAGACCGATCCCACAGCCCTTTTCCTTCTGGGTAAAATGAGGGGGTTTTCATCCTCCCCTACATTGCCCATCCCTAATTGCCCCTTGAGAAGGTGGTGGTGAGCCGCCGCCGTCCGTGTGGTGAAGGTGCTCCCACAGTGCTGACTTTGTACATAGCGGTTTTGGTGCAACTGAGTGTCTCGCTAGGCCCAGGGGAGGTGTGATTTCGGGGCCAGGGGCTCAGGGGCAGCACGGGCCAGCCCACACTGTGATATGTGCGCGCACTAGGTCCGTGCAGCAGAGCTGGTCTCCAGTCGTCTTGGTTAACCCTTGCCACTGGACCAAGACCTAGCTCTGTCGAGCCCGTGTGGTGGCTGGTGTGCAACGGTCACCCCACGTTAAAAAAATCCACGCACAGGCATCTTCCACCCCTTCAACATGTAGTTCAGGATCTGGAATATTAGGTCCTTCATTGAAACACCTGTGAACTCATCCCTTTTTTGACGTGGAAGCAAGTCATCCTCGATACGAGAGACTGCCTATGATGACAATGATGAGACCATTTCAGAGGGCAGTTAAGAGTCAACCACATTGCTGTGGGTCTGGAGTCACACATAGGCCAGACCGGGTAAGGGCAGCAGATTTCCTTCCCTGAAGGTTTAGTGAAATTAGTGAACGAGATAGGTTTTTACAGCCATCCGATAATTACATGGCCACCATTACTGATACTAGCTTTTTAATCTCAGATTTGTTTAATTAACTGAATTTAAATTCCCCAGCTGCTATGGTGGGATTTGAATGCGTGTCTCCAGATCATTAGTCCAGGTCTCTGGATTACTAGCCCAGTAACATGACCATGATGCTACCATACCCACGAGTCATCGACAGGGAGAGTCCTGATTAAAGCCACCTCACCAAAAGCAACCTACGCTATTTAAAAAAATAATAACCGGATTGACAGGAAAGCTGTCAAGCTCCACAGCTGAGATTCGCACTTAACCGCACGAGACCAGGAACATGTCCTCTCACAGTTGCCCCTGCTCTGCCCCCGACTCATCCTTATATTCTTCCCCAAAGAACACAAGCTGTTTACCCATCTGGCGAGTTTTAGCTGCACAATATCTTCCTTGAAATAGATGGTGCCTTTTGCGATCGGTACATCATCCTCTCTGGGCAATATCTTTAAAACAGCAGCACCCAATGCGTCGAAAATATCAGCTCGTCCTTCCAAATTCAATGAATTCCTCTTTTATGGAATCATAGAATCATAGAAATTTACAGCAGGGAAGTAAGCCATTTCGGCCCATCCATGTCCACGCCGGCCGACAAAGAGCTATTCAACCTAATCCCACTTTCCAGCTCTTTCCAGGTAACATCCTGGTAAATCTGCCCGATTTTAAAACTTCGGCCCATTGGGCCACCGAGGTCGATTTCGGCCGGGCCAGCCGTTGGTGCGTTGATGTGGACAATATAGAGTAGGCACCTCAAGTTGCTGGAGAAATACCACCAACGATGTCTCCGCAAGATCCTACAAATCCCCTGGGAGGACAGATGCACCAACATTGATCAGCTCTGCTGGGCGAGTCACATTGTTCGCATGCCCCGACACGAGACTCTCAAAGCAAGCGCTCTACTCGGAACTCCTTCATGGCAAACGAGTCAAAGGTGGGCAGAGGAAACGTTACAGGGACACCCTCAAAGCCTCCCTGATAAAGTGCAACATCCCCACTGACACCTGGGAGTCCCTGGCCAAAGACCGCCCTAAGTGGAGGAAGAGCACCCGGGAGGGCACTGAGCACCTCGAATCTCGTCGCCGAGAGCATGCAGAAACCAAGCGCAGGCAGCGGAAGGAGCGTGCGGTAAACCAGACTCCCCACCCACCCTTTCCTTCAACCACTGTCTGTCCCACCTGTGACAAGGACTGTGGTTCTCGTATTGGACTGTTCAGCCACCTAAGGACTCACTTTAAGAGTGGGAGCAAGTCGTCCTTGATTCCGAGGGACTGCCTATGGTCGCACAACAGGTCCTTCGTCATGGCGACCCCCACCCTCCCATGGCCAATCGGAAAGCGAGCCGACTCTCCAATACCCAATCGGGTGATTCTTGGCTGTCAGTCACTCAGCCGTTGCTTTCCCATCGTAAGTTGGGAAAATTTGGAGCGTGCAGCCAATGAAGCTGCAGCTGAATGATTGCTGCACTGCCGAGAAGTATGGCCAGGAACTGAGGTATCACAAAACAGAAACTGTATCCTCCGTGTAGGATCTCCATAAGGCTGCAGTTAAACTATTAAAAATTAATTGCACATCGCATGCTCTGCCCTTGTTTATTCCGGCCTGTTCGTAAAGGTTAAGATGTTTGCATTAAACAAACACAACCAACAAGAATACAATTTCAGATATCACCTCTCCTCGGGTCGAGAATGCACTTTTTCTTTGCTGTAGGGCAGATATGTTGATGAAATGCGAGACTTAAAAAAAACAAACTGCATGTAGGATTTACAGACAGGTTGTCATAGAATCATATAAATTTACAGCACGGAAGGAAGCCATTCCGGCCCATCGTGTTAGGCTAGTTAGGCCGCAGCTGGAGTACTGCGTGCAGTTCTGGTCACCACATTACAGGAAAGATGTGATTGCACTGGAAAGGGCGCAGAGCAGATTTACAAGAATGTTGCCTGGACTGGAAAATTTTGGCTATGAGGAAAGATTGAAGATGCTGGGTCTGTTTTCTTTGGAACAGAGGAGGCTGAGGGGGAGACCTGATTGAGGTGTATAAAGTTATGAGGGGCCTGGATAGAGTGGATAGGAAGGACATATTTCCCTTCACAGAGGGGCCAACAACCAGGGGGCATAGATTTAAAGTAATTGCTAGGAGGTTTAGAGGAAATACGAGGGGAAATTTCTTCACCCAGAGGGTGGTGGGGGTCTGGAACTCACTGCCTGAAAGGGTGGTAGAGGCAGAAACCCTCACCACATTTAAAAAGTACTTGGATGTACACTTGAAGTGCCGTAACCTATAGGGCTACGGACCCAGAGCTGGAAAGTGGGATTAGGCTGGATAGCTCTTTGTCGGCCGGCACGGACATGATGGACCGAAATGGCCTCCTTCTGTGCTGTAACTTTCTATGATTCTATGATTCTAATATATTAATTATGAGACATCAATGCATTTGCATTCGAGTTATTCTTTTCCCAGATAGTTTATCTGTTCTCTCATCATCTTGTAACTGTAGAGCAGTGCCCACAAACCAAATAATTTTTTTAAATTAAAGATTCTGCTACTGGTATTCTAATTTTACTCATAATAGAAAACTGAGGAAATTAAAATGGATTCAATGGGATGATAATAAATTACTGACTCTCGGAGATTAAGATTGAGAAACAGTAAGGTAAAACATTTTACACAAACTAATTACTTGTATTTCCTCTGCTCAGATTTTAATGAATGTCAATGGATTGCGAGACAGCCTCGGCATTCTCTTGCAAGAGCAAGAGGTTGAGAAGAAAAATACCTTGACTATGAAACCCCAAAGCCCTTTACAACCATTGTAAAGTTTTAGGAACATAGGAACAGGAGTAGGCCCTAAGGTCCCTCAAGCCTGCTCCGCCATTCAATGAGATCATGGCTGATCTTCTACCTCAACTCCACTTTCCTGCACTATCCCCACATCCCTTGATTCCCTTATTATCGAAAAGTCTATTGATCTCTGTCTTGAATATACTCAACGACTGAGCCTCCACAGCCCTCTGGGGTAGAGAATTCCAAAGGTTCACCACCCACTGAGTGAAGAAATCCCTTCTCATCCCAGTCCTAAATGGCCGACTCCTTATTCTGAGACTGTGACCCCTGGTTCTAGACTCCCCAGTCAGAGAGAGACACCCTCCCTGCAGCTACCCGGTCAAGCCCTGTAAGAATTTTGTATGTTTCAATGAGATCGCCTCCCATTCTTCTAAACTCTAGAGAATATAGGCCTAGCCTGCTCAATCTCTCCTCATAGGACAATCCCCCCATCCCAGGAATCAGTCTGGTGAATCTTCGTTGCACTCCCTCTATGGCGAGTATATCCTTCCTTAGGTAAGGAGACCCAAACTGTACACAGTACTCCAGGTGTGGTCTCACCTACCCAGTGCCGAGCCTGCGGCCAACACCTCACTGTAGGTAATTAGGTCCTTATAGCAGAGCCTGGACCCCAGTCGTCCTGGACCCCCTTACCACTGGACCAAGACCTCGCTCAGCGAAGCCCGTGTGGCAGCCGGTGTACAACGATCACCCCACGTTAAAAGAAATCAGGCACAGGCACCTTCCACTCCTCTAACATGAAGCTCGGGACCTGGAACGTCAGGACCCTCATGGACAACCCCAACAGCGACAGACCGGAACGCCACACCGCCATAGTTGCCCGGGAACTTAGCCGCTTTGATATCGACATTGCAGCCCTAAGCGAGACCCGGTGGGCAGGGGAAGGCCAGCCGAAGGAACATGATGGAGGTTATACCTTCTTCTGGAAAGGGAAACCAGAGGCAGAACACCGCCTCCACAGAGTCGGCTTCGCCATCAAAAACGAGCTGGTCGACCGCCTCAAAGGCTCCCCCTGCGGGGCTAACACACGCCTCATGACGCTATCCCAGAACGAGTACGCCACAGTCATCAGTGCGTACGCCCCGACACTCGATGCAACAGATGAGGCCAAAGAGGGTTTTTACTCCAACCTCTAAAAATCCCTGACCTGCGTCCCCGCGGGCGACTTCAACGCCAGGGTCGGCAAGGACACAGACCTCTGGGGAGAAGTGATTGACAGAGAGAGGGTGGGGAAAGCCAACTCCAGCGGTACCCTACTCCTGACAAAATGTCGAGAGCATGAACTTGTCATCACCAACACCCTGTTCCACCAGAGGGACAAATACAAGGCATCGTGGCAACACCCTCGCTCCAAACACTGGCACCTGCTCGACCAGGTCATCGTCTGAGCCAGGGATCGCAAGGATGTGCACATCACCCATGCCATGACAGGAGCTGACGACTGCTGGACGGACCAACGCCTAATCCGATACATCATTGACATCAACATAGCCCCAAAGCGAAGGGGACAGCAGAAGCAGTGTCATAAAAAAGTCAATGCCGGGGCACTTAAGGACCCAGCTAAGAGAGCCCTTTACAGCCAGCACCTCACAGCTAACCTGGCGACCCTTGATGACCCCGAGGCACAGAGTGCCCACAGTGCTTGGTCTGCCCTCCAGGCCTCCATAACCAGTGCATGCAAAGAGACGCTCGGTCACTCAACCAAGAAACACCAGGACTGGTTTGATGAGAATGATCAGGAGATTCAAGAACTAATAGATTGCAAGCGCAGGGCATTTCTGAGCCTTAAACAGCAACCCAACTCGGGAGCAGCAAAGCAGCATTACAGACGGCTAAAGGCTAAGGTCCAACAAAAAACCCGGGACCTAAAGAACAGGTGGTGGATGGAGAAAGCACAGGAGATACAACAACTGGCCGACAGCCACGATGTGCGAGGATTCTTCACTGCAGTCAAGGCCACATACGGACCAAACTCCCAAGGCCCCACTGCACTCCTTGCCAAGAACAGGGATATATTCATCAAGGACCCTGAGACAGTCAGGGCCCGCTGGAAGGAACACTTCGAAGATCTCCTCAATCGAGACTCTGCCTTTGACTTGAGTGTTCTCGACTCCATCCTGCAGCATGCGACCCGCCACCACCTCAGTGAGACCCCAACACTGCACGAGGTAGAAAAGGCCATAAGACAGCTGATGAGGCACTGAAGTATGGCGGAGAGGCACTACTGGCTCGAATACACAAGCTCATCGCTCTCATCTGGAGGGAGGAGAGCATGCTGGAAGATCTTAGAAATGCAGTAATCGTGACCATCTTTAAAAAGGGGGACAAGTCCGACTGCGGCAACTACAGAGGAATCTCCCTGTTATCAACCACTGGGAAAGTCATCGCTAGTGTCCTCCTCAACCGTCTTCTCCCCAAGGCCGAGGAGCTCCTCCCGGAGTCGCAGTGCAGATTTCGTCCCCTCCGGGGCACAACGGACATGATTTTTGTAGCGCGGCAGCTGCAGGAAAAATGCAGGGAACAGCACCAGCACTTATACATGGCCTTCTTCAACCTTACAAAGGCCTTTGACACTGTCAACCGCGAGGGTCTATGGAGTGTCCTCCTCCGTTTCGGATGTTGCCAAAAGTACATCACCATCCTCCGCCTGCTCCACGACAACATGCAGGCCGTGATCCTTACTAACGGATCCATCACAGAACCATTCACGTCTGGACCGGAGTCAAGCAGGGCTGCATCATCGCCCCAACCCTCTTCTCAATCTTTCTCGCTGCCATGCTCCACCTCACATTTGATAAGCTCCCCGCTGGAGTGGAACTAAACTACAGAACCAGTGGGAAGCTGTTCAACCTTCGTCGTCTCCAGGCCAGATCCAAGACCGTCCCAACATCTGTCGTCGAGCTACAGTATGCGGATGACGCCTACGTCTGTGCACACACAGAGACTGAACTCCAGGACATAGTCGACGTATTTACTGAGGCGTATGAAAGCATGGACCTTACGCTAAACATTAGTAAGACAAAGGTCCTCCACCAGCCTGTCCTCGCCGCACAGCACTGCCCCCCAAACATCAAGATCCACGGCGTGGCCCTGGACAATGTGGACCACTTCCCCTATCTCGGGAGCCTCCTATCAACAAGGGCAGGCATTGATGACTAGATCCAACACCGCCTCCAGTGCGCCAGTGCAGCCTTCGGCCACCTGAGGAAAAGAGTGTTGGAAGACCAGTCCCTCAAAACTGTCACCAAGCTCATGGTCTACAGGGCCGTAGTAATACCCGCCCTCCTGTATGGCTCAGAGACGTGGACCATGTACAGTAGACACCTCAAGACGCTGGAGAAATACCACCAGCGATGTTTCTGCAAGATCCTGCAAATCCCCTGGGAGGACAGACGCACCAACATTAGCGTCCTCGTCCAGGCCGACAGCCCCAACATTGAAGCACTGACCACACATGATCAGCTCCGCTGGGCAGGCCACATAGTTTGCATGCCAGACACGAGATTCCCAAAGCAAGCGCTCTACTCGGAACTCGTCCATGGCAAACGAGCCAAAGGTGGGCAGAGGAAACGTTACAAGGACACCCTCAAAGCCTCCCTGATAAAGTGCAACATCCCCACCGACACCTGGGAGTCCCTGGCCATAGACCGCCCTAAGTGGAGGAAGTGCATCCGGGAGGGTGCTGAGCACCTCGAGTATCGTCGCCGAGAGCATGCAGAAACCGAGCGCAGGCAGCGGAAGGAGCGTGCGGCAAACCAGGCTCCCTGCCCACCCTTTCCCTCAACGACTATCTGTCCCACCTGTGACAGAAACTGCGGCTCTCATATTGGACTGTACATCCACCTAAGAGCTCATGCTAAAAGTGGAAGCAAGTCTTCCTCGATTCCGAGGGACTGCCTATATATGGTCTCACTAGGGCCCTCTATAATTACAATAAGATCTCTTTACTCTAATACTCAAATCCTTTTGTAATAAAGGCCAACATACCATTTGCTTTCTGAACATAGGAATAGGAGGAGGCCAGTTAGTCCCTCGAACCTGCTCCGCCATTCAATGAGATTACAGCTGATCTGCGACCTAACTCCATGTACCCGCCTTTGCCCCATATCCCTTAATACCTTTGGTTACCAGAATTCTTATCATTCTCAGATTTAAAATTAACAACTGACCCAGCATCAACTGCCATTTGAGGAAGAGAGTTCCAAACCTCTACCCCCCTCTGTGTGTATAAGTGTTTCCTAATTTCACTCCTGAAAGGTCTGGCTCCAATTTGTAGATTATGTCCCCTAGTCCCAAACCAGCAGAAAAAATGTCACTCTATCTACCCTATCAGTTCCCCTTAATATCTTGAAAACTTCGATCAAATCACCCCTCAACCTTCTAAATTCCAGGGAATGTAACCCTCGTGTGAACAGAAGAAATAAGAAATAGCAGCAGGAGTTGGCCATTTGGCCACTCGAGCCTGCTCCGTCATTACATGTAATCTCTCCTCCTAACTTAACTCTTTAAGTCCGCGCATCATTAAACCTACGCTGCACTCCCTCCAAGGCCAATATACCCTCCCTAAGGTGTGGTGCCCATAACTGCTCACAGTGCTCCAGGTAAGGTCTAATCAGGGCTTTGTACAGCTGCAGCATAACTTCTACCCCCTTGTATTCTAGTCCGATATATATATATATATATATATACTGTACGCTTTAGTGATGTTGGTTGAGGAAAAAAATATTGGAATGGAAGCTTTCTCTTGCTCTTCTTCAAAAAGTGCCATGGGATCTTTTACATTCAACTGAGAGAGCAAGCGGCTTTGGTTTAATATCTCTTCCGACAGTGCAACATTCTCACAGTCAGCCTAGATTATGCGCCAAGTTTCTAGAGTGGGACTTGAACCCATGACCTTCTGACTCATAGTACTGCCTACTGCAGCACGGCTGACTTAGATATGCAAAAATAAAAGAAAGTCTTGCATTTATATAGCGCCTTTCACCACCGCCGGACGTCTCAAAGCACTTTACAGCCAATTAAGTGCTTTTGGAGTGTAGTCACTGTTGTAATGTGGGAAACGCGGCAGCCAATTTGTGCACAGCAAGCTCCCACAAACAGCAATGTGATAATGACCCAGATAATCTGTTTTTGTGATGTTGTTTGAGGGATAAATATTGGCCCCAGGATACCGGGGATAACTCCCCTGCTCTTCTTCGAAATAGTGCCTTGGGATCTTTTACATCCACCTGAGAGAGAAGACGGGGCCTCGGTTTAATGTCTCATCCAAAAGACGGCACCTCCGACAGTGAGGCACTCTGGGATGAAGTAGGAACTCCTTAAGTTATATAACTCGCTGTTTATTTGTTTTTAAAATCGTGGGTCTAGCTCTCTTGTGATTTTTCACGAAGAACTTGCCCCCCCCCCAAGCAACCAGCTGAATGTCTTTACGACTGGAAACTCGTGGATCATGCCTTTGTCTGTCGTCTGTTATCTCTTTGTTTAATGAAGAAGAAGCTGTTGTCAGACCCCTATATTCATGGAAGCTTCATAAAAGCTACTCGAATGCGAAGGACATGAATCCCCTGTTCTCCTGTTAGCACACGTCACGGTGGAAGCCGGGTAATTGGGACACAAGGGGAAAACGCAATTATCTGATCAGATTGTCTCCATTAGACAAAGCCCCATTGGCATTGCTTTGCATATGTTGGAAGTCAATTCAGGCCCAAGAAAATGATCTTCTAAATTGCCTCCTCAGTAAATGGCAGTGAGAGCATGGAGGGTCTCTGGGGTGTAAGTGGCGGTCTTGCCCCATTAGCGAGCAGGGTTGTCTTCTCTTTAACGGGATGGGCTTCCTTTCCCCCGCGCTTTGTGATCCTGCTAAGTGACTGTCCAGCTGTTTGAAATTCGCTAATTAATTCGCCCCAATGAGGCTTCTCTTCAGCATTATTCAAATTGTGTTGCGCTAATGTATTCATTAAACTCAAACGGTTATGTCTTTGTTAATGGGATTCCAAACAAAGTCCATTCAACTTCAGCTGCCTGGGCCCCAAGCTCTGGAACTCCCTGCCTATACCTCTCCCCCTCTCTACCTCTCTTTCCTCCTTCAAGACGCTTCTTAAAACCTTTGGTCATCTGTCCTAGGGTGTCCTTACGTGGTTCGGTGACAAATTTTGTTTGATGACTGCTGCAGTGAAGCACCTTGGGACGTTTTACTGTGTTAAAGGCGCTATATAAATTCAGGTTGCTGTTGCTGTTGTCGTTGAAAAGCTCCTGTCTGCTAATTCAGTTCCAAAAATCTGCTGCCCCGCGTCCTAACTCGCTCCCAGTCCCGTTCACCGACTACCCACTGTGCTCGCTGACCTGCATCGTCTCCCGGTCCAGCAATATTTTGAATTTAAAATTCTCATCCTTCTGTTCAAATCCCTCCATGGCCTTGCCCCCTCCCTATCTCTGTAATCTCCTCCAGCCCTACAACCCTCCGAGATGTAAGCACTCCTCCTATTGTGGCCTCTTGAGCATCCCCGATTATAATCACTCCACCATTGGTGGCTCCTGGGTCATGTGTCAGCTTCCTGGGCCCCAAGCTCTGGAATTCCCTCCCTAAACCTCTCCGCTATGTTACTTCTTTCTCCTTCTTTAAGTCGCTCCTTAAAACCTACCTATTTGACCTAGTTTTTGGTCATCTGCCCTAATATCTCCTTATGTGGCTCGATGTCAAATTTTGTTAGATGAACAAAGGATGAACCTTGGAGTGCTTGTCCACAGATCCCTGAAAGTAGCAGGCCAGCTGGATAAGGTGGTTAAGAAGGCATACGGAATGTTTGCCTTTATTGGCCAAGGCATAGAATATAAGAGCAGGGAGCTTATGCTTAAATTGTATAATACTCTGGTTAGGCCACAGCTGGAGTACTGCGTGCAGTTCTGGTCGCCGTATTATAGGAAGGACGTGATTGCACTGGAGAGGGTGCAGAGGAGATTTACTAGGATGCTGCCTGGAATGGAGAATCTTAGTTATGAGGACAGATTGGATAGGCTGGTTTTGTTCTCATTGGAACAGAGGAGGTTGAGAGGAGACCTCATTGAGGTGTACAAAATATTGAGGGGCCTGGACATAGTGGATAGTAAGGGTCTATTTCCATTGGTGAAGGGGTCTATTACTAGGGGGCATAGTTTTAAGGTGATTGGTGGAGGGTTTAGAGGGGATTTGAGGGGGGGGTTTCTTTATGCAGAAGTTTGTGGGGATCTGGAACTCGCTGCCTGGAAGAGTGGTGGATGCAGAAACCCTCACCACTTTTAAGAGATGGTTGAATGGACACTTAAAGTGCAGTAACCTGCAGGGTTACGGACCTAGAGCTGGTAATTGGGATTAGACTGGATGACCTTTTGTTGGCCGACGCAGATGTAATGGTAAGTACTGCAGGGAATCGAATACGGCCAAGGTGATCTCCTGGACTAATTTCGATCGCCTGGATGGGTCGGAGAGGAATTTTCCCAGATGTTTTTCTCCCTAAATTGGCCTGGGTTTTTTATCTGGTTTTTGCCTCTCCCAGGAGATCACATGGCTCCGGTTGGGGGTGGAGTGTAGAATGTTTCAGTATAAGGGGTGTCGCAGTTGTGTGAGGCGGACTGGTTGGGCTGGGTGCTCTTTGCCTTTCCATCATTGTTCATAGGTTTATATGTAACCTTCAGGGCTGCTGAGCGAGGGCCGTGCGGCTCTTTGTCGGCCGGCGTGGACATGATGGGCCGGAATGCTCTCCTCCTGCGCTGTAAATTTCTATGTTTCTATGTTTCTAATCGCTCCTATGAAGTGCTTTGGGATGTTTTACTACGTTGTAGGCGCTATACAACTTCTGCCATTACCATCTCAAGTTGGCCCATCATCCCTTTTGTCTCTCAAATCTCTCCTGTCTTCTACCTTTCTCTGGGCGGATTGTGGGACTGGAGGAGATTACAGATATAGGGAGGGGTGAGGCCATAGAAGGATTTGAAAACAAGGATGAGAAATCGAGATTTTGCTTAACCGGGAGCCAATGTAGGTCAGCGAGCACAGCGGGTGATGGGTGAGTGGGACTCGGTGCGAGTTAGGACACGGGGCAGCGAGCACAGGGGGTGATGGGTGAGTGGGACTTGGTGCGAGTTAGGACACGGGGGCAGCCGAGTTTTGGATTAGCTCTAGTTTACGTAGGGTAGAATATGGGAGGCCAGCCAGGAGTGCGTTGGAATAATCAAGTCACACACCATCCTGACTTGGAAATATATCGTCTGTTCCTTCATCGTTGCTGGGTCAAAATCCTGGAACTCCCTCCCTAACAGCACTGTGGGAGCACCTTCACCACACGGACTGCAGCGGTTCAAGAAGGCGGCTCACCACCACCTTCTCAAGAGGCAATTGGGGATGGGCAATAAATGCCAGCCTTGGCCAAGGAAGGGTAGTTGGAGCGAGAGCCTTTGATAATGCATGCGCAATCTTGCTCAGGGGGATTGTGCTGGGAACAGAAATAATATTGACATGAAAATAAACCGCTTATTAAACTTGCTTGCTTGTCAACAAATGCTTGTACCCCGTCCGGCTTAACGACTCCCTTTTCATTTTATCGTCTATTTTTTTGGTTCACAGATCAAACACATCATGAAAATGTCAACAGCACTGGAAGAGCTGGAGATCTTTGCACTGGAAATGATCTGTGAGTGTTCTGCCAAGCTCGCCTTCCCTCAGAATAAAGGAAACACAAACATTTTTGCCTGTAATTTAATTCCGTTTTTTTTTTAAATATAATTTATTATTTTGTGTTTTTGCTTCTCAGATTGATCTGGGCCAGGAGCCCGAATTGTTCTGTTTCCACCGCTTTCTTGAGCTTTGTTCTTTTTTCTCGGAAGGCTGCTTTTAACTCTCCAGGCTATCGAGCAAGCAGTGGGCACTTTACTCAGTCGGTATTTTCTGAGCTTGTAGCTTGGCGCCTGGGCTGCTTAAAAAAACTGTTACATCTCTAACTTGTTCCAGTTCTGACGAAGGGTCATCGACCTGAAACGTTAACTCTGTTTCTCTCTCCGCAGACGCTGCCTGACCCGCTGAGTGTCTCCAGCATTTTCTGTTCTTATTTTAATCTGGTACCGTTAAATTTGCTGCGCGCGATATCTTAGTAGAGTATTTGCAGCATTTTCTTTTTATTTCAGATTTCCACCCACTGCAGAGCTTTTGCTTCAGGAATTCAAGATTAAAGATTAAAGAGTTACGAGCAACCAAGGAGAAAAAAGCCATTTGACGGAGAGTCACGAATCGTCCAAAAAATTAACGAAGAGTCTGCACTTTTTCCAACTGGCGTGGGGAGACGGGTGTGCCAAGAGAATGGACATATCGGGCGACCAATGGCGGCGGAGCAGGGGAGGGGCAGTTACAGGCAGGAGGACATGTGATTAAAGCTCCCGGAATACGTCAAACCAAGAGTTGGCAACCCAAGTCCCAATTCAACTCATGGCCATCGGTGGGGAGCTAATTGGAAGGAAGAAGTTGGGTTTGGTCATAAGTTGGGCATCGCTCACCATCATGGTGTTGTCCTGCCTCAGACTTTGGTTTCATTGCAACCCTGAACTGCAAGAACAATCCCTAATCTGCTTTTATATCTCTCGTGGTATCAGGGAAGGGTCCGAATTTCACGCTTTTTGTTTAATTTGTTCCTGGGATGTGGGCATCGCTGGCAAAGCCGGCATTCATTGTCCGTCCCTAATTGCCCTTGAGAAGGTGATGGTGAGCCGCCTTCTTGAATCGCTGCAGTCCGTGCGGGTTAGGTTTGAGTGTCCAGTAGCAGAAATCCACTTGCCTGATTGAGCACTTTGAATCTAAAAAGGAGGCTGGTCACTGGTTAAGATGTTACATGATATAACTCTACACTGGCTAGAGTCATACCCAGCACCAAGGAAGATGGTTGTGGTGGTTGGAGGACATCGCTGCAGGAGTTCCTCAGGGCAGTGTCCTAGGCCCAACCATCTTCAGCTGCTTCATCAATGACCTTCCCTCCATCATAAGGTCAGAAGTGGGGATGTTCGCTGATGATTGCACAGTGTTCAGTTCCATTCGCAACTCCTCAGATAATGGAGCAGTCCGTGCCCGCATGCAGCAAGACCTGGACAACATTCAGGCTTGGGCTGATAAGTGGTAAGTAACATTCGCGCCACACAAGTGCCAGGCAATGACCATCTCCAACAAGCGAGAGTCTAACCACCTCCCCTTGATATTCAACGGCAATACCATCGCCGAATCCCCCACCATCAACATCCTGGGGGTCATCATTGACCAGAAACTTAACTGGACCAGCCACATAAATACTGTGGCAACAAGAGCAGGTCAGAGGCTGGGTATTCTGTGGTGAGTGTCTCACCTCCTGACTCCCCAAAGCCTTCCCACCATCTACAAGGCACAAGTCAGGAGTGTGATGGAACACTCTCCACTTGCCTGGATGAATTGCAGCTCCAACAACACTCAAGAAGCTCGACACCATCCAGGACAAAGCAGCCGCTTGATCGGCACCCCATCCACCACCTTCAACGTTCACTCCCTCCACCACCGGCGCACCGTGGCTGCAGTGTGCACCATCTACAAGATGCGCTGCAGCAACTCGCCAAGGCTTCTTCGGCAGCACCTCCCAAACCCGCAACCTCTACCACCTAGAGGGACAAGGGCAGCAGGCGCATTGGAACACCACCACTTCCACGTTCCCCTCCCAGTCACACACCATCCTTGTTATGATCATAATAAAGCAATACAACTGAGTACTGTATGCAATGAGTAAGTGTGACCTTAGCTCCTTTAATTAAACTCCAGAGTGCTGGTCCAGCATGGGAGGCATTGCTTATATACAGTGCTCCCAAGGGATGCTGGGATCACTTGGGACTCCAACAGGTAGGCCCTCTAGTGGTAGTATGATACAGGTTGTCAAGGGTTACATAGATAACAATCCTGACTTGGAAATATATCGGCCGTTCCTTCATCGTCGCTGGGTCAAAATCCTGGAACTCCCTCCCGAACAGCACTGTGGGAGCACCTTCACCACACGGACTGCAGCGGTTCAAGAAGGCGGCTCACCACCACCTTCTCAAGGGGCAATTAGTGATGGGCAATAAATGCCGGCCTTGCCAGCGATCTCAGGAACGGATAAAAAAAAATGAATGTCTTTACTTTTCTCTGATGAGTATTGAACTGTGTTGCCACTGGTACCAAGAGGTGTGACCGTCGCTGGCTGAGAGAGTCGGACGGAGAAGGAGATCAGATGGCAGAAAAGGAGGTATTGGAGCGACTTTTTAGAGCCAATCTGATACTTTCCAGCCCTGTGGGGAATACAGGGTAAAAGCTGCATTGCTCCCACAGGGCAGAGGCCAGTGACCAGCTATCCCTGAAGTGTTGTAAGTAAACTGACATTGATGAACAGGAGAGGGACTTAAGGTTACTTTGCACGGGAAACCTGATTCCAAAAACTGTCTTGAAGCAGCTTTCGAATATCATTCCCTGTTCACTGAAAAAAAACAGGAATGTCGGGCAGGGTTATGTGTTTTTCACTTGCCAATCAAGTGCAGTTTCAGTTCATTGGGAACAAAAAGCTACTTTTGAGGAAAAAAGTCAGAGATAAAGGGTTGGGTTTTAGGCTTTTCGGTTTTGGGGGTGAAAACGGAGGCAGGGCGGGGAAGTTAGCGGCCGGGAATAGTTTGCGCTTTAGTGAGGAAGTTTGGACATCTGGGCCCTGCTTCAGGGGGCGCAGTGCGAAGGGAGGCTTTGTACACTTTGCGTGGTGCAAGGATGGGAAACTCGCAAACTAAAGTGCCGGGCCGTGAGCGCTCCGAGATAGGCCGGAGGGGGGGGCGGGGGGGAAACCTTAAAAAAAAAACACAAAAGACATTCCCAAAACATTACCCACGCCACCACAACACAAATCGCTAAAAAAATTAAACGAACCAACACTAGCGCTGAACTTTGGAGTACTTTTACCTTCCTAATCGCTGGCTCTGCTGGAAGGCACCGATTTCCCAGGCGGTCATTGTGGGCACACGCCGGGGCGGACGGGTCGGGCAAAAGTCTAAACTCCCGCCGGCGTCGCAACCGGAGGCGTTGCAATGCCCGGCGCCGCTCTTCCCGGCGGTGCTGCTCAGTGCTGCCGCAAAAGCGGGAGGAGGAGGATCGGGGCGGGGCCCTGGAGGTCTCACCGCTGCCTTTCGCGCTGCTCCGGGGCGAAACCCTCGTCTTCCGCGCGTGGAGTAGGTGGCCGCGCGGATCGGGTCGAGCGCTGCCCACTGTCCTCGAGGGAGGTCGAAGCCAGGGACCTCTGCTGCCGGGTGGGTGACGAGGAGTTGGCCCTTGATGTCGCACCCGTCCCATGATTCCGTCCACCTGGATAGCGGGCCGATACCGTCTGCAAAGAGGAACACTGGTTGGCAAATGCGTGACAAAGCGGCTAACTGACTCAGGATTCTCACCGGGAGGATATGGAGAGAAGTCAGCATAATTGGAAGGATATAAACTTGCATTGGAGACTGTTCAGAGAAGATTCACTCGGTTGATTCCAGAGATGAGGGGGGTTGACTTATGAGAATAGGTTGAGTAGTTTGGGCTGATACACATTGGAGTTCAGAAGAATGAGAAGTGATCTTATCGAAACAGATAAGGTAATGAGAAGGCTCAACAAGGTGGATGCAGAGAGGATATTTCCACTCATAGGGGAAACTAGAACTAGGGGACATAGTTTCAGAATAAGGGGCCGCCCATTTAAAACTGAGATGAGGAGGAATTTCTTCTCTCAGAGGGTTGTAAATCTGTGGAATTCTCTGCCCCAGAGAGCTGTGGAGGCTGGGTCAGTGAATATATTTAAGGTGGAGATTGACAGATTTTTGAACAATACAGGAGTGAAGGGTTATGGGGAGCGGGCGGGGAAGTGGAGCTGAGTCCATGATCGGATCAGCCATGATCTTATTGAATGGCGGAGCAGGCTCGAGGGGCCGAATGGCTGACTCCTGCTCCTATTTCTTATGTTCTTTTAATTTGTTTCATAAATGGTTATCAAATAACGGGAATGCTTCAGCACAAGTGATTGCTGGGGAAGAGACTCTGATATAATTTAAAAGAGAATTGGGCAAGTATTTGTAAAGGATACAGGGAAATGGCTTTCGACAGTTGTAGTTGAACAGTGAGTACAAGTACATTGCGTAGGTTGGGCTATTTCCCTGCTGTTAACACCGATGGCTGGAATTTTCCAGCTCGAAGCGGATGGAGTGGATCATCATCATCATCATCATAGGCAGTCCCTCGGAGTCGAGGAAGACTTGCTTCCACTCTAAAATTGAGTTCTCAGGTGACTGTACAGTCCAATACGGGAATTACAGTCTCTGTCACAGGTGGGACAGACAGTGGTTGAGGGAAAGGGCGGGTGGGGAGTCTGGTTTGCCGCACGCTCCTTCCACTGTTTAAGTTTGGCTTCAGCTTGCTCTCGGCGACGAGACTCGAGGTGCTCAGCGCCCTCCCGGATGCTCTTCCTCCACTTAGGGCAGTCTTTGGCCAGGGACTCCCAGGTGTCGGTGGGGATGTTGCACTTTACCAGGGAGGCTTTGAGGGCGTCCTTGAAACGTTTCCTCTGCCCACCTGGGGCTCGCTTGCCGTGTAGGAGTTCCGAGTAGAGCGCTTGCTTTGGGAGTCTTGTGTCGGGCATGCGGACAATGTGGCCCGTCCAACGGAGCTGGTCGAGTGTGGTCAGTGCTTCGATGCTGGGGATGTTGGCCTGATCGCGGACACTGACGTTGGTGCGTCTGTCCTCCCAGGGGATTGGCAGGATCTTGCGGAGGCAGCGCTGGTGGTACTTCTCCAGTGTTTTGAGGTGTCTGCTGTACATGGTCCATGGGGGGGGGGGGGGGGAGACTTTTGCCTTCATTTTCTGGTGGCTTTCTCGGCAGTACAGCTGTTTTTGGGAGCGAAACCGTCCGGCGAAAGTTTCCCCCCCTTACTTTTTGAATGGTAACCGCCCACATCTCGAAACTCCCGCCGACGTGCACCGCCGAGAAAAGCGTCAGTACGGAAGTTTGGCCTCAACGGAAGCCCGTCCAGATCACCGAGGAGACTAGCCGCTAGAAGCAGCCTGAAACAGGGTGGTGGGCGAGTACTCTACAATAAAAGGTAAGTTAAAGGTTTTATATTTTATTTTTACCTTAAAACTAGTTTAGGAAATGTTTTTTGAACTTTTATTTTTTTTTAGGGCGAAAAAATATTTTTTTAATTTTCCCCCCTCCCTAGGCCCAACCGCAGCCTCAGATTAAATGTTTAAAACTTACCGTTCATTCAGGTAAGAACCGCCCGTTGTCGCTAGTTTCAGCTGTAACTGCCCAGAAACCGCCGAGAATCTTGGTGCAAGATCCATTTTCTCGCCGGGCGGTATTACTTACCTCATTAAGGGAAAGTTTCACCGGCGTTAATTGCTGAAGCTTTAGCGGTCTTTTCTGCGCCGCGATTGGGTGATGAGGGCTCTGGGGAAAGGCCAGCCCCCATGTCTCTGAGCCATATCATCATCATCATCATAGGCAGTCCCTTGAAGCGAGGATGACTTGCTTCCACGCCGAAAAGGGATGAGTTGACAGGTGTTTCAATGAAGGACCTAATATTCCAGATCCTGAGCTACATCCTGAAGGGTGGAAGATGCCTGTGGGTGGATTTTTTTTAACGTGGGGTGACCGTTGCACACCAGCCACCACACGGGGCTTGACAGAGCGAGGTCTTGGTCCAGTGGCAAGGATTAACCAGGACGACTGGAGACCTGCTCTGCTGCACGGACCTAGTGCGCTCACACATATCGCACAGTGTGGGCTGGGCCCGTGCTGCCCCTGGGCCCGTGCTGCCCCTGGGCCCCGAACTCACGCCTCTCCCGGGCCCCGATCACATCCCTCTACGAACTCTCGCCGTTCCTTCGCCCCGACCTCGCCCGCTCCTGCTGTGTCTACCCACGCTCCAATCGCCGACCTGGATCTTGATGACATCATTCTTCGCTGCCGTCGCCCTCCTGACCAGCTCGCGCTGCTCCCTGACGCGGTATACCACCACGCTGCTCCTGGGACCGCCACTCGCCGCTCCTTTTATGGCCCTGACCTGCCGCTGGTGTTCTCTCGCAGGTCGGGCCATATAGGAGGGCAAGTATCACTGCTGCTGCATGGAATGGGTGGCGGGTCTGTTGTTAAATGTAAAATGATTTTCAGTGGGTCGGGACCCCGCTGTCACGTTACATTCCCAGATATCGGGTCTGTCAGGGCTGAACATTATGACCTCGTCAAGAGCCTACTGTAAAGAATTTTGAGCTGAACTTACTGTTATATATGTGGACTTGTATTTACTCTGTACAGCCACCAGAGGCCTCATTCCCCAGAGTCCCAAGGGATCCCATAATCCCTTGGGGGCACAGTTATTTAAGGAGGCTTCAGAGGTTGGAGAGGCACTCTGGAGACCTGCAATAAAAGGTCACACTTTACTTTGAACTCACAGTGTTCAGTCTGACTCTTTCTCCATACACTACAACTGGCGACGAGATACAGATAGCGAACCCAAAGATGCAGAGAACAGTGGGCATCCTGGTGAAATTTTCGGAGGGAGATGATTGGGAAACTTTTGTGGAGTGACTCGACCAATACTTTGTGGCCAACGAGCTAGATGGGGAAGAGAACGCTGCCAAACGAAGGGCGATCCTCCTCACCGTCTGTGAGGCACCAACGTATGGCCTCATGAAGAATCTGCTCACTCCAGCGAAACCCACGGAGAAATCGTACGACAATTTGTGCACACTGGTCCGAGGTCATTTGAACCCGAAGGAAAGTGTTCCGATGGCGAGGTACCGGTTCTACACCTACAAAAGGTCTGAAGGCCAGGAAGTGGCGAGTTATGTTGCCGAGCTAAGACGCCTTGCAGGACATTGCGAATTTGAAGGACATTTGGAGCACATGCTCAGAAACTTTTTTGTTCTTGGCATTGGCCACGAAACCATACTTCGCAAACTTTTGACTGTAGAGACCCCAACCTTGAGTAAGGCCATAGCGATAGCCCAGGCGTTCATTGCCACCAGTGAAAATACAAAGCAAATCTCTCAGCACACTAGTGCTGCTACAAGTACTGTGAACAAAGTGATGTTGTTTTCAAATCGTAACATACAGGGCAGGTCACAAATACCTGCAGCTACACGTCCGCAGATGTCTCAGAGTCCATCATCAAGGGTGATGAATGCAAGGCCATTAACACCTTGTTGGTGCTGCGGGGCTGATCATTGTTTCCATTCATGCCGATTCAAAGGATACGTTTGCAAGGGCTGTGGAACAATGGGACACCTCCAACGAGTGTGCAAGCGAGCTGCTAAATCTGTTAAACCTGCAAACCACCATGTTGCAGAGGAGGATCACGATGAACCAGAGCCTCAGATAGAGGAGGCAGAGGTACATGGGATGCACACATTCACCACGAATTGTCCCCCGATAATGCTGAATGTTGAACTAAGTGGATTCCCGGTGTCAATGGAGCTGGACACGGGCGCGAGCCAGTCCATCATGGGTAAAAAGACTTTCGAAAGATTGTGGTGCAACAAGGTCTCAAGGCCAGTCTTAACTCCAATTCGCACGAAACTAAGAACCTACACAAAAGAACTGATTCCTGTAATCGGCAGTGCTACCGTAAAGGTCTCCTACGATGGAGCAGTGCACAAGCTACCACTCTGGGTCGTACCGGGCGATGGTCCCACGCTGCTCGGCAGGAGCTGGCTGGGAAAGATACGCTGGAACTGGGACGACATCTGAACACTATCGCCCGCTGACGACACTTCATGTGCCCAGGACTTAAACAAATTTCCTTCGCTGTTCAAACCAGGCACCAGGCATTGGGAAATTCCAAGGAGCAAAAGTGCAGATCCATCTAATTCCGGGGGCACGACCCATCCATCACAAGGTGAGAGCAGTACCATACATGATGAGGGAAAGGGTAGAGATCGAGCTAGACCGGCTGCAACGAGAGGGCATCATTTCACCGATCGAGTTCAGTGAGTGGGCCAGTCCTATTGTCCCAGTCCTCAAGGGAGACAGCAGTGTCAGAATCTGTGGCGATTACAAAGTAACTATCAATCGTTTCTCCCTGCAGGACCAATGCCCACTACCAAAGGCTGATGCTGATGGGAGGAAAGACGTTCATGAAGCTTATGTTATGTTATGGATCTGATTTCAGCCTACATGACGCAGGAACTGGAGAAATCATCGAAGGCCTTCACCTGCATCAACACGCACAAAGGTCTTTTTGCTTATAACAGATGCCTGTTTGGAATCCGATCAGCGGCGGCGATATTCCAGAGAAACATGGAAAGCTTACTGAAGTCGGTCCCGCACACCGTGGTCTTCCAGGACGACATCTTGGTCACAGGTCAGAACACAGTCGAGCACCTGCAGAACCTGGAGGAGGTTCTTAGTCGACTCAACCATGTGGGGCTCAGGTTAAAATGCCCGAAGTGCTTTTTCCTGGTGCCTGAAGTGGAGTTCCTGGGAAGGAGAATTGCAGCGGACGGCATAAGGCCTACCAATGCGAAGACGGAGGCAATCGAGAATGTACCGAGGCCACAGAACGTGATGGAGCTGCGGTCGTTTCTGGGACTCTTGAACTACTTTGGTAACTGTTGTGTATGTAAGCACCTTTAGTAATGACTCCACGAGGCAGGGTATGATACTTAAACTGTGCAGATCTGCAGTCCTTTATTTCCAGCACCTGCGTGCCGACAACAAGCTGTGTGTTCCTTTTTATACTGGGTTACCTGCCGTGTGCAGGCAACCTTTGGTCTCCAGCAGAGGCACCCTCTGGTGTACAGGTAAGGTGTGTACAGTGTAAGGCTACATTCAGTGTTGCATAACAGTGTTACAGACATCACACAGTAAACAGGCTTGCATACACAACAATACTCCCCCCTGAGCATTTTTCATATCCTTATTGTCATGACCAGGGGAGGTGATCAGTGGTGGGCTATGGGAGGTTGTGGTGAGGGTTGTGTGGTTGCCAGGTGTGACCCCTGTGCTTGAGGCTGGCCTAGTACGTTTCCTCTCCCTCACACACAGACCATGTGGGATTGTGGGATCCCTTGGGAGAGGGGGGGGGCGGGTAGCCACGGCAGCAGTGGGTGGTGTGTATACACTGTGATGTGGGTAGTTGTGGGGTGGTGGGCAGGGCCACAAGACTGGGTGGGCTCCTTGTCCACCAATTGGGATGAGGGTCAGGTCATCCCAGGGTTTGCCAGGGAAGCTGGAGGGTATTGGCCTCTTGCTCCTGGTGTTGGCCCTGATGGCCAGGGGTTGTAGGGCTGATCTGGTGCAGGTTGCCATTGGTGGTGGCTGGGCTGCCCATTGACCACTGTCCTTGTAGTGGGTCTGCTCCCACTGCCTGTGTGTGTGTCCTGCAAGGGGCATCACATTCATTCTAAAGGTCCAGGCTACATGGTTAGGTAGCCTGCTGGACCTGGGGATCTCCCACCGGGGGCTTTTTATTGGCATCAGCATGGTCCCTGTAGGACCCAATGTCCTTTGGCAGTGTCCTACTGGTATACATGACACCTTGGCTCTGATCACACATAGTCGAGCCTGCATTATACATTCTAGCATTTGCATCACTTTTGGGTGTCCTGGTTTCAACAGACATGGTTACATTAGGCATTTCGCATTCTCTATCATTATTGTTAAGCGTAACAAACTTGTTCTTAACCTTACTGACACCTGCATTCATCTCATTAGTCACATTAGTTAAACCAGCATCACAATTCATTGTTACATTGCATACATTTTCATACTTGCACCCTTTAATCGCATCTTTAGCTTTGAAGTCCGTGTACTCAAATAGTTGAAACTTCCCCATTAAATTTCTTTGGTTACCGGTCTCCTTTAAGGGAGCCTTCAAATCCGATTGGCCGCTCGGTGTCACGTGATGCTCCTCCATGTTCATTCGTGGCATGGCGGAGGCCATTTTGATTACAAGTTCTGCTGCTTGTGGTGCTGCAGCCATTTTCTGGTCTTGCTGCAAGTAGGCTGTGGTGCTCTTTTCTTCCACAGGTTCGATCCTGGATGTTGGAAATCCATTTCTTTCATCGATGTTCATCTCTTGGAGTGCTGCCCTGGCCCGGAAAGTGGAGTTTGCCTCCTCGGTCTCAGAGATTTTGCCGGGGTGCTGTGGGCAGTCGAGCTGGACAGAGGACCCTCCGGATGCAGGGATGGATCCATGTTAGAGGTCAATTGCCGGAGCCCGGAGGCCTGGGAGTAGCTTCGCTTGGACAGGATGCCATTGTGGTCGATTGGCGGGATTCATCCAAAGTTCTTCAAAGGTCGCTTGGCTCATCACAGATTTGCTCGCCCCTGTGTCGCTCTCCATAGAAACTGGGACCCCGTCGACGTCTACTTTCATCGTCCACGGAGAACTTTTGGTGGAGCAGGTATGAGTTCCATACTCTTCTTCCAGGGGTTGGGCAACTTCACCTTCCTCTGTGTCGGAGCCCCGGTGATCAGCCACCTCATCAGAGACGCGATGAGTAAAGCTTTTTCTGCACATCCTTTGAAGGTGCCTTTTTGCTTTGCATGCATAATCTTTGAAGCAGCACTGGTGGGCCCTGTGGTTTCCTCCACAGCATCAGCACGGGGCTAGCCGGTTTGCCCCATGTGGCAGACTCAGGGTTGTGGGACTCGGGGCAACATTTCTGCCCTTAGAAGTATCAATGAGGTGCACTGCTCTCGTCGGTTTAGAGTCCTGGGTCAGTATTCGCCTGGAGTCGCTGGCTCACTTGAATTGCTTTCTGCAAGGTGACCGTGATGTCAGCTGAGAGCAATTTGTGTAGGAGGCCTTCGTGGCCGATCCCGATGACAGATATGTCCCTTAGTGCTTCATTAAGGTGGTCGCCAAAATTACATGGTGCAGCCAGTCTTCTTAAGTGTACAGCATACTTGGTAATTTCTTGGCCCTCAGGTCGCTGGTAAGTGTAGAACCGGTGCCTGGCTGTGAGGATGCTTTCTTTCGGTTTTAGTTGTTCCTGTATGATTGTTACAAGTTGTTCATAGCTCTTGGTGGTTGTCTTCTCCGGGGCTAGTAAGTCCCTGATGAGACCGTAGATGGTGGGCCCACAACTGCTAAGCAGGATGGCCCTGCGTTTGTTCGGTAGTGTGGCCGGTGTGTCCCCATCCAGGTCGTTGGCTATAATCTTTCCAATCTTTCCACAAAAGCATCCCAATCTTCCCCCTCTGTAAAATGCTGAAAGTTGCTGAGGTTAGACATGTTGAGCGTGTAGTTCGTGACCTCGTATTCCCGTCGCCAGTTGTTACGTATGTAAGCACCTTTAGTAATGGCTCCACGGGGCAGGGTATGATACTTAAACTCTGCAGACCTACAGACCTGCAGCTCCTGAGTGATGACAACAAGCTGTGTGTTCCTTTTTATACTGGGTTACCTGCAGTGTGCAGGTAACCCTTAGGTCTCCAGCAGCAGCACCCTCTGGTGTGCAGGCAGGGTTTGTACAGTGTAAGGCTACATTCAATGTTGCATAACAGTGTTACAGACATCACACAGTAAACAGGCATTCATACGCAACAGTAACTTCTTACCGGGTCTCAGCACCCTGCTAGAACCACTATATGTCTTACTACGAAATAGGGGCGAATGGGTTTGGGGCAAAAGCCAAGAAAATGCCTTTGTAAAAGCGAGAAAATTGTTATGCTCAATCAAATCCATGTAAGCGTTTGGTACTAGCATGTGATGTGTCGTCATATGGCATCGGGTATGTATTGCAACAAGCTAATGATTTCGGGAAACTGCACCCGGTTGCTTATGCATCCAGGAGTCTGTCTAAGGCCGAGAGAGCCTACAGCATGATTGAAAAAGAAGCGTTAGTGTGTGTCTATGGGGTAAAGAAAATGCATCAATACCTGTTTGGGCTAAAATTTGAATTGGAAACTGACCATGACCCGTAAAGGGATCAAACATGTCACATCTGCCCCGTTTAAACCAGCGTCCAATGTCAGGCAGAGAGAGCAGTGCAAGCCATCAAGCAAGGCTTGAAGAGGGTAACTGAAGGCTCACTGCAGACTCGACTATCTCGAGTCCTGCTTAGCTACCGCACGAGACCCCACTCACTCACTGGGATCCCACCTGCTGCACTGCTCATGAAAAGAGCACTTAAGACAAGGCTCTTGTTAGTTCACCCTGATCTATATGTACAGGTAGAGAGCAGGCGGCTTCAACAAAGTGCATACCATGATAGCGCAAATGTGTCACGCGAGATTGAAGTCAATGATCCTGTATTTGTATTAAACTATGGACAAGGTCCCAAGTGGCTTCCCGGCACTGTCGTGGCCAAAGAGGGTAGCAGGTGTCAAACTTTCAAATGGACTCACTCACCGGAAACACTTGGACCAAATCAAACTCAGATTCACGGACTACCCTGAGCAACCCACCTTGGGCCCTACCTTTTTTGATCCCCCAACACACACACCAGTGGCAACCGACACCACGGTTGGCCACGAAGCAGAACCCATCATCCAACACACCAGGCAGCCCAGCAAGGCCAGCTGCACAGCAGTCCAGCGAGGGCCCAACAAATGATTCAACAACACCAGCTTTCACACTGAGACGATCAACCAGGGCAAGAAGGGCCCCAGATCGACTCACATTGTAAATAGTTACACTATTGACTTTGGGGGGGAATGTTGTTACGTATGTGGACATGTATTTACTCTGTACAGCCACCAGAGGGCTCATTCCCCAGAGGCCCAGGTATTTAAGGAGGCTTCACAGGTTGGAGAGGCACTCTGGAGACCTGCAATAAAAGACTAAGGGTCACACTTTACTTTGAGCTCACAGTGTTCAGTCTGACTCTTTCTCCATACACTACACTTACCATTTCACCAGGTTGTCCACGGGGTTCATGTTGCTTGAGGATCACGTCAGATAAGCAGGTCGGGGGTCGTGTGACCATGAATTCATTTCTTTACTGCACAGCTGCAATTGTACTATAAAAGCTCCCCATTTCACAGCTGTTCACGTTCCAAGTTCAAAAGCTGTTGATCCCTGCATTTGGAAGGCACATTGAGATTTATGCAGGTTGCAAGTGTTTGGAGCATTCTCCATTGGAACAACCTCTCTCACCATTGACAGATCGCTTCTGTCATCTCAAGTTCACCTGCCGTCTATTACATCAGCATGGGTGCCCTTGAAACTATCTCACCTTCGTCCTCAGAATCCTACCACGATCAGCCCCAACACCAGCATCACCAGCAACAATACCTACCTTCTGCGCAACCATCTGATGCTGCACAGGACACAGGGCATCGGCACCCGACCATGTTGCTGCCCGGGAGGCCAGGGATGGCCTGATTTACTTCACTTGATACTATCACATGATGCACCAGGTTGGTAACACCCCACACCAACACCATAAAGCTTTCCTACAATGCCCAATCCTTTCACACTCATCACCATTGTGAGGGGTACTGTTATGTCTCACCATTAAAAGCTACTCACTAAGCACTTCCAAAGGTGCCCACAAATCTGTCCACGAACGCAAAGTTTTGAAAATAAAGATTTCATTTTTTACATCACCTTAACAGAAACTTTACATGGACATTGGCAAAAACATCCAAGTGCCTCATACCCTTGTGTGTTGTTAGTTGGTGTGATTGGACAAGGATGAGGGTGAGTGTGAGGGGTGGCTAGTGAGATGGGGAAGTGATAATGTAGATAGAGAGAGAGGGATGGGTGGAGATGCAAGGTCAGTTGGTGTGAGTAAGGATGTGCAGGAGTAGGGTAGAGAAGGCAGAGTGATGGGGATGTGATGAGAGGCACAGCAGGATGAGGTTGAGTGTGGCTTTGCAGTAACGTTTACTGATCTACTGAGATCATTGTAAGGTTTGTGCCACTGCAGCCAGGTCCTCCTGACCATATCCCTGCTTGTGCCCTCCTGTGCAATGTGCAACCAGGCTGTGTTGGTCTCCTGGGGAGGTCTTGTCCACCTATTGGAAGGGAAGAGAACCTCACTGTGTACTGTGACTCCCTCCATAAGCATCTGGAGGGAGTGATGGGAGAGCCTGGGTGCAGCCCTGTGCCTCTGTGCCATGATTGTCGCTGTTTGCAGCACCTCAATTGCTACAGAACACGGACAGCACAACTGTCAAAGTGATGTTGGCCATGGTCATTTACAATATACATTAATGATTTAGACGAAGGAATTGAATGTAATATCTCCAAATTTGCAGATGACACTAAGCTGCAGTGTGAGCTCCGAGGAGGATGCTAAGAGGCTGCAGAGTGACTTTGTCAGGTTAGGTGAGTGGGCAAATGCAGTATAATGTAGATAAATGTGAGATTATCCATTTTGATTAGGAGACCAAAACTGTACACAATATTCAAGGTGTGGCCTCACCAAGGCCCTGTACAACTGCAGTAAGACCTCCCTGCTCCTATACTCAAATCATCTTGCTATGAAGACCAACATGCCATTTGCCTTCTTCACCGCCTGCTGTACCTGCATGCCAACTTTCAATGACTGATGTACCATGACACCCAGGTCTTGTTGCACCTCCCCTTTTCCTAATCTGTCACCATTCAGATAATATTCTGTCAGTCCTGCCATCCTGGGAATCAGTCTGGTGAACCTTCGCTGCACTCCCTCAATAGCAAGCATGTCCTTCCTCAGATTAGGAGACCAAAACTGTACACAATATTTAAAGTGTGGCCTATCTCTTTGACCAAACTTTTGGTCACCTGCGCTAATTTCTACTTATGTAGCTCGCTGTCAAATTTTTTATCTCATAACGCTCCTGTGAAGTGCCTTGGGACGTTTCACTACGTTAAAGGTGCTATATAAATACAAGTTGTTGTTGTTGTCATCGCTGTTGACTGTGAGTGAGAGCGGTTGTGGGTTCGAACAGCTGCACTCTTAGAGGTGCCGGGCCTGAAATTCACCGTCCCTGAAGGGACATGGGTTCATGGGTTCTTTGCTTAAGAATTCATAGCAACACATTGCTATTAAGAACTAGTTGGTTTATTACCAAAGGTTCAACAATCACACTACACATTACCAGTTCATCCACCAGGTTCACAACTGTATACCTCATCGTGGATCCCCTGAACCCAACTGGCTGGGGTTTTATTGAGTCTTGTGAACATCACGTGACTGCCTAAGCTACTCACAATTCAACAGCTCTACGAACCTGTGAGCATACTCACAGGTGCATATATTACAGGTAACCTAATAGAGGTCTTTTTAAATTATGAAAAGTTTTGATAGAGTAGACATAAGGAAGATATTTCCACTTCTGGGGGCAACCAAAATTTAGGCTAGGATTTCGGTATCGTCCCGGTTGGGCGTTAATTTTTGAGAACATGGACGTTTAACGCTGGGCGCTAATCAATCTCACTGCCCGCTAAATTCAGTCTCAGCGCTCAAAGAATACAGGCGAGCACTAAATCAGGTGTTAATGGTGTAGGTGGGTGGCGTTAAGCTCCAAGCCATGACGAATATGATGTGTTGTGTAATTGGGAGTAGGTATTGGTGAAGGCGCCTTCCAGCCATTAAAGGGGAGGGGTCACTGGAGTCTGCACACCTGCCCCCAATGATTCGGGGAGAGCAGAACGGGCGATATACCGTGGGATGAAATGCAAAGTCCTTTGATGGCCTGCGACACTCCGGGGACTGAGCAAACTTTATTTGGCTGCAGATACATCCTGTGCTCTCGGGCCCGCATAACTGAGCTTTGGAAGGGAAATTCCGAGATAGCTGAGGTGCATCCCGTTCAATATTGTCCCGCCAGTCGGCTGGTTCACGCCTCCACTCCTTGGTGCTGTCGGTATATGGCAGTTATGCGGCGGGGGAGGGGGGCACTACTGGAGTTTGCAGATTGGGTGCCCAGCGAGCGATGCACGTTCACTGATGTCATGTGCTGCATGGCGAAAGGTGTCACGCCGCGAACTGTTACCGCCGGTGCTATGGGACCGGTAAATTTGCTGCACGTCGCAGGGTTCGCCCCTCCGTGGCGCTACTGCCTGAGCGTCCCATTAGCGCCCGCCATGCGCTAAATGGGGGGGGGGGGGGGGCGCTAACATGTCGAATTTCTCCCCCTAGAGGTCATAAATATCAGACGGTCACCAATAAATCCCATGGGAAATTCAAGAGAAACCTCTTATCGGTTAAGAAAGTGTCTATCACCGTCTTAAATTTATTCTTCATCATCATCATCATCATCGTAGGCAGTCCCTCGGAATCGAAGAAGGCTTGCTTCTGCTCTTAACATGAGTTCTTAGGTGGCTGAACAGTCCAATATGAGAACCACAGTCCCTGTCTGTGGGACAGATAGTCGTTGAGGGAAAGGGAGGGTGGGACAGGTTTGCCGCACGCTCCTTCCGCTGCCTGCGTTTGATTTCTGCATGCTCTCGGCGACGAGACTCGAGGTGCTCAGCGCCCTCCCGGATGCACTTCCTCCGTTTAGGGCGGTCTTTGGCCAGGGCCGTTGGGCTGAATGGCATGTTTCTGTGCTGTACATTCGATGTAATTCTATGTAATGATTGGAGACCGGCTAGTTGAAAGATGTGCACATCTTACATTCCTTTGAAAGATGATGTTTTTTCAGACAGGTCGGGTGCTTGAAGAAACATTAGTGAGCGCATGAAATTTGAAGCTGACATTCATAATGTTGCTGAGGGAAGAATTTTTTTCAAAGTTGATCTCATTCATCTGTAACTCATCCTTTCAGTCGGCGAAATGCAAGATCAAAGCGCCAGTGATCCAATCCTTACAGCCGAAGACAGAAGTGACAATTTTCACTGTTTCCATTGCAGAATATTAGTCTTGTGGCAAATAGTTCATGATATCTTGCATCATATGTGGGAAATCAGGACAGTCTACCCTTTATTAATACACGAGTTAACCGCCTACATAAAAAAATAACACACACAAAAGAAGATGGTGAAACATTCACACGTGAATTTCACCATTCAGAGGTTCTACGCTTTCAACAACAACAACAAAAACAACAACAGCTTGTATTTATATAGTGCCTTTACTGTAGTAAAATGTCCCAAGGCGTTTCACAGGAGTACTATGTGATAATAATTTGACACCGAGCCACATAAGTAGAAATTAGTGCGGGTGACCAAAAGCTTGGTCAAAGAGGTATGCTTTAATGAGCATCTTGCAGGAACAAAGAGAGGTGGAGAGGTTTAGAGAGAGAGTTCCAGAGCTTGGGGCCCAGGCAGCAGAAGGCACAGCCACCGATGGTTGAGCGATTATAATCAGGGATGCTCAAGAGGCCAGAATTAGAGGTCTAATAATGTTGTTACTTACAAAGGATTTGGTTTAGTTCTGCCTCGTGCTCTATAATCTACATTCAGCACTAACTGCTCTCCATTAGGAATCCATGCAAGGATAAGCATGTGTTAGAAAGTTATTAACCTTATTCGGAAATGGGCATGGGTTCTCCCAATCAAGTGGAAGGAAAAGGGGAGCTATGACTGCTCACTGCTCCCTCATTAACACTGGCATCAGGCAAATGGCAAATGGAATTTAATCCGGAGAAGTGTGAGATAATGCATTTGGGGAGGGCTAACAAGGAAAGGGAATACACATTAAATGGTAGGACACTGAGAAATGTAGAGGAACAAAGGGACCTGGGAGTGCAGGTCCACAGATCCCTGAAGGTAGCAGGCCAGGTAGATAAGGTGGTTAAGAAGAGATACGGAATGCTTGCCTTTATTAGCCGAGGTATAGAATACAAGAGCGGGGAGGTTATGCTTGAACTGTATAAAACACTGGTTAGGCCATAGCTGGAGTACTGCGTGCAGTTCTGGTCACCGCATTACAGGAAGGACTGGAGAGGATACAGAGGAGATTTACGAGGATGTTGCCGGGAGTGGAGAATCTTAGCTCTGAGGACAGATTGGATAGGCTGGATTTGTTTTCTTTGGAACCGAGGGGGCTGAGGTGAGACCTTATTGAGGTGTATAAAATTATGAGGGGCCTAGATAGAGTGGGTAGGAAGGGCCTATTTCCCTTAGCAGAGAGGTGAACAACAAGGGTGCATAGAGTTACAGTAATTGGTAGAAGGTTTAGAGGGGATTTGAGGGGAAATTTCTTCACCCAGAGAGTAGTGGGGGTCTGGAACTCACTGCCTGAAAGTGGTAGAGACCCTCACCCCATTTAAAAAATACTTGGATGTGCGCTTGAAGTGACGTAACCTATAGGGTTACGGATCAAGAACTAGAAAGTGGGATTAGGCTGGGTAGCTCTTTGTTGGCTGGCCAAAATGACCTCCTTCCATACATTGGCTGCTGCGTTTCCCTCATTACAACAGTGACTACACTCCAAAAAGTATTTCATTGTCTGTAAAAAATGGTTTGGGACATCCTGAGGTCAGGGAAGATGTTATATAAATCCAAGTCTTTTTTTGTACACTTTGGCAACTCGGGATATTGGATGTCACCAGTCTGTGGCATTTGGTTCTTTAAACAACAATAATTGCATTTATATAACGCCTTTAACGTAGTAAAAAGTCCCAAGGAGCTTCAGAAAAACGTTATGAAATGGAATTTGGCATCGAGCCATGTAAGGAGATGTTAGGACAGGTGACCAAAAGTGGGCAAAGAGGTAGGTTTTAAGGAGCATCTTAAAGGAGGAAAGAGAGGTGGCGAGGCGGGCAGGTTCAGGGAGGGAATTCCAGAGCTTATTTTCAAATCTGACCCGTCTGTTCAAAATCCCTCCATGGCCTCGCGTCCTCCCTATCTCTGTAACCCCCTCCAGCCCTACACTCCTCCCTATCTCTGTAATCTCCTCCAGCCCTACACCCCTCCCTATCTCTGTAACCTCCTCCAGCCCTACGCCCCTCCCTCTCTCTGTAACCTCCTCCAGCCCTACGCCCCTCCCTCTCTCTGTAACCTCCTCCAGCCCCTACAACCCTCCCTATCTCTGTAACCTCCTCCAGCCCTACACCCCTCCCTATCTCTGCAACCTCCTCCAGCCCCTACAACCCTCCGAGATCTCTGCTCCTCCCCAATTCTGGCCTCATGTGCCTCCTCGATTTTAATCGCTCCAGCTGTAGGCCGTGTATTTGTTTTTCACTCTACCCTGATTCTTTGACTTTGGAACTTATGGGGGAAAAGGACAACACGTGGCACAGAATTTAGGTTTAACCCAGTGTCAGTTTTATTATTCAGTAAAAACTAACCAAAACTACAGAACTAGACTTCTGAGAGAAATCGACTGAAGACAAACAATCACCCTTCCTGGTTGTAGCTATTGTAAGTTCGTGGTCCTTGGTTCCGTGACCGTTTGGTTCTTCTTCTGGCCGTTCTCTGCCGTGCTGTTCCTTCCGTGTACGTTCTGTCCCTCGCTTTGGTACCACACTTCCGTTACCCTGCCGAACGTTGATGGACAACTGGTGGTGGGTGTACGTGTACCTGTACGTGTACCCTTCTTCTATGTCCATCTGTCTGCTCCCCATCCTTCTGCGTGTGCACCATGAGCTGCTTCTAGTTCACATATTTATATCCATGTTTTGACTGATCTTCCACCACTGCGGTTCCTGATAAAGTGTTTACATCGATACGTTGCTTTGCAGTGATCCTGGTTGATTGACTGCAACGATGAACTCGACTGTTCCCAGTTTGCACGCGGAGTTTGCGAGACTCAAGTTGACTCCCCATCTTAACACCACGTTCCCCAAAAATGTGCACCCGGGGTGATTCCTTTGTTGTCCTGTTGTTTTGCAGACTTGGCATCTCCAGTGAGCTTGTTTCCCTACCCTGGCCAATCAAGTTCAGGGCCTCATGTAACATCTCCATTGTTGCTATGCATAAAGTCAGTCTGGTCCCTGACCACAGAGTGTCCTTAATTGGGGTGAGTCGCCACCTACCCTAAGGCTGGCGCCTTTTTGCTCCCACTGCCCAGTTTAATTCCAATGGCTTGTATTAATCAATTTTTAGTTCATAGTCTTCTGTGTTTTTCTGAAGATTTGTAACCTTACACACCATCGGCGGCCGTGCCTTCAGCCACCTGCGCCTCTCCATGTAAATGGGACTCTCTCGGGTCTTCTGCGAGCTTACAGCCTTGCTAGAAAGTCCGCACTTTCATTCTGCCAGATTTCATCAGCGCGTCTGGTTCAATCTTCCAATTGTACATCACATTCATCATTAACGCTGGCAGAACACAGAATCAGAACAAGCAGAGACTCACTCGCGTACAGCTCAGAAATGTTTTTTTTTGAATATCAAACACCCCCAACCATGCCTGTGATCAAATATTCAGTGATATTCAAATACTCAGACTTCAAATCAGGAATTTCAGTAACCATTAGCAAGAGAGCGGGAGAGTTAATTCCACTAACTCTCTGCTCGTACCACACAATAAATCGTGAAGTATTATATAGTTTCACATTTTCGCAGGACGTCTAAAACAATAAATAGCTTTTAAAAATAACTTTTAACTCAATTGTCCCACCTGAAATTGCACCCCTGATCACAAATGATCTCCATCCAACGACTAAAGTTGCTTTTAAAAATTTTATATCTCAGAAATGCACCAACATTTGTCCGCATATAACAGGAAGTCACATTAAACAGCAGATGTTTCCTTAGTAACCAACCAACATGCTGAGATAGGAAATCTTCATGAACTAACGAAACAGTCTGCAATGATAGTAAATACATTTATTGATGCCACGATATCCCTTTGTACCAGATCAGCTTAATCCGTTGAGTTCTCCTTTTATTAATTTTCATACTTTTTCTCATAGATACATTTCCGTTAGTGTGTCAGCTGTGGCTCAGTGGGTAGCACTCTCGCCTTTGAGTCAGAAGGTTGTAGGTTCAAGTCCCACTCCTGGGACTTGAGCACAAAAATCTAGGTTGACACTCCTAGTGCAGTGCTGAGGGAGCGCCTCACTGTCAGAGGGGCAGTACTGAGGGAGCGCTGCATTGCCGGAGGGACAGTACTGAGGGAGTGCTGCACTGTTGGAGGGGCAACACTGAGGGAGTGCTGCACTATTGGAGGGGCAGTACTGAGGGAGTGCTGCACTGTCGGAGAGGCAGTACTGAGACATTAAACTGAGGCCCCGTCTGCCCTCTATGCCATTATTTCAAAGAAGAGCAGGGGAGTTATCCCCGGTGTCCTGGGGCCAATATTTATCCATCAATCAACATAACAAAAACAGATGATCTGGTCATTATCACATTGCTGTGTGTGGGAGCTTGCTGTGCGCAAATTGGATGCCGCGTTTCCCACATTACAACAGTGACTACCCTCCAAAAGTATGTCATTGGCTGTAAAGTGCTTTGGGACGTCCTGCTCTTAGTCAAAATAGTGCCGTGGGATCTTTTACATCCACCTGACAGAGCAGACGGGGCCTCGGTTTAACATCTCATCTGAGAGTTGGCACCTCTGACAGTGCGGTGCTCCCTCAGCACTGCACTGGGAGTGTCAGCCTAGATTTTTGTACTCAAGTCCCTGGCGTGGGACTTGAACCCACAACCTTCTGACTCAGAGGCGAGAGTGCTGCCCACTGAGGCACAGCTGACAGCTGGTGAGAGGCCGGCATCATCCTTGTGATGCCCAGTAATCCCTTGCAAAACGTTTTGGTGCACTTTTATTTTATTTTACAGGTAGCAACTAAAACATTAAATGCACTGCCTGAAAGGGCGATGGAAGCAAATTTTAATCGTGACTTCCAAAAGAGAATTAGATAAAAATTTGAAAAGGCGAAATTTTCAGGGTTTTGCGGAAAGAGCTGGGGCGTGGGACGAATTGGATCGCTCTTTCGAAGAGCCCGCACAGGCAGGCTGGGTAGAATGGCCTCCTTCTGTGTCAACCGCGGCTCAGTGGGCAGCACTCTTGCCTCTGAGTCAGAAGGTTGTGGGTTCAAGACCCACCCCAGGCGGTCAAAATTGATAAACTGACCGCCCACTGCCGCTGAAGTTGCTCTGCTTCGAACAGCCTGGTGCCACTTGTGGAGCGAGCGGGAGGGGAGAGCCGCCGGGAAGCACTAGCAGACGGCCGACGCGCGTAAGCAGACCCCCGCCTGCCGCGATGCCAGATTGGTGCGGGCGGGAGTCGGCAGCAGGATGGGGGTGGACTGCTGTGTGGAGGCTGCTCTGTCCTGAGTGGTGAGTGTCAAGATCTTGTAAAGAAAGGTAAGTGGAATTATTTCTTTACAGGCACTTACCTGGAAGTTGTTATGTATGTAAACTTTACTAGTGTCTAAGACTTGCCACCAGGGGGCGCACCTGTCGGAGACCCTGGGACAGCAGGTATAAAAGACAGTCTACCATGTTGCTTCCTCACTCTGGAGTTACACTAAACAGACCAAGGCCACACCATTTTGAGCTTACAGTATACAGTCTTGTGGAGTTATTCTGAACATAACAGATGGATCTCCTGAAGGTCCTCAGATATTTTTTTTTGTTGGTGATGATTTTAATTTCCAGCTCTTCGACTCTCCGTGGGCCCGACTCCATCCCCGGCGGCACTTGGGCGGCGAGCGCCTCTGCCGCCGAGAATGAGACCTCCCGCCCGCTGATGCCCAGATTGGCGGCGTACGTCGTCCATTTGCCGCCCGCCGACCTTCGAGGGACCTCAGCCATGCAAGCCCCGCTCAAAGTACCGTCCGGTACCTCGGCCGGCCATCGGCGGCACTTTGGGCGGCACTTGGGCGGGCCGAGGCCTTTCCAAGCTCGGCCCCGAGAAGACTTGAGCACATAAATCTATGCTGATACTGCAGGGCAGTGCTGAGGGAGTGCTGCACTGTCGGAGGTGCCGTCTTTCGGATGAGACGTTAAACCGAAGCCCCGTCTGCCCTCTCAGGTGGATGTAAACGATCCCATGGCCGCTATTTCGAAGAGGAAAAGTGGAGTTATCCCCGGTGCCTTGGTCAATATTTACAACAGTGACTACACTACAAAAGCACTTCATTGTCTCTGAAGCACTTTGGGACAACCTGAGGTCATGAAAGGTGCTATATAAATTCAAGTCTTTCTTTTCTGTATCATTCTACGATCAGTAATCAAATGGACAGTTTATCCCCATTATTTTAATCAAGCCAAGTTCCCGCTCTTGTGGGACATTGTGGACTGAGTGTTATTCCTCGGCTGATAGAGCTAATTAGCATCCTTCCTGTCACACATCTCAAAGTGTTTCACGCAGTTAATTACTTTTTAACGTGCAGGGACTGTTGTTGTACAGGAACCTGCAGCGAGAATGACCTACAACCCGCCGTGGGGTTAATTACTATTTTATTGGTGGTGTTGATTAAGAGACGATTGTCGGGCAAAGATTTGGGGAAAGTAACCCTGCTCTTTTCTAACTAATGCCATGGGATCTTGAACACCCATCTTAACCACCAAAACAAGTAGAGGGGACTTTGGTTTTAAAATCTCCTCCAAGGTAAATGCACTTCCAACAATGCAGCTCTCCCTCAGCACTGCACTACCATGTCAGGCCTAGATTATGTGCTTAAGCCCTGGTGCTGGGCCTCAAACCCTTGCCTTCTGAAGACTATCTCCTTCTTAGGCAGTTCCCCGGAGTCGAGGATGACTTGCTTCCACACTAACACGAGTTCTAAGGTGGCTGAGGAGTTCAATGTGGGACCTACAGTCTCTGTCACAGGTGGGGCAGACGGTGGTTGGAGGGACGGGTGGGTGGGGGGTTTAGGTTGTCGTGCGCTCCTTCCACTGTTTGCGCTTGGCTTCCGCGTGCTCCCGGCGACGAGACTCGAGGTGTTCGGCGCCCTCCCGGATGCTTCTCCTCCACTTTGAGCGATCCTGGGCTAGGGCTTCCCAAGAGTTGGTGGAGATGTTATATTTTTTTCAGGGAGGCTTTGAGGGTGTCCTTTGAAGCGTTTTCTCTGCCCTCCTGGGACTCGCCTGCCGCGATGGAGCTCGGAGTAGAGTGTCTGTTTTGGGAGTCGTGTGTCGGAGCAGGTCGAACGTGGTCAATGCTTCGATGCTGGGGATGAGAGTGAACGCTGACGTTGACCAGAGACAAAATGCTACCTGTAGCTGTACACACTGTGGGGATAACGCGGGCTAAACCTGCTGGTTTAAAGAGGCCTGGACCAATGATCCGGGGGCAAGAGTTCAAGTCCCACCACGGCAGCTGGGGAATTTAAATTCAATTAATTAAAAAAATCTGGAATAAAAAGCGAGTATCGGTAATACAGGTGCAGCATCCAGAATCTGGAGTTGCGAAATCCGGAATGTTCCAGAATCCGGACACCGGGCCGATCGGTGGCAGGGTCGTCCAGAATCCGTAAAATGTTCCGGAATCCGGACCCGTCGACCCTGCCGATCTCGGGGCCTCGCCGCTGCCCGACCGCCACTGCCCTTATCTCGAGGCCACCTCGCTGGCCAGCCCGACGCAAACACCTCCTCGGCGGGCCCCGGACGGCCCGAACAGCTGCTCGGCAGGTACCCCTCTCCGTTTCTGACGTCCCGAAATCCGGAAATATACGAACCTAGGATCGGGTGTGTTATGTATGCAACCCTAGGCAACCTGTATCATACCGCCACCAGAGGGCGTACCTGTTGGAGTCCCAAGGGATCCCAGCATCCCTTGGGAGCACGGTATATAAGCAGGCCACCCATGCTGTACCTGCACTCTGGAATTTAAATAAAGGAGCTAAGGTTTCACTTACTACAGTCCTCAGTTACATTACTTTATTATGAGTATAACAGGGCGTTTCCGGATTCGTGATGTCAGAAAGACGTTCCAAAGTCCGGAAAAACACGGTATCCGGAATGGCTTCGGTCCCAAAGGTTCTGGTTTTGCAATGCTGCACCTGTAGTGACCATGAAACCACTGAATGGTCATAAAAAATCCATCTGGTTCACTAATGTCCTTTAGGGAAGGAAATCTGCTGCCCTTACCCCGGTCTGGGCCTATACGTGACTCCAGACCCACCGCAATGTTGTTGACTCTTAACTGCCCTCTGAAAAGGCCGGGCGAGCCATTCAATTGGCTAAGGCGGCTCACCACCATCTTCTCGAGGGCAATTAGGGATGGACAATAAACACTGGCCTTGTCAGCGACGCCCGCATTCAGTGAATGAATTAAAAAAAAGGAAATGTTGGCACACACGAGGCCTAATGTGCTCTGACAATGTGAAACACCACCTGGAACGCCAAGGCAGTAGGTGCAGGGGAACACCACCACCTCCATGTTCCCCTCCAAGTCACACACCCCAGGGACTAGAGGGTTATGGGGAGCGGGCAGGGAAATGGAGTTGAGACCATGATCTTATTGAATGGCGGAGCAGGCTCGAGGGGCCAAATGGCCGACTCCTGCTCCTATTTCTTATGTTCATCCTGACTTGGGAAATATATCGGCCGTTCCTTCATTGTCGCTGGGTCACAATCCTGGAACTCCCTCCCTAACAGCACTGTGGGAGCACCTTCACCACACGGACTGCAGCGGTTCAAGAAGGCGGCTCACCACCACCTTCTCAAGGGGCAACTAGGGATAGGCAATAAATGCCGGCCTTGCCAGCGACGCCCACATCCCAGGAACTAATTTTAAAAGAAATAATTGAACAATCTTTCAGTCGTAATATTTATTTGATGCAAATTGACTGCGTTAGTGTGACTGTGTTAGTGGAGCACCAAATATTAGCACTGCGTAATTGAACTAAAGGCAACACTACAAAACAATTCGTAAATGTCACGCTACCAAGTTATAAACAATAATCTGCCTGGTACCATTTCCATCAGGTAATCCTATCACACTGACATTAAAAAATAATTGCATTTGCATTCATTAGGCAGCAACCAACTTTCACCTGCAAGCACTCAACAGGAGAATCTGTGTCTCTTACAGTCGCCTGAAAGCTTATTATGCGGGGGGACAAGTACCTGTTAAATTTTTCATTATTTTATTCAATTTTTCACCGAAGTATAATGGTCTCTTCAATCACCAGTTGCTGTTGCTTCAGCTCCTGTGCATTAATCAGATGGTTTCTCTCTCTCTCACTCTCTCTCACTCTCTCCCTCTCTCCGGGGATGACAGTGACTTGGGAAGCTTGTTTAAAAAAGGACAGAGTTAAATGAGCAAAAGGAGAACATAAGAATTAGGAGCAGGAGTCAGCCATTCGGCCCCTCGAGCCTGCTCCGCCATTCAATATCACGGCTGATCTTCTACCTCAACACCATTTTTCCGCTCGATCCCCATATCCCTTGATTCCCTTAATAGCCGAAAATCCATCGATCACTGTTGTGAATATACTCAAAGACTGAGCCTCCACAGCTCTCTGGAGTAAGGAATTCCAGAGATTCACCACCCTCGGGGTGAAGAAGCTCCTCCTCATCTCAGTCCTAAATGGCCCACCCCTTATCCTGAGGAGAACCAGGTCCGTGCGAGAACAATGCCAGCTGATTACAGACGATGGCCAACGAGCCAACAAGCTGCAGAAGGTGCACTGATGTGTCCCTCGGCCAGTCAGTGGGCAAACATCCCCAGCCTCGAAGCACTGACCACACTTGATCAGCTCCGCTGGGCAGGGCCACATCGTCCGCATGCCAGACACGAGACTCCCAAAGCAAGCGCTCTACTCGGAACTCCTTCACGGCAAACGAGCCAAAGGTGGGCAGAGGAAACGTTACAAGGACACCCTCAAATCCTCCCTGAAAAAGTGCAACATCCCCACCGACACCTGGGAGTCCCTGGCCAAAGACCGCCCTAAGTGGAGGAAGTGCATCCGGGAGGGCGCTGAGCACCTCGAGTCTCATCGCCGAGAGCATGCAGAAATCAAGCACAGGCAGCGGAAAGAGCGTGCGGCAAACCAGACTCCCCACCCTTACCCTCAACGACTGTCTGTCCCACCTGTGACAGGGACTGTGGTTCTTGTATTGATCTGTACAGCCAACTAAGGACTCGTTTTTAGAGTGGAAGCAAGTCTTCCTCGATTCCAAGGGATTGCCTATGATGATGACTGTTGTTATACACTGAAGCTGCTGTTCACGTTTCATTTAAAATTCACAAATATTTCTGTACTTGTCAGCAAACTTTTATCCTGTTGTGCCTGTAAGTTTTGATGACTTGGGCAGTAGCAATGGAGGAAGCCCCTTACGCCCACTGTTGGAGCTATGATTGTGGAGCTCGACAGTTATTATTAATTATTTATTCTTTGCAACCTTGCTCATTTGGGTAATCAGGATCACGGTTAACCGAAAGCATGATCAGCCAAATAGAGTCCGTTACATAGAAACATAGAAAATAGATGCAGGAGTAGGCCATTCGGCCCTTCGAGCCTGCACCACCATTCAACAAGATCATGGCTGATCATGCACCTCAGTACCATTTTCCTGCTTTCTCTCCATACCCCTTGATCCCTTTAGCTGTCAGGACCATATCTAACTCCCTCTTGAATATATCTAACGAACTGGTCTCAACAACTCTCCGCAGTAGGGAATTCCACAGGTTCACCACTCTCTGGGTGAAGAAGTTTCTCCTCATCTCGGTCCTAAAATGGCTTACCCCTTATCCTTAGACTGTGTCCTACATAGGAACAGGAGGAGGCCATTCAGCTGCTCGGGTCTGTTCTGCCATTAAATGATTGATCTGTGACCTAACTCCATACACCTGCCTTTGCACCATATCCCTCAATAACCTTTTGGTTAACAACCATCAGCATTCTCAGATTTAAAATTAACAATTGATCCAGCATCTACTGTTGTTTGCGGAAGAGAGTTCCACACTTCTACCACCCTTGGTCTAGTTATGGATCATACATTCCTCGTTATTTATTCTATCTTTTGTGTCAGCTGCGGCTCAGTGGGTAGTACCCTCGCCTCTGAGTCAGAAGGTTGTGGGTTCAAGTCCCACTCCAGGGGACTTGAGCGCATAAATCCAGGTTGACACTCCCAGTGCAGTGCTGAGGGAGCGCCGCACTGACGGAGGTGCCGTCTTTCAGATGAGACGTTAAACCGAGGCCCCGTCTGCTCTCTCAGGTGGGCATAAAAGATCCCATGGCCACTATTTTGAAGAAGAGTAGTGGAATTATCCCCGGTGTCCTGGGGCCAATATTTATCCCTCATTCAACATCACAAAAAAAAAATCCAGATTATCTGGTCATTATCACTTTGCTGTTTGTGGGAGCTTGCTGTGCGTAAGTTGGCTGCCACAGTACAACAGTGACTATGACATCTGGTGGTCGAGAAAGGCGCTATAGAAATGCAAGTTCTTCACTCGTTATCTTGTGAAATCTTTCCTGCTATTGCCGCCCCATCAAAAAAAATCAACTTGTGTAATAACAATTCAGAGCTGATTGGAAGAACTGTAACTAAATCAAACATTTGGTAAAAGCTACATTAATAACAAACAAATTGTTTTCTGCGCACTGGGCTGCCTCCGTTGAGAATATGATGCACACTGAAAATAATGAATGCCCTTTGGCTGTTTTCTTATTTCTGTGCCTCACTTTGATACACAATAGGATTAACAAACACAGTCTTGTCAGAGAATGCTTGGCAAAGCTGGGCTGAAATGATGACAACTGATTGCAAAAAGAAAAACCCCATGGATGCCGTTCTGATATTGCTGCCTTTGTACAAACTCACTGCGGTGGCTATTTCGTCCTGAGCTAGAAGGAAAGGCTACAACACTCCAAATTCTTGGAGCCAGTGGGAGAAATAAGAGTTGCAGGGAGGACACCTTGAGCATGGCGATCAGATCCAAGTGCCATCTATCTACATCCTAGCATTGCCACAATGAATGCAGTCCTCTTGTTCTTCATTGTATTCCCCTACTAGCTCATGTTGTCCCATATCTCCCTCATAGGGTCTCATTCCCTGATAGGATCACCCTCGACCGTGCCTTTATTACCTCCGGACTTGACTACTCCACGCTGGCTGGCCTCCCACATTCTACCCTCCGTAAACTTGAGGTCATCCAAAACTCAGCTGCTCTTGTACTAACTCGCACCAAGTCCCGCTCACCCATCATCCCCTGTGCTCGCTGCCCCGTGTCCTAACTCACACCAAGTCCCGCTCACACATCACCCACTGTGCTCGTTGCCCCGTGTCCTAACTCGCACCAAGTCCTGCTCACCCATCACCCCCTGTGCTCGCTGCCCTGTGTCCTAACTCGCACCGAGTCCCGCTCACCCATCACCCCCTGTGCTCGCTGCCCTGTGTCCTAACTCACATCAAGTCCCGCTCACCCATCACCCCTGTGCTCGCTGACCTACATTGGCTCCCGGTTAAGCAACGCCTTGATTTCAAAATTCTCATCCTTATTTTCAAATCCCTCCATGACCCCTCGCCCCTCCCTATCTCTGTAATCTCCTCCAGCCCCACAACCTCCGAAGATATATGCACTCCTCTAATTTTGCCCTCTTGAGCATCCCTGATTATGATCGCTCAGCCATTGGTGGCCGTGCCTTTTGTTGGCTGGGTCCCAAGCTCTGGAACTCCCTCCTTAAACCTCTCCGCCTCTCTACCTCTCCTTCCTCCTTCAAGACACTCCCTAAAACCCACCTCTTTGACCAAGCTTTTGGTCACCTGCCCTAATTTCTTCTTATGTTGCTTGGTGAGAAATGTATTTGTTTCGACTTATAACCACGTTTTACTACATTAAAGGCGCTATATAAATACAAGTTGTTGTTTTTGATAGCTGATATTTCATGATTAACTCACATTGCCCCATCTCTCGATGATAGCTCATGTTGCAGGCCAGGTGGATAAGGTGGTTAAGAAGGCATACGGAATGTTTGCCTTTATTGGCCGAGGCATGGAATACAAGAGCAGGGAGGTTATGCTTAAATTGTATAATACTTTGGTTAGGCCACAGCTGGAGTACTTCATGCAGTTCTGGTCACTGTAATATAGGAAGGACGTGATTGCACAGGAGAGGGTGCAGAGGAGATTTCCTGGAATGTTGCCTGGAATGGAGAATCTTAGCTATGAGGACTGTTTGGATAGGCTTGGGTTTGTTCTCATTGGAACAGAGGAGGCTGAGAGGAGACCTCATTGAGGTGTTTAACATTTTGTGGAGCCTGGACATCGTGGATAGCAAGGGCCTATTTCCCTTGGTAGAGGGGTCAATTATGAGGGGGCATAGTTTTAAGGTGGTTGGTGGAGGGTTTAGAGGGGATTTGAGGGGAAGCTTCTTCACGCAGAGGGTTGTAGGGGTCTGGAACTTGCTGCCTGGAAGAGTGGTGGATGCAGAAACCCTCACCACATTTAAAAGGCGCTTGGATGGGCACTTGAAGTGCCGTAACCTGCTGGGTTACGGACCTAGAGCTGGTAAGTGGGATTAGACTGGATAACCTCTTGTTGGCTGATGCAGATACGATGGTAATTGCTGCAGGGAATCGAATACGGCCAGGGTGACCTCCTGGATGGGTCGGAGAGGAATTTCCCCAGATTTTTTACCCAATTGGCCTGGGTTTTTATCTGTGTTTTTGCCTCTCCCAGGGGATCACATGGCTCAGGGTGGGGTGGAGTGCAGAATGTTGCAGTGCGAGGGGTGTCGCAGTTGTGTGGGGTGGACTGGTTGGGCCAAGTGCTCTTTACCTGTCTGCCATTGTTCATTGTTCGTAGGTTTATCTGTAACCTTCAGGGCTGCTGACCAAGAGCTGTGCGGCTCTTTGTCAACCGGCGGGGACACGATGGGCCGAAATGGTCTCCTTCTGCGCTGTAAATTTCTATGTTTCTATGTTTCTATCTCACAAATAGCTCACATTGCCCCAGCTCTCGATGATAGCTCCTGTTGTCCCGCTGTCTGTACCCACTGACCCCCTTCTGATCTTCCAGTAGCCAAGTTCTGCTGCAATGGCCTAAAACTTATGATCGGTATGAAAAACGTGAAGGAGATTCAACTGCTCCTGGGGAAACAGTGAATGTTACACACACAATAGCGAAACTACATAAAAGTGTAAGCACCTTTGTTAATAGGTTAGCGTTAAGCCACTGTTGGGAATGTTTCAATTCCCAGTTGGATTTTAATCTTATTTTCTTGTGCAGCGACCATGGTCACAAGATGATGAAAACATATTCCAACAATAACTATTGGACCGTGACACTTAATTATTTTCTAAAGGTTAAATATAGTCCCCAGGAGCGATAAATGTAAATACGTTAAACTCAATTATTCTCAGTTCCCAATGGCTGTCCACAATGGCGGGTCCGTTGGACTGTTGCAAACCAGGAGGATAAATCGACGGGACTTGAGTTTAATGGCCCAGATTTTGCGGGTGGGTATGACGGTTGCATACTCTCAGATCCTACAAATCCCCTGGGAGGACAGATGCACCAACATTAGCGTCCTCGACCAGGCCAACATCCCCAGCATTGAAGCACTGATCACACTCGATCAGCTCCGTTGCGGGCCACGCTGTTTGCATGTCAGACACGAGACTCCCAAAGCAAGTGCTCTGCTCAGAACTCCTTCATGAGAAATGAGCCCCAGGTGGGCAGAGGTAACGTTTCAAGGACACCCTCAAAGCCTCCCTGATAAAGTGCAACATCCCCACTGGCACCTGGGAGTCCCTGGCCAAAGACCGCCCTAAGTGGAGGAAGTGCATCCGGGAAGGCGCTGAGCAGCTCGAGTCTCATCGCCGAGAGCATGCAGAAAACAAGCGCAGGCAGCGGAAGGAGCGTGCGGCAAACCAGTCCCACCCACCCTTACCCTCAATGACTATCTGACCCACCTGTGACAGAGACTGTGGTTCTCGTATTGGACAGTTCAGCCACCTAAGGACTCATTTTAAGAGTGGAAGCAAGTCTTCCTCGATTCTGAGGGACTGCCTATGATGATGAGGGACTTGAGCACATAAATCCAGGCTGACACTCCCAGTTCAGTGCTGAGGGAGTGCCGCACTGTCGGAGGTGCCGTCTTTCGGATGAGGCGTTAAACCGAGGCCCCGTCTGCTCTCTCAGGTGGACGTAAAAGATCCCACGGGCACTAATTCGTAGAAGAGTAGGAGAGTTATCCCTCGGTGTCCTGGGCCAAATTAAAAAAAAAAACATGATCTGGGTCATTATCACCTTGATGTTTGTGGGAGCTTGCTGTGCGCAAGTTGGCTGCCGCGTTTCCCACATTACAACAGTGACTGCACTCCAAAAAGTACTTCATTGGCTGCAAAGCACTTTGAGACGTCTGGTGGTCGTGAAAGGCGCTATATAAATGCAAGTCTTTCTTTCTTTCAATTACGTCCGGAAATTTTATGGCTGGTGCACAAACAGTCGCAGGGGCTGTTTCCACAGTGTGAGGGGAATACCCGAGATAGAGGAGAAAAATGCTTTTTAAAAAAATTAAAAAGGAACATTAATAGCTTTAATGAGAAGCAATCCTTGTGTATGTTAAAGCTGCAAGTTTTTGATAAAAATAATGATTTTATACCTTTCTGCACGGTGCGTAGTAGAAGTGAGAATTATGAGTAATGAATTTGATTCCCACGATAAAAGCTAAATTGGTAAGTATTTTAAAGGCTGGGGTAATGAAATATTGTCGTAATTTAATTGAATGAAAGACCACAGGGAGGAAATTAGTTTGGGGGTTTCTTCGGCGCTAATGGCGGTGGGACGATAAATTCTGCAGCGGGAAAATAGTCTGCGCCGGCAGCCAAATAATTCGGTTGCTGGGCCCTGAGTGTGGAGCGGAGCGCTAAGGAAGCGTTCCACATCTCTCTCTCGGCGACTGAATATCCCGAGCTAAAGAGCCGGCCTCGAAGAGCCCTGAGAGAGGCCTCCCTGGGGAAAAAAATCGGGTCAAAAAACACAAAAGCATTCCCGATAAATTACTCCCCCTCCAAATACAGGTGAAACGTAAAAATAAATCAGAGAAATATTGAATTAACTTAGTTTTTCCGATCATTCCTGCCCCGGGACAGCTCTGTAAAGGTGTTGTCATCACAGGGCATAGAAACATAGAAAATAGGTGCAGGAGTAGGCCATTCGGTCCTTCCAGCCTCCAAAACCATTCAATATGATCATGGCTGATCATGCAACTTCAGTACCCCTTTCCTGCTTTCTCTCCATACCCCTTGATCCCTTTAGCCGTAAACGGCCATATCTAACTCCCTTTTGAATATATCTAACGAACTGGCCTCAACAACTTTCTGTGGTAGAGAATTCCACAGGTTCACAATTCTCTGAGTGAAGAAGTTTCTCCTCATCTCGGTCCCAAATGGCTTACCCCTTATCCTTAGACTGTGACCCCTGGTTCTGGACTTCCCCAACATCGGGAACACTCTTCCTGCATCTAACCTGTCCAGTCCCATCAGAATTTTATATGTTTCTATGAGATCCCCTCTCATTCTTCTAAATTCCAGGGAATATAAGCCTAGTCGATCCAGTCTTTCTTCATATGTCAGTCCTGCCATCCTGGGAATCAGTCTGGTGAACCTTCGCTGCACTCCCTCAATAGCAAGAATGTCCTTCCTCAGATTAGGAGACCACGGGGTGCCGCTACAACTGAATATCGGAATGCTGTTGCTCGCGGCCGATACCGATCAGCACCGTGGCTCCGACCCCCTTCAGCGTCCCTGACCCGACCCATTCTCGGGGGGAGCTAAATGACCGAATTTCTACCCCGGTCTGTTTTCTCATTGGAGGATCAGGCCCACGTGATCCCAGGTGCCACTTCTGCGCAAGCTGCAGGCGTGGGATCCGCGGGCCGACACGCTTCCCGCCTGCGTCAGGTTTACGCGGGAGGGCCGTTGTCGGGTCGGTGCGTATTCCTCTTACTGGCCGGCAAAGTACGCCAGAGCTAGGCCGCCGGCCGCAAGTTTTGGCCCATGCGCCCTGTCCAATAAACTCTAAGTACCTGTCTAACTGTCTGAGTGCGTTCGTGTCAGCTAGGGCTCCAAGTTGCCAGATGGGGCTCCACTTCAAAAGTATGTCATTGGCTGCAAAGCGCTTTTGGGTTGACCTGAGGACGTGACAGGTGCTACAGAAATGCAAGCTCTTTCTTTCATTTTCTATGATTGGCTACAGTGTTGATTTAAAACTGGTGATGGTGAGAAGCTTGGTGACGGAGGGGCGTCTGGTGACGGAGGGGCGTCTGGTGACGGAGGGGCGTCTGGTGACGGAGGGGGCGTCTGGTGACGGAGGGGGCGTCTGGTGACGGAGGGGGCGTCTGGCGAGGGAGGGGGCGTCTGGCGAGGGAGGGGGCGTCTGGTGACGGAGGGGGCGTCTGGCGAGGGAGGGGGCGTCTGGCGAGGGAGGGGGCGTCTGGCGACGGAGGGGGCGTCTGGCGACGGAGGGGGCGTCTGGCGAGGGAGGGGCGTCTGGCGAGGGAGGGGGCGTCTGGCGAGGGAGGGGGCGTCTGGCGAGGGAGGGGGCGTCTGGCGAGGGAGGGGGCGTCTGGCGAGGGAGGGGGCGTCTGGTGACGGAGGGGGCGTCTGGTGACGGAGGGGGCGTCTGGCGAGGGAGGGGGCGTCTGGCGAGGGAGGGGGCGTCTGGCGAGGGAGGGGGCGTCTGGCGACGGAGGGGGCGTCTGGTGACGGAGGGGGCGTCTGGCGAGGGAGGGGGCGTCTGGCGACGGAGGGGGCGTCTGGCGACGGAGGGGGCGTCTGGAGAGGGAGGGGCGTCTGGCGAGGGAGGGGCGTCTGGCGAGGGAGGGGGCGCCTGGCGAGGGAGGGGGCGTCTGGCGAGGGAGGGGGCGTCTGGCGAGGGAGGGGGCGTCTGGTGACGGAGGGGGCGTCTGGCGAGGGAGGGGGCGTCTGGCGAGGGAGGGGGCGTCTGGCGAGGGAGGGGGCGTCTGGCGAGGGAGGGGGCGTCTGGTGACGGAGGGGGTGTCTGGTGACGGAGGGGGCGTCTGGCGAGGGAGGGGGCGTCTGGCGAGGGAGGGGGCGTCTGGCGACGGAGGGGGTGTCTGGCGACGGAGGGGGCGTCTGGTGACGGAGGGGGCGTCTGGCGAGGGAGGGGGTGTCTGGTGACAGAGGGGGCATCTGGCGAGGGAGGGGGCGTCTGATGACGGTGGGGGGGGCGTCTGGCAAGGGATGGGGTGTTTGGTTTGTTGCTGAAAGTTGCATTAATGGTGTAAAGGATTCTGGATTCATTGTTGTGCATTTTTATTCTGTCTCGTGTATGCTGTTGCTTCAGATTTTGCTCTTGTTTTATTTGCAGTTTCCGCATGTAGTACTTTCCATCCTGTTGTTTTTGGAAAGCGTTCTTTCTACTTTCTTTTAATTATCATACGTTCAAAGTTCACAAAAAATCCATTAAATGTTTGGTCATCGGTGTTGGAATGTGCAGTTTACGTTTGTCAATTACTCTGCTGGGAAATAGTTCCAGGAGTGACAGTTCAACAACTTAATTTAATTGTTTTAATATAATTAGTTGATCTTTCATGGTGTTGCTCCCGGACGAAAGCTGGAAAAAGTAATTGGAATGGAGGAGCGCCCCAGCAGTGGACACGTCTGACTTGGCTTTCTGAAAACGTTGTCCAGTGTTGCAGGTGTTCAGGTTGGTTCTAATTTAATTGCGAGCATGATTATTTACACTGGGGTTGGGGCCTGAATTTACTGGGCCGTTTCATGGAGATTACTGCTGAAACTCCCGACGGATGGACGGTGAGCAAATCTGGTCGGACACATTGCCGGAGATTCCATCACGTGATCTCCAGCCACCCCTCCCCCACTCTCCCGCCTTTGGCCGCCAACACAGCCGTCCTTGCAGCGCCCCGCCTTGCAACCACAGAACGGTTACAGCACAGAAGGAGGCCATTCGGCCCGTCGAGCCCGTGCCGGCTCTCTGCCAGAGCACCTCAGCCAGTCCCACTCCCCCCGCCCTTTCCCCGTAGCCCGGCAAATCTTTTTTCCTTCAGGTACTTATCCAACTCCCTTTTGAAAGCCACGATTGAGTCTGCCTCCACCACCCTCTCAGGCCGCGCATTCCAGATCCTAACCACTCGCTGCGTAAAAAGGTTTTTCCTCGTGTCGCCTTTGGTTCTTTTGCCAATCCCCTTAAATCTGTGTCCTCTGGTTCCCGACCCTTCCGCCAATGGGAACAGTCTCTCTCTCTCTACTCTGTCCAGAACCCTCATTATTTTGAACACCTCGATCAAATCTCCTCTCAACCTTCTCCGCTGTAAGGAGAACAACCCCAGCTTCTCCAGTCTATCCACGTGGTTGAAGAACCTCATTCCTGTAAATATTTTCTGCGCTCTCTCTAAGGCCTTCACATCCTTCCTAAAGTGTGGTGCCCAGAATTGGACACAATACTCCAGTTGAGGCCGAACCAGTGTTTTATACAGGTACTCCCATAGTGCCTGAAGTGCCCCGAATATTTGAGCTCATTTCAGTGGGATAAAAGGGAGCGAGAAAGGGAGCGAGAAAGGGAGAGACAGAGCAAGAGAGAGAGAGAGAGAGAGAGACAGAGAGAAAGAAAGCGGGAGAGAAAGAAAGAGAGAGAGAAAGAAAGAGAGAGAGAACGAAAGAGAGAGAGAGAGAGAGAGAAAGAAAGCGAAAGAGAGAGAAAGAGAGAGAGAGAAAGAGAGAGAGAGAAAGAGAGAGAGAGAGAGAAAGAGAGAAAGAACTCTCTCCTCCAAAAAGCTGCTGGGGCTGGGGGTCAATTGAAAACTGAGATTGATAAACATTTATTGGGCAAGGGTATTCAGGGTTATGGAACCGAGGCGGGTAGATGGAGTTAAGACACAGATCAGCCACGATCTTATTGAATGTCGCAACCAGCTCCAGGGGCTGTGTGGCCTCCTCCTGTTCCTGTGTTCTGACGATTGGAGAATAGGTGTAACCTGGGACAGGTACGCAGCAGTAGGGCTGGAGGCGAAAGCACGGAGATGAGACTGAGTGCAAGAGGAGGTTTTCCAGCTGCGTACTCTACACTTGGCCGTGAACACGGTGTGGATCGAGTATCGTGCTGCTGTCAGTTTTTGAAAGTAGTGCTTGCCGCCCTCGAGCTTTGCAAACACGAAGCGATAGTTCATCGCTGGAGTGTTCGGAGCTCCTGGTAATCATGGGGATTACCTGATCTCGGTTTGGATTAACACCGAAGAGCATTTTGCCCCCATCAGAAGAGAGACTGGCCAAACAGTCACCTTTAGTTTCAATTTGCAGATTTAGAATGAACGCGTTAGAATTTGACGTCTTAAACAGTATTACTTGTCAATGTCATTCAAGCCTAATCCCCAAGCATGGAGCTTGTGTGCAGCTTCTGTCTTTGACTGACACTGCGAAAGAACAAAGGAGTTGTGCAAATAGGTTAAAAGAATAAAGAGAACAGAAATCAAGGAATCCTTCCCCTTTCTTCTCCTTGGGAAAAAAAACAATTTCTAACTGCGGCCAAGAGATTTCAGTTGTGTCAGCACATAATGAGATGGTGACGGAAAGTTGCATGGGTAAGATTTCTGTACTCTGAGGGATTCCAGTCGAACTTTTCAAACTCTACTTGCACTGCCGCTGCTCCGAGAGATATATTCACGAGCAGCCCTGTGCAAAGGCCAAGGATGGATGGCAGTGCGGTGACACTGTGAGCACCATCGGAGTAGGCCGGGGAGCGGAAGGAGCAGTGTGGCGGTGTACCACTCCAGGGAGCAGCACGTGCTGGGGCAGGAGAGCAACGGCAGCCAAGAGTGAGGCCATCAAGGTCCAGGTCGGTGATTGGAGCGTGGGCAGGGACAGCAGGAGCGGCGAGGTCGGGGCGAAGGAGCGGCGAGAGATTGCAGAGGGACGTGATCGGGGCCCAGGAGAGGTGAGAGTTCGGGGCCAGGGGCCCAGGGGCAGCACGGGGCCAGCCCACACTGCGATATGTGTGCGCACTAGGCCCATGCAGCAGAGCTGGTCTCCAGTCGTCCTGGTTAATCCTTGCTACTGGACCAAGACCTCGCTCTGTCAAGCCCGTGTGGTGGCTGGTGTGCAACGGTCACCCCACGTTAAAAAAATCCACGCACAGGCATCTTCCACCCCCTCAACGTGTAGTTCGGGATCTGGAATATTAGGTTCTTCGTTGAAACACCTGTGAACTTTTTGACGTGGAAGCAAGTCATCCTCGATTCGAGGGCCTGCCTATGACGATGACGACGCTGAGATATTTCTCTGCTCCCTGGAGGTCTGGTGAAAGACTGGAGCTCCGAAATTGAAACTGAAAATCTAGCTGGAAAAACAAAGCACAATTCGAAATGATGCCCGAGGGAAGGGGTGGATTATTAGTTGGGAACACCATTCTTTGAAACATGGGATTCAAGTTTAAATCCAGACAAATGCCGATGAGGGAAAAGGTTCCACTCTTTGTTGGCTGCAAGGACTCGATGTTTCAACACGTTTGCAGTTGGGGTGAAAGAAAGGCTTGCATTTATATAGCACCTTTCCCAACCCCCAGGGCATCCCAAAGCGATTTACAGCCAATGAAGTACTTTTTGGAGTGTAATCACTGTTCTAATGCAGGAAACGCGACGGCTCCCACACACAGCAATGTAATGACGAGCAAATAATCTCTTTTGAACGTGTTGTTGATTGAGGGATAAACATTGGCCCCAGGACACCGGGGATAACTCCCCTCTTCGTCTTCATGGGATCTTGTACGTCCACCTGAGAGGGCAGACGGGGCCTCGGTTTAACGTCTCGCCCGAAAGACGGCACCTCCGACAAATGTTCTCGGCTTGCACTGCTGTGAGAGAGCCCGGTCTCACGGTGTGCATGCCGTGTGGGTAGCCCTCACTGCGGTTTGCCGATGTACGGGGCCCACTGGTGGCTCTCTCCCCGCTGGCAGTGCCACCTTGGAAAACCGGCCCTCGGGTGTTACATCGATCAAAGCCGCCAATTGCTCGGAGTCCCGCTCTAAATGACAAACTCACCCCAGCACATCACACAGATGGTCGATATGGAGATGTTACTCTGCTGTTTGTGTCCTAACTCGCGCCATGTCCCATTTATCCATCACCCCAGTGCTCGCTGTCCTGCATTGAAATGAGTTTCCAGCCACATGTCCGCGGCGTAACTAAAACCGCCTTTTTCCACCTCCGTAATATCTCTCGCCTCCGCCCCTGCCTCAGCTCTTCTGCTGCTGAAACCCTCATTCATGCCTTTGTTACCTCTAGACTTGACTACTCCAACTCACTCCTGGCCGGCCTTCCACATTCCACACGACGTAAACTTGAGGTCATCCAAAACTCAGCAGCCCGTGTACTAACCCGCACCAAGACACGATCACCGATCACCCCCTGTGCTCGCTGACCTACATTGGCTCCCAGTTAAACAACGCCTCGATTTCAAAATTCTCATCCTTGTTTACAAATCCCTCCATGGACTATCTCTGCAATCTTTTTCGGCCTCACAACCCCACAAGATGTCTGCGCTCCTCTAATTCTGGCCTCTTGAACATCCTTCATTATCACTGCTCAACCATCGGTGGACGTGCCTTCAGCTGCCTGGGCCCCAAGCTCTGGAACTCCCTCCCTAAACCTCGCCTCCTTTAAGACGCTCCTTAAAATCTGTCTCTTGGACCAAGCTTTTGGCCCAGGACACCAGGGATAACTTCCCCCTGCTCTTCTTCAAAAATAGTGGCCATGGGATCTTTTACATCCACCTGGGAGAGCAGACGGGGCCTCGGTTTCATCATCACCATCATCATTATAGGCAGTCCCTCGGGATCGAGGAAGACTTGCTTCCACTCTAAAAGTGAGTTCTGAGGTGGCTGAACAGTCCAATACGGGAATTACGGTCTCTGTCACAGGTGGGACAGACAGTGGTTGAAGGAAAGGGTGGGTGGGGAGTCTGGGATTTAACGTCTCATCCGAAAGACAGCACCTCCGACAGTGCAGCACTCCCTCAGCAATGCACTGGGAGGGGCAGCCAATTTTTGTGCTCAAGGCTTATTTATTTGGCTCGGTGTCAATTGCTGTCTGATTTAAGCTGCGGTTAAGCGCCTTGGGACATTTTACTACGTTAAAGTCGCCATTGAAAGGCGAGTTGTTGTTTGTCTGTCCACGCACAGGCATCTTCCACCCTTCAGGATGTTGTTTGGGATCTGGAATATTGGGTCCTTCATTGAAACACCTGTGAACTCATCCCTTTTTGGCGTGGAAACAAGTCATCCTCAATACGAGGGACCACCTACGATGATGGGGAATGTCTGTCAAATGTTTTAGGATGCCTCCGAGAGGTGTGATAAGGTGCCAGGCTCTATCGATGTTTTACTTTTCCTGATCTGAGTCCTCCACTACCCTGACCCGTACCTACTGGGTGTCACTGTACCTCAACCCCCTCTCTGTCTTTCCCTACAGTTCCATTCAGTTTCTCCTTTTGTATTTCCCTCCCGCACGCAAGAGCAATTCGCCGAGAAAAGAATAACATGTCAAAATGTTAATCGAAACCGCTTGAGGAGATAAATGACTAAACGTTCCAAATGTTCTTTCCATGTTTATGTTGTCTGCAACGCGAGGTTTTTGACATCTAAATTTCAATATAATTTATTTATAACTTAACACACTGATACTGCTTCTCTCTTCCTCGTCCTTTCAAAAAAGAAAAGACTTGCATTTATTCAGCACCTTTCATGACCTCACGAACACTTTACAGCCGATGCAGTACTTGTGAAGCCACTGTGGCAGCCAATTTGCGCACAGCAAGCTCCCACAAACATCAATGTGATGATGACGGAGCAGGCTTGAGGGGCCGCATGGCCTACTCCTGCTCCTATTTCTTATGACCATATCATCTATCTATTTTTTAGTGATGTTGATTGAGGGATAAATTTTGGCCTCAGGACACCTCCCCTTTCCTTACCATAAGAACATAAGAAATAGGAGCAGGAGTCGGCCATTCGGCCCCTCGAGCCTGCTCCGCCATTCAATAAGATCATGGCTGATCTGATCATGGACTCAGCTCCACTTCCCTGCCGACTCCCCCATAACCCATTACTCCCTTATCATTCAAAAATCTGTCTACCTCCATCTTAAATATATTCAATGACCCAGCCTCCACAGCTCTCTGGGGCAGAGAATTCCAAAGATTGAGGTCCCTCTGAGAGAAGAAATTCCTCCTTATCTCTGTAACGTCCTTACTCTACTGCATGAAACCACACGAGGCACATTCCAGGGACAAGGTCACTCTGTGACCTCAACTCTTTATTTACAGCACTCCACAAGTGATGACCCTGCGTGGGACCTCCCTTTATATACCTGGGAGATCAGGTAAGGAGTGTCTCCCACAAGTGTATACAGTAATACAGTGGTGTTACATTGTGGTTACATACATGACATCACCTCCCCCCCCCCCCCCCCCCCCGCCGAAAGTCTTATTGGGATCATAGGTTTAGTCTTTCAGGTGGTCTATGCTCCCTCGTGGAGCGCCGCAGTTGGGGCTCTGAGTGTCTGTCCCCTGTGGTGATTCCGGTCTGTCCGGGCTGACCGCAGGGACTGTTCATTCTTCTGAATGCTCTTGTTGCTCGTTCACTGGCGGTGTTGTGAGCTCCATCTCATGGTCTTCTTCAGGTTCCTCAGTGTCTATGTCGAACCCTTTTTTTACTTGGTCCAGATGCTTACGGCATATCTGGCCATTGTTGAGTTTTACCACGGTGACCCTATTCCCCTCTTTGTCAATTACAGTGCCCTCAAGCTATTTGGGCCCCATGGCATAATTTAGGACGAATACAGGATCATTTATTTCTATATATCTCTCCCTCGAATTGCGGTCATGGTACTCATTTTGTGACTTGCGCTTGCCCTCAACTATGTCGGTCAGGACTGGGTGAATGAGGGACAACCGAGTTTTGAGTGTCCGTTTCATTAGTAGCTCTGCGGGCGGGACTCCTGTGAGCGATTACGGTCGGGATCTATAGGCCAGCAGGAGGCGCGATAGACGGCATTGCAGGGAGGGTCCTTGAATCCTGAGCATACCTTGCTTAATGATTTGGACCGCACGTTCCGCCTGGCCATTGGAAGCCGGCTTGAACGGCGCAGTCCTGACGTGGTTGATGCCATTGCCCGACATAAACTCCCGGAATTCGTAGCTTGTGAAACATGGGCCATTATCACTAACCAGGATGTCCGGTAAGCCATGAGTTGCAAAGATCACACGTAGGCTTTCCACGATGGTGGATGACGTGCATGAATTCAGAATGATGCACTCAATCCATTTCGAGTACGCATCTACCACAATAAAGAACATCTTTCCCATGAACGGGCCCGCGTAGTCAACATGAATGCGTGACCATGGCCTGGTGGGCCAGGGCCACGGGCTGAGCGGGGCCTCCCTGGGGGCATTATCCAGCTGGGCACACGTCGTGCACCTGCGAACACAGTGTTCCAGGTCTGAATCAATTCCCGGCCACCAAATGTGTGACCGGGCAATGACCTTCATCAGCACAATGCCTGGGTGCTCGCTGTGGAGTTCCCTGATGAAAGCTTCCCTGTCCCTCTGGGACATGACTACCCAGCTGCCCCATAGTAGGCAGTGGCCTTGGATGGAGAGCTCATCCATCCGCCTGTGAAACGGTCTGACCTCCTCAGGGCATGCTCCGTGTACGGGTGCCCAATTCCCAGTCAGGACACATTTCATAATCAAGGATAGGAGGGGATTTCTGTTTGTCCAGATTTTGATCTGGCGGGCTGTGATGGGGGAGCCTGCACTGTCAAAGGCATCGACAGCCATGACCATCTCAGCGCTTTGCTCCGCTGCCCCCTCGGTGGTGGCCAGTGGAAGCCTGCTGAGCGCGTCAGCGCAATTTTCAGTGCCGGGCCGGTGCCAGATGGAGTAGTCATACGCAGCCAGCGTGAGAGCCCATCGACATATGCGGGCTGATGCGTTGGAATTGACAGCCTTGCTGTCTGACAACAGGGATGTTAATGGCTTGTGGTCCGTCTCTAATTCGAACTTCCTACCAAAGAGGTACTGATGCATTTTTTTTACACCATAGACACATGCGAGCGCTTCCTTCTCGACCATCCCATATCCCCGTTCTGCTTGAGAGAGCGACCTGGAGGCATAAGCCACAGGTTGTAGTTGACCCTCAGCATTGCCCTGCTGCAACACGCACCCAACCCCATAGGACGATGCATTACATGTCAGAACCAATATTTTTACAGGGGTCGTACAGGGTCAAAACTTGTTTGAACAAAGTAGTTCAAACAAACTAATTTGTTTGACAAATTAGTCTGGTTGCAGACTTCCTGCACATTCGAGCTAAATGGCCACTGAGATTGCAGTTTCTGCAGACAAACTGTTGAAATCTTCAAGATCGAGCTGAGTGTTTTCCCCCACACCTCCAGCATGAGTTAAAGTTTCCATTGTTGGGGACAAAGGGACTATGGCCAGGCATTCTGTGCTGACTGTCACTTTGACTGCTCCTAAGTACCCTATTAGTGGGTGTCAATTGCCCCATCCCGGGCCGCATTGACCGCTGTGATGGCGTAAATGTCCGTTCAGCCTGCCATTGTCTCTGTTGGAGTCCTACTCTGGGGTCTATTGCTGCCTGGGGTGTGTCGGACTGCCCCTGCCTGCCTGCGGGGCTCTGAGTCGCATTGATGATGTTAACTCCCTGATCCATCGCCGCGTTAGAGGCAGAATTGTGCGCGTATATTATTTTCGTCTCTTCCTCCCCCGCCATGAAAGTCTGAGCTAACAACGCCACCGCTTCCAAGGTCAAATCCTTGGTCTCAATTAATTTGTGGAAAATTCCAGCATGACCGATGCCCTCGATAAAGAAGTCCCTTAGCATCTCCCCCCTGCAGGCTGGTCAAACACCGGAGATCCGCTACGAAGTCCGGTATGCTCTGACCTTCATGACATCGGTGGGTGTAGAATCTGTGTCGGGCCATATGTATGTTACTCGCTGGTTTGAGGTGCTCCCCAATCAGTTTGGTAAGTTCTTCAAAGGTTTTGTCCGCCGGCTTCTCAGGCGCTAGTAAGTCCTTCATGAGCGCGTGAGTCTTTGGTCCGCAGCTGGTCAGGAGATGAGCCCTTCACTTGTCGGCCGCTGCATCCCCCAGCCAGTCTTTCGTAACGAAGCTTTGCTGAAGCCTCTCGACAAAATCGTCCCAGTCTTCCCCAACACAGTACCGTTCCTCTGTGCTATCGGTGCCCATTCTCGAGGGTCGTGAATTCCCGTTTCTCTTTGTCAATGTAACGTCCTTACTCTACTGCATGAAACCACACGAGGCACATTCCAGGGACAAGGTCACTCTGTGATCTCAACTCTTTATTTACAGCACTCCACAAGTGATGACCCTGGGTGGGACCTCCCTTTATATACCTGGGAGATCAGGTAAGGAGTGTCTCCCACAAGTTCACCCCTTGTGGTCAAGGTGTGCATCTCGGTTGTGTGTATACAGTAATACAGTGGTGTTACATTGTGGTTACAGACATGACAATCTCAGTTCCAAATGGGTGACCCCTTATTCTTAAACTATGCCCCCTAGTTCTAGATTCCCCCATGAGTGGAAATATCCTCTCTGCATCTACCTTGTCGAGCCCCCTCAGTATCTTATATTTTTCAATAAGATCACACCATGTAATCATCGAAATCGCACCCTGTAATCTTTTACATCTAGCTGAGAGAGCAATCAAGGCCTCGGTTCATCATTTCATCCGAAAGACGGCACCTTTGACAGTGCGGTGCTCCCTCAGTATTGCTCCTCCGACAGTGCAGCGCTCCCTTAGTACTGCCCCTGCGACAGTGCAGCACTCCCTCAGTACTGCCCCTCCGACAGTGCAGCACTCCCTCAGTACTGCCCCTCTGACAGTGCAGCACTCCCTCAGTACTGCCCCTTCGACAGTGCGGCACTCCCTCAGTACTCCCCCTCCGACAATGCGTCGCTCCCTCAGTACTGCCCCTCCGACAGTGCAACGCTCCCTCAGTACTGCCCCTCCGACAGTGCAGCACTCCCTCAGTACTTCCCCTCCGACAGTGCAGCACTCCCTCAGTACTGCCCCTCCGACAGTGCAACGCTCCCTCAGTACTGCCCCTCCAACAGTGCAGCACTCCCTCAGTACTTCCCCTCCGACAGTGCAGCACTCCCTCAGTACTGCCCCTCCGACAGTGCAGCACTCCCTCAGTACTGCCCCTCCGACAGTGCGGCACTCCCTCAGTACTGCCCCTCCGACAGTGCAACGCTCCCTCAGTACTGCCCCTCCGACAGTGCGGCACTCCCTCAGTACTGCCCCTCCGACAGTGCAACGCTCCCTCAGTACTGCCCCTCCGACAGTGCGGCACTCCCTCAGTACTGCCCCTCCGACAGTGCGGCACTCCCTCAGTACTGCCCCTCCGACAGTGCGGCGCTCCCTCAGTACTGCCCCTCCGACAGTGCAACGCTCCCTCAGTACTGCCCCTCCGACAGTGCGGCACTCCCTCAGTACTGCCCCTCCGACAGTGCGGCACTCCCTCAGTACTGCCCCTCCGACAGTGCAGCATTCCCTCAGGTGTCAGCCTAGGTTTTGTGCTCGAGTCCCTGGGAGTGGGACTTGAACCCACAACCTTCTGACTCCGAGGTGAGGATGCTGCCCACTGAGCCACCCTGTTGCTGACGGCCGTTTGCAAATATTTTTTCGTCTTCCATTGGCTCTCCTCTGTCGGTCTTTCATTTCTCTCCTCTGCTTCTCATTTTCTTTCCATCTCTACTGTGTATCCTCAGTCCCCCCTCCCCCCCCAACCCCCCGTCTTCCCTCACCCTAATGCCTATCATGACCCCTTGGCTTCCTGATCAGTCCTACGACCCTTTCCTGTGGAAGACTGAGTTCCGCCTGGCCGCCTTTCCATCCGTTGTCTCCCTCTGACCGGAATTATTTACTTTCTGTTCCTCCCTCATGTAACGTGTGAGTATGCTCACAGATTGGTAGAGCTGTTGCATTGTGAGTGGCTTAGCCAGTCATGTGATGTTCACAAGACTCAATAAAACCCCGGCCAGTTGGGTCTCGGTCATCCACGATGAGCTATGCAATTGTGAGCCTGGTGGATGAACTGGCAATGTGTCGTGTGATTGTTAAACCTTCGGTAATAAACCAACTAGTTCTCAATAGCAATGTGTTGCGATGAATTCTTAAGCAAAGATCCCACGAAGCAAATACATTACACCTCGAACCTGATCTGCTTCCCCTGGTTATCCGTCTCTCAGACCCACAACTTCACCACTTTCCTTCTGCCTCCAGCAAATATCTTCTGCTCCTATAGACAGCGTCAGAGAACACCACTAGGGGGCAGAGCTATCCTAGGCTGCCCTGCAATGAGAAGCCAGTCGACTATCAGTATACGTTGACTCAATGCGAAAGCGTCTGGAGAGGGGAAAGCACCAGTGTTTAATGCTGCTCCTGACAGCTTCAAGTGAGAAAGTCTACTGGTCACCGCCTCAGCGTTAGATAAAATAATTCAAAACACTTTTAAAAAGGTAACTATCCCAAATGATTATACAAAAGAGGGCAACAACAACAAAACTTGTATTTATATCGCGCCTTTAACGTAGTAGAACGTCCCATGACTCTTCGCAGGCGTGTTATAAGACAAAACAAATAAATTTGATACCGAGTCACATAAGAAGAAATGAGGACAGGTGACCAAAACCTTAGCGGGATTTGAAAACAGGGATGGAGAATTTTGAAATCGAGGCGTGGCTTAACCGGGAGCCAATGTTGGTCAGCGAGCACAGCGGGTGATGGGTGAGCGGGTTAGAACTTGATGCGAGTTAGGACACGGGGCAGCCGAGTTTTGGATCACCTCTAGTTTACATAGGGTAGAATATGGGAGGCCAGCCAGGAGTGCGCTGGAATAGTCAAGTCTAGAGGGAACAAAGGCATAGATGAGGGCTTCAGCAGCGGATGAGCTGAGGCAGGGGCGGAGACGGGCAATGTTACGGAGGTGGAAATAGATGGTGTTGGTTATATCGCGGATATGTCGCCAGAAGCTCATTTCAGGGTCAAATCTGACACCTAGGTTGCGAACAGTCTGGTTCAGCCTCAGACAGAGGAGAGATTCAGCTAGAGTAGACGGGGAGAAATGGTTTCCAGTGGCAGGAGGGTTAGTAACCAGAGGACACAGATTTAAAATGATTGGCACAAAATCCAGGGGCGAGATGAGGAGCAGTTTTTTTACGCAGCGAGTTGTTGTGATCGGGAACGCGCTGCCTGTAAGGGCGGTAGGAGCAGATTCAATAGTGACTTTCAAACCGGGAATTGGATAATTACTTAAAAAGCTAAAATTTACAAGAGTTTTGGGGAAAGAGCGGGGGAGTGGGACTAATCGGATCGCTCTTTCAAAGAGCCAGCACAGGCACGATGGGCTGAATGGCCTCCTTCTGAGATGTCTGGTTCGATGATTAATACTGGATCGACTGGGTCTGTATTCACTGGTGTTTAGAAGAATGAGAGGGGATCTCATAGAAACATATAAAATTCTGACGGGACTGGACAGGTTAGATCAGGAAGAATGTTCCCGATGTTGGGCAAGTCCAGAACCAGGGGTCACAGTCTAAGGATAAGGGGTAAGCCATTTAGGACCGAGATGAGGAGAAACTTCTTCACTCAGAGAGTTATTAACTTGTGGAATTCCCTGCCGCAGAGTGTTGTTGATGCCAGTTCGTTAGATATATTCAAAAGGGAGTTAGATATGGCCCTTACAGCTAAAGGGATCAAGGGGTATGGAGAGAAAGCAGGAAAGGGGTACTGAGGTGAATGATCAGCCATGATCTTATTGAATGGTGGTGCAGGCTCGAAGGGCCGAATGGCCTACTCCTGCACCTATTTTCTATGTTTCTATGTGTCTGTCCAAACTGCAACAGTTGTGATAGAAATGCAAGTGCTACTGTTATCAACAGACTGTTACATTAGAATGTAAGAATTAGGAGCAAGAGTCGGCCACACGGCCCCTCGAGCCTGCTCCGCCATTCAATCACGGCTGATCATCGACCTCAACTCCACTTTCCCGCCCGATCTCCGTATACCTTGACTCCCCATAAGAGGATAAAATTTAGGAACAGCAGTAGTTAGGTAAAATGGCAGCTGTTAACGCCTAGTGGATTTGCCACATTACGTTTGGCTTTGGGTCGGGTGAAAGGTGAGACTGAAACCTTGTGAGAATGTGGTTTGCACTGCGCTGGATGGAACACTCTGTTTGGTCACCGGTAGCCCGCTGCTGGTGGAAACTCCAATGCGAGAATCAATGTCCCTTCTAAAGTGTCAGCTGTGGCTCAGTGGGTAGCCCACTCGCTTTCTGGGTCAGAAGGTTGTGAGTTCAAGTCCCACTCCAGGGATTTGAGCTCATAAATCTAGGCTGATGCTCCCAGTGCAGTGCTGAGGGAGTGCTGCATTGTCGGAAGGGCAGTCTTTCAGATAAGACATTAAACTGAGGTCCTGCCTGCTTTCTCAGGTGACTGTAAAAAGATCCCAGGGCACTATTTTGAAGCGCAGGGGAGTTATCCCCGGTGTCCTGGGCCAATATTTATCCTTCATTCAACATCACTAAAAACAGATTATCTGGTCATTATCACATTGCTGTGTGTGGGAGCTTGCTGTGTGCACAAATTGGCTGCCGCGTTTCCCACATTACAACAGTGACTACACTCCAAAAGTACTTCATTGGCCGTAAAGCGCCTTGAGACGTCTGGTGGTCGTGAAAGGCGCTATATAAATGCAGCTCTTTCTTTTAAGCTGCGAGTGTGCGTGGCTGCGCAGTAATCGGCAAGGTTCCATGCAGGCTGCTCACAAGCGTTTGCACGGGAAATACCGTGCATGCGCGGAACGTTAAAGGGACTGTGCATTGAAAGGAACGGCCAGCCAGAAAAATGCTCAGCCTGCAGGGAACGTCGATAAGAACCCAGGCAGGCTCTTTGACTGCGGAGGCTTGTGGCGGGGGAGGTGGGGCACGGTATCTCTACTGAGAAAGGAAAGACTTGCATTTGTATAGCGCCGTTCACAACCTCCCAAAGTGCTTTACAGCCAATGAAGTACTTTTGAAGTGTTGTAATGTGGGAAACGCAGCAGCCAATTTGCACACAGCAAGCTCCCACAAACAGCAATGTGATAATGACCAGATAATCTATTTTTGTTATGTTGATTGAGGGATAAATATTGGCCAGGACACCGGGGATAACTCCCCTGCTCTTCTTTAAAATAGTGCAATGGGATCTTTTACGTCCACCTGAGAGAGCAGACTGGGCCTCTGTTTAATGTCTCATCCAAAAGATGACAACTCTGACAGTGCAGCGCTCCCTCAGTACTGCCCCTCTGACTGTGCAGAGCTCCCTCAGTACTGCCCTTCCGACAGTGCGGCACTCCCTCAATACTGCCCCTCTGACTGTGCAAAGCTCCCTCAGTACTGCCCTTCCGACAGTGCGGCACTCCCTCAGTACTGGCCCTCCGACTGTGCAGCGTTCCCTCAGCCCTGCACTGGGAGTGTCAGTCTAGATTTATGTGCTCAAGTATTTTGCGTGGGACTTGAACCCACAACCTTCTGACTCAGAGGCAAGTGTGCTACCCACTGAGCTACAGACTATCGCGTACAGAACCTAATCCTGCTCCGAACATGTATCCTTCCGCAGGGGAAGTCCAGGAGTGGATTGTAAGTCATCAGATTTCTCTCCATCATCTGTTTTCAGATGCACAAATATTTCCACATCTCCTGGCCATTTAGTTAGCTGATGTACCTTTTTAAGAAAGTTAGGGCATGGAGTCCTTGTGAGTAGGTCAGCATTTGAAACTCCTTCCCTGGAGCCTTGATAACATTTGCAGGGAGTTACCACGAGTGTGTTAACATTTACAGGATGCCTCCCCATCAGAGTACGCTTAATATTTGCAGGTTGTCCTCAGGAGTATCTCAATATTTGCAGAATTTCCTTAAGCCCATGTTAATACTTACAGGGGCACCCAAGGAGTGTGCCAATATTTGCCAGCGGGGATTCCTGAGAGTCTGTTAATATTTGCAAGTCCTCAACAGTTTCCAGAGCAACCTAGTTAAGACTTTTTTTTACTGCTAGCTGTGGTTAAGGAGCAAGTTCAAACTGCCGCATGATCCATTCTTGGGATACCCCATCTTCCCGTAATGTCCGTGCAATGTATTTGCTTCATGGATTCTTTGCTTCAGAATTGATAGCAACACACTGCTATTAAGAACTAGTAAGTTTATTAGCTAAAGGTTTAACAATCACACTACACATTACCAGTTCATCCACCAGGCTCACAACCACCAGCCTCATCATGGATCCCCCGAACCCAACTGGCTGGGGTTTTATTGAGTCTTGTGAACATCACATGACTGGCTAAGCCACGCCCAACTCAACAGCTCTACAACTATTTTAGTTGCACCTGCAAAACAATAAATCATTAAATCAAGTGCCCCCTGATTAAAGGGGGGGGGCACTAAAATCGACAAACTTAAACAAATTAAACTTTAGACAGTAACTTAAATCAAATTAAAATTTGGTTGCCGGGGATGATGATGCACTCCAGTCCTTCCGGCGCCCACCTCTCGTGGAAGGCTGCAAGCGTACCGGTGGACACCGCGTGCTCCATCTCCAGGAGCACCCTGGTTCGTGTAACCACGGAAGAGAGGCAGGCAGTCGGGCTGAACGGCCCCCTCGACTGCCCGCTGCCTGGACCGGCTGAGGGCCCCTTGGCCGTGCCCAGGAGCAGTCCTACGAGGAGGCCTTCCGACCTGCCCACTCCCCTCCCCACAGGGTGCCCAAAGATCATGAGTGTGGGACTAAAGTGCAACCAGAATTTGAGGGGCAACCCCTCAAATAATGGAAGAGGGGCTGCAACCTCACACATTCAACAAAAACGTGGAACATGGACTCTCCCAGACCGCAGAAATTGCAGGCTGCCTGGGAGTCCGTGAACTGACTTTAAAAACTTATTGCATGGGACTGCTCCGTGCAACACCCTCCAGGCCAAGTCCCCAATAAATAGAGGGAGGACTCCCGCGTAGAGTGCACTCCATTGGGGATCCCTACCTCTTCTGGATGACAAGATGTGCACCATGGCGTGTCCAGACGGCAGACGAGGATGGCAAGGTGGAGAGTGAGCAAGAGCAACCTGTACAGGAATCCCCTCCGCGCAGAACTGAAAGGCACAGAGGGGATTTCCCCGAGGAGGCTCAATTTATGAAGCTGTCGGCTCCCAAGGGAGGTTTCAGGGCTTGGTACCGATGAGGCATTCTCAACAGCTCTGCAACTATTTTAGTTGTGCACTTTAATCAAGTGGCCCCATGGTTAAAGGAGGACACACACTCCAAACACATGCCCCCTTGTTCTAAAACCTGTTGGACCTGGTATTCCCAAGTGGTCTCCCATCCAAGTATTAGCCAGGCCTGACACTGCTTAGCTTCTGAGATCAGACAAGAGCAGACATTTTCAGTCTAGACGCACAGCTGCATGTATTAAATTCCAGGAGGCTCCAAGAATTGACAATTGGTCTCCCTGGGGACGACAGCTGACATCCCGGGAGATTTCTTTCCCTTACCGCTAACCTGGCATACCATCATTCAAAACTATACTGACCATGTAACTCTTCCAGCCTGGTACTGGAGGACAACTTTACTCATCCAGGTTCTATCAGACTCAAGGGTGTTCCAACCAACATGCTTGTTCGGTAACACTTTCCTCAGTTGAATGTGTGAGAACCTGATACGTTCAATTAGTTCAAACATCTGCTGCTTAAAGTTGGGTTGACACTGTTACATCAGAACAAAAGAAATAGGAGCAGGAGTCGGCCATTCGGCCCCTCAAGCCTGCTCTGTCATTCAATAAGATCGTGGCTGATCTGATCTTGGCCTCAACTCCACTTCCCTGCCCTTTCCCTGTAACCCTTGACTCCCTTATCTTTCAAAAATCTCCACCTTAAATATATTCAACGACCCACTCTCCACAGCTCCCTGGGGTAGAGAACTCCAAAGATCCTCTGAGAGAAGAAATTCCTCTTCATCTCAATTTAAAATGGGCGGCCCCTTATCCTGAAACTGTTGATTATTCAACTTTTAAAGATTAGCAGGGTAGATGTTATGAATTATCGATCTCTCAAGATTTGCATGATGGGAGAGCCTCTAGGGAACTTGGATACAGGGGTAAGAGTGTCCCACATTAGAAAGATTAATGGTTGGAAAATGTTATAAACTACCTTAAAACCCACCTCTTTGACCAAGCTTTGAGTCACCTATCCTAAGGGCTTGCTTTTTGCGGTCAGCAGTGAAGGTATGACGCTCGCTGCTCACCTCGGAAAAAGCTGCCCACAAATATTTAGCGGGCTCCAAGGCGCCAATTTCGATGTGACTTTCAATTTGGCACCATCTGTGGCGCCTAGCAACATTGCAAGCAGCAGGCAGCCTAATCAGCCAATCAGGATGAAGAATCCTCACAGGTGGCAAAGCAGGAAGTAAAAAGCAGGTTTACTTATTTGTATTTTAATTGTTTTACAGAAAGCAAAATAATGATTGCACAGGATTAGGGTAGAAGCTGAATTATCATAAAAAAGCTTTAAAAAGTAAAATAAAAATGACTTGTTATTATTTTAAAAATAATAGGAATTTTTTAATGTTCTTCTGAGGGAATGACACTTCACACTTGTAAAATTTGTTTTTCAGGGCCAGAGAGGTTATTCAGCAGTAATTATGACTCAGTGGGCCATTAAAATGTCAGTTACAACTCATTCAACAAGGTTTAACATTAGTTTTTACAGTGAGAATCGTGCCAGCCCACACTGCGATTATGTGCGCGCACTAGGTCCGTGCAGCACAGCAGGTCTCCAGTCGTCCTGGTTAACCCTCGCCACTGGGCCAAGACCTCGCTCTGTCAAGCCCGTGTGGTGGCTGGTGTGCAACGGCCACCCCATGTTAAAAAAATCCACACACAGGCATCTTCCACCCTTTCAATTGCAGTTCAGGACTGGAACATCGGGTCCTTCGTTGAAACATCTGTGAACCCATGTGGAAGCAAGTGATCCTCGGTCGAGGAACCGCCTAGGATGAGATACATTTAAGGGAAGGCTAAGCAAACATCTGAGGGACTGGTTGGGCCGAATGGCCTGTATCTGTGCCGTATATCCTATGTGATCCTATGTAAGCTGCCCACAAAACTAAAAACTTGGACATTCCTATTCTAGTCGATTGACATATAGTTGTCAAGTTGAAAATTCTGGAAAATCAACCAATTTTGGAATTTATATAGCGCCTTTAACGTAGTGAAACATCCCAAGGCGCTTCACAGGAGCATTGACACCGAACTGTACAAGGAGAAATTACGGCAGGGGATCAAACGCTTGGTCAAAGAGGTGGGTTTTAAGGAGCGTCTTAAAGGAGGAAAGAGAGGCGGAGAGATTTAGGGAGGGAGTTCCAGAGCTTGGGGCCCAGGCAACAGAAGGCACGGCCACCAATGGTTGAGCGATTATAATCAGGGATGCTCAAGGGGTTAGAATTAGAGGAGCGCAGACATCTCTCAAGAAGGAGTTAGATGCGGCCCTTATGGCTAAAGGGATCAAGGGGTATGGAGAGAAAGCAGGAAAGGGGTACTGAGGTGAATGATCAGCCATGATCATATTGAATGGTGGTGCAGGCTCGAAGGGCCGAATGGCCTACTCCTGCACCTATTTTCTATGTTTCTATGTTTCTGGGGCTGGAGGAGGTTACAGAGATAGGGAGGGGCGAGGCAATGATTTAGCAATAAATCTATCATATACTAAAAGTCTTGCATATCGCAGTCACATCCTGTAAATGTCATGCTTGCTGCCTGTAACGCTTTCCCCATATAGAATTTGTTGATTACATCCATATTGTTTTAAGACAGTGTGTTCTCTGACTCACCACGAGCAGTGCCACGGGAGAGCTGCTCGCCTAAACTATCTATGAAGCATCGTGACCTGTTGTCTAACGTCTTGCAGAGCTAGGGTAGTTCCTTGATTTATGAATATTGTAAGCTGAAATGAGTTGCTATTCCTCAGCACATTTGTACGGTCTGTATCATTACAGCCCTGTAGACCATAAGCTTGGTGGCAGATTTGAGGGCCTGATCTTCGAACACTCTTTTCCTCAGGCGGCCGAAGGCTGCGCTGGGCACTGGAGGTGGTGTTGAACCTCATCGTCGATGTCTGCCCTTGCTGATAGTAAGCTCCCGAGGTGTGGAAAGTGGTCCACGTTGTCCAGGGCCGCGTCTTGATGACTGGGGGGCAGTGCTGTGTAGCGGGTTCAGGTTGGTGGACGACCTTTGTCTTGCGTCTCACCTGAGAACTCACTTTTAGAGTGGAAGCAAGCCTTCCTCGATTTCGAGGGACTGCTTCTGACGATGATGTACGGTTTGTTCATGGGCCAGTTTAGCGAACTGTTGAACACATTCCCTGATCCTGAGGAATAAACAGTTATTAAAGCATCTTCACCAATCCATTGCACAACTTAACATATTAGTCATTAGAGCAATAAAGCTAATCTATAAACTCATCAACAGCAAATTGGTTGCAAGAACACACAGACTTCACGGCATCGCCACACTGAATCTACAAGGTTAACTTGGTGTCAAACAAGGCTAGCACTTACTGTCATCATCATCATAGATAGTCCCTCGAAATCGAGGAAGACTTGCTTCCACTCTAAAAGTGAGTTCTTAGGTGACTGGATAGTCCAATATGGGAATTACAGTCTCTGTCAAAGGTTGGACAGACAGTTGAAGGAAAGGGTGGGTGGGAAGTCTTGTTTGCCACACGCTCCTTCCGCTGCCTGCGCTTGTTTTCTGCATGCTCTCGACGACGAGACTCGAGGTGCTCAGCGCCCTCCCGGATGCACTTCCTCCACTGAGGAGGGTCTTTGGCCAGGGACTTCCAGGTGTCGGTGGGGATGTTGCATTTTTATCAAGGAGGCTTTGAGGGTGTCCTTGTAACGTTTCCGCTGCCCACCTGGTGCTTGCTTGCCGTGTAGGAGATCCGAGTAGAGCACTTGCTTTGGGAGTCTTGTGTTGGGCATGCGGACAATGTGGCCCGCCCAACCGAGCTGGTCGAGTGTGGTCAGTGCTTCGTAGCTGGGGCTGTTGGACGCTAGCGTTGGTGCGCCTGTCCTCCCAAGGGATTTGCAGGATCTAGCGGAGACATCATTGGTAAACAACAGATAACAGGGGAAGTGAGAGTCAATCCTGTTCATGAACCAGAACAATGGAGGAGAAATTTGGGTCGTTTGTACCTCCTGTTAGAGTCTCCAGGGGGTGCTATTGGGGTGCAAATGACTTCTCGCTGGGACGCGGTGCGGCTAACGACTCCCGCTAAATCCCGTGGGTGTGTAGCGGCAGCAGTAACTGGTAGCGCCCCGCTCCGCTGTGCCGGCGATGACGTCATCACCGTGCGCAGCGCCCCGTTTTCGCCCTGGAACGTAAGTTCAGTAGCACCCCCTGAAGCTGCATGGGCGATGTCCACGACAGCTTCAAGGGGCGCGTTTAAATAGAGAAAAATTGCAAGGTGCTGCAGTACAGAGGGACCTGGGGGTCCTTGTGCATGAAACACAAAAAGTTAGTATGCAGCTACAGCACATAATCAGGAAGGCAAATGGAATGTTGGCCTTTATTGCAAGGGGAATAGAGTATAAAACCAGGGAAGTCCTGCTACAACTGTACAGGGTATTGGTGAGGCCACACCTGGAGTACCGCGTACAGTTTTGGTCTCCGTATTTAAGGAAGGATATACTTGCATTAGAGACTGTTCAGAGATGGTTCACTAGGTTGATTCCGGAGATGAGGGGATTGATTTATGAAGGTAGGTTGAGTAGGTTGGGCCTATACACATTGGATTTCAGAAGAATGAGAGGTGATCTTATCGAAACATATAAGATAATGAGAGGGCTCGACAAGGTGGATGCAGAGAGGATGTTTCCATTTATAGGGGAAGCTAAAACTAGGGGGCATAGTCTCAGAATAAGGGACATCCCATTTAAAACTGAGATGAGGAGGAATTTCTTCTCTCAGAGGCTTGTAAATCTGTGGAATTCACTAGCCCAGAGAGCTGTGGAGGCTGGTTCATTGAATATATTTAAGGTGGAGATAGACAGATCTTTGAGCGATAAGGGAGTAAAGGGTTAAGGGGAGCGGGCGGGGAAGTGGAGCTGAGTCCATGATCAGATCAGCCATGATCTTATTGAATGGCGGAGCAGGCTCAAGTGGCCAGATGGCCTACTCCTGCTCTGATTTCTTATGTTCCTATGTACCGGGCTGTGGGATGGTCGCAGGGCGCTACTTAAGGGGAGGTGGCGCTTGCAAAAAAAAAAAATTAGCCGATTTACCGATCGCAGCCCGTTGCAGTGTGGATCGCGGAATCTGTGTCGCGATCTGGCAGCCCGGTGCTCCGCTTGAATGCCGAGCTGATGCCATGTCACCCTGCTCCCCGGTGCTCCAGATAGCGACCGTCAGAGTCGGCCTCTTGGCCCTCCCCTTTAATGACGGGGTTCGGCCCGTCTCTAAGGTGCAGCGCTACATGTCCCAGCAGTGACCCTCTCTCTGTGCTTCTGCCCCGCTCGCGCCCCGCAGTATAACAGGCCCCGCTCGCGCCCCACAGTATAACAGGCCCCGCTCGCGCCCCGCAGTATAACAGGTCCCGCTCGCGCCCCACAGTATAACAGGCCCCGCTCGCGCCCCACAGTATAACAGGCCCCGCTCGCGCCCCGCAGTATAACAGGCCCCGCTCGCGCCCCACAGTATAACAGGCCCCGCTCGCGCCCCACAGTATAACAGGCCCCGCTCGCGCCCCGCAGTATAACAGGCCCCGCTCGCGCCCACAGTATAACAGGCCCCGCTCGCCCCCCACAGTATAACAAGCCCTGCTCGCGCCCCACAGTATAACGGGGGCCGTTACATTGCGCCCCACTTGCTCTCGGGGGGGTGGCGGTGACCCCAATATCGCGTGCGGGGCTGGACCTTCCGCGCCTGGCACAGAGGCCCTTCGCCCCTCGGCTGTTACTGCCCCCGAACGGCGGGCCACGCAATTTGCTCCCTCTGTGTCTCACCTTGGATCATGTCAAGGCAAAGCTTGAAACATTTTGTTCTGAGGTGGATAAGTTCCGTTCGGACTTTAGAACATAACCACAATAGGAGTAGGAGTCGGCCATTCGGCCCCTCGAGCCTGCTCCGCCATTCAATAAGATCACGGCTGATCTTCTACCTGAACTCCACTTTCCCGCCCGATCCTCATATCCCTTGATTCCCCCGGAGTCCAAAAATTTATCGATCTCAGCCTTGAATATACTCAATGACTCAGCATCCACAGCTTTCTGGGGGCAGAGAATTGCAAAGATTCACAACCTTCTTATGTATAATGATTGTCAGGTTTACTTTGAAAATTGACATGCCATTGAAGAGCGAGTGAGTGATGAGACAAAGTGCGGCTGTAAAAATTGAACAGCAAATGTTGGTATTCATTGTCTCTCCATTTATTGATCTGGTCTGAAAAGTCAAGGGGCATGTTGAAATCTTCGCAGTTAAATCATCTCTGACATCTCTGTAACAGAAGACTAGTTTATATGAAGTCAAACAAAACTTGTGTAATGTGATCTGAGGGTCCACAGGTTCTATTAGCTTCATGGTCCTCTATTTCTCTGACGGAACAAAGTGTTGTTAAGGACGAGGCCATGTTCAAGGTATTTTGTCAGGAGCAGGGTACCGCTGGAGTTGGTTTTCCCTATTAAAGTGCAACATCCCCACTGGTACCTGGGAATCCCCGGCCCACAACTGCCCTAAGTGGAGGAAGAGCATCCGGGAGGGCGCCGAGCACCTCGAGTCTCGTCGCCGAGAGCATGCAGAAACCAAGCACAGGCAGCGGAAGGAGCGTGCGGCAAACCAGTCCCACCCTCCCTTTCCTTCAACCACTGTCTGTCCCACCTGTGACAGAGACTGTAGGTCTCAGAGGGTTGTAAATTTGTGGAATTCGCTGCCTCAGAGAGCTGTGGAAGCTGGGTCATTGAATAAATTTAAGACAGAGATAGACAGTTTCTTAACTGATAAGGGAATGAGGGGTTATGGGGAGCGGGCGGGGAAATGGACCTGAGTCCATGATCAGATCAGCCATGATCGTATTAAATGGCGGAGCAGGCTCGAGGGGCTGTATGGCCGACTCCTGCTCCTATTTCTTATGTTCTTATGTCCCGCACTGGACTCCTCAGTCACCTGAGAACTCATGTTTAGAGTGGAAGCAAGTTATCCACGACTCCGAGGGACTGCCTGTGATGATGTGTGTAGTGTCCTTACACCTTACGATAGAGTCACACGAGGCATGTACTGCAGACAAGGTCACTACGTGACCTGAACCTTTATTCTCAGGACCAAGAAGTGTTGATCCTGCGTGGGACCTCCCTTTATATACTTGGATGACCAGGTGAGGAGTGTCTCCCACAAGTTCAGCCCCTGTGGTCAAGGTGTGCATTACTCAGCTGTATACAGTGCACAGTGTTGTTACATAAAGATTACAGTTATGTGAAGGTTACAAACATGACAATGTGTGTTCCTTTTCAATGAGTCTATAGAGGGCTGGTTGACTTTTTAAAAAATGTATTAATTCACGGGATGTGGGTGTCGTTGGCAAGGCCGGCATTTATTGCCCATCCCTAATTGCTCTCGAGAAGGTGGTGGTGAGCCACCTTCTTGAACCGCTGCAGTCCGTGTGGTGAAGGTGCTCCCACAGTGCTGACTTTGTACGTAGCGGTTTGGTACTGAGTGTCTCGCTGGGCCATTTCAGAGGGCAGTTAAGATTCAGCCACATTGCTGTGGGTCTGGAGTCACATATAGGCCAGACCGCGTAGACATTAGTGAACCAGATGTGTTTCTCCGACAATCCGGTAGATGCATGGTCACTTTTTCCGACATAGCTTTCCCCCAGCTGCCGTGGTGGGATTTGAACTCATGTCTCTGGATTATTAGTCCAGGCCTCTGCATTACGAGTTCAGTCACATAACCGCTATGCTACTGTACTTGTACCAAGTGGTATAGTATGCTGTGTACCATAAGAACATAAGAAATAGGAACAGGAGTCGGCCATTTGGCCCCTTGAGCCTGCTCCGCCATTCAATGAGATCATGGCTGATCCGATCATGGACTCAGCTCCACTTCCCTGCCCGCTCCCCATAACCCTTCACTCCCTTATCGCTCAAAAATTTGTCTCTCTCCGCCTTAAATATATTCAATGATCCAGCCTCCATAGCTTTCTGGGGCAGAGAATTCCACAGATTTACAACCCTCAGAGAGAAGAATTCCTCCTCATCTCAGTTTTAAATGGGCGGCCCCTTATTCTGAGAGTATGCCCCCTAGTTTTAGTTTCCCCTATGAGTGGAAATATCCTCTCTGCATCTACCTTGTCGATCCCCCTCATTATCTTATAAGTTCCAATGAGATTACCTCTCATTCTTCTGAACTCCAATGTGTATAGGCCCAATCTACTCAACCTATCCTTATAAGTCAACCCCCTCATCTCCAGAATCAACCTAGTGAACCTTCTCTGAACTGTAGATTTAGTAACTTGTCTCCTGGCGCTACTTAGTCTCCGACATAGTTACTTGTCATTTTTGGCAAGCTGCAATCACTATGGTTCCAAATCTAGACCTTAAGTTCCCTAAGCCATTACTCCCTTCCAAGTGGTTATATATTTCGTGATTTAAAAAAAAATTCACTCATGGGCTGCGGGCCTCGCTGGCTAGGCCGGCATTTATTGCCCATTCTTAATTGCCCCTTGAGGAGGTGGTGGTGAGCCGCCTTCTTGAACCGCTGCAGTCCCGTGTGGTGAAGGTGCTCCCACAGTGCTGTTCGGGAGGGAGTTCCAGGAATGTGACCCAGCGACGATGAAGGAACGGCCGATATATTTCCAAGTCGGGATGGTGTGTGACTGGGAGGGGAACGTGGAGGTGGTGGTGTTCCCATGCGCCTGCTGCCCTTGTCCTTCTAGGTGGTAGAGGTCGCGGGTTTGGGAGGTGCTGCCGAAGAAGCCTTGGCGAGTTGCTGCAGTGCATCTTGTAGATGATACACACTGCAGCCAGGGGGCGCCGGTGGTGGAGGGAGTGAATGTTGAAGGTGGGAGATGGGCTGCTCTTTATTTGTTTATCACCTTTAGTTAGAAGGGTTCTGATGCGCTTTCAAATTGTTGCAAAGTTTTTTTTCGTAAAACAGTGTTTTTGTAGAAAGGGAAGTGCTTCATTTTTCAGAAGATGGGGACATTGTGAAGTATCGGGTGGGTATGGTATTATTTGGGCATCTTCGACCCATCAACCAGTGTAATGAAACAGAAGTGTGTCTCACAATGAACCAACACATGTGAAGCGCCTTGGGATGTTTCACTACATGAAAGGCGCTATATAAGTCGTTGTGTTATTGTATTATTGCAGGTTATGTTACGGGACCAGTAATCCAGAGGCCTGGGCTAATGATCCCGAGGCCCGAGTTCAAATCCCACCAGGGCAGCTGGGGAATTTAAATTCAGTTAATTAAATAAATCTGGAATTAAAAAGCTAGTATTGGTAACGGTGGCCCATGAAACTACCAGATTGTCGTAAAAATCTATCTGGTTCACTAATGCCCTTTAGGGAAGGAAATCTGCTGTCCTTGCACGGTCTGGGCCTATATATGACTCCAGACCCACATCATTATCATAATAGGCAGTCTCTCGGAATCGAGGAAGACTAGCTTCTGCTCTTAACATGGGTCCTTGGGTGACTGAACAGTCCAATACGAGAGCCACAGTCCCTGTCACAGGTGGGACAGACAGTGGTTGAAGAAAGGGTGGGTGGGGAGTCTGGTTTGCCGCACGCTCCTTCCGCTGCCTGCGCTTGGTCTCTGCATGCTCTCGGCGATGAGACTCGAGGTGCTCAGCGCCCTCCTGGATGCACTTCCTCCACTTGGGGCGGTCTTTGGCCAGGGACTCCCAGGTGTCGGTGGGGATGTTGCACTTTATCAAGGAGGCTTTGAGGGTGTCCTTGTAACGTTTCCTCTTCCCACCTGGGGCTCGCTTGCCATGAAAGCACACAGCAACGTGGTTGACCCTTAACTGCCACTCAGCTGTACCAAACTACTGCAAAGGAAGTAGCGGTTCAAGAAGGCGGCTCACCACCACCTTCTCAAGGGGCAATAAATGCCGGCCATGCCAACGACGCCCACATCCCATGAATGAATTTTTTAAAAATGAAACCGTTTACACGTCCTCATGCTAAAATGGTGGTGTTTCACCCCATCCGTTGCAACACAGCAGATAAGTCTCCCAGTTCTTATTTGCTTTCTGATAAATTGTAAGTTCACAAGGAAATGCCATCAAATTTCAAGCACATTCTTCTTCAATGAAACAACCTTTTATATATATTAAAAACAAAAATTCCCAGCAGCAAACACAATTTCAAACCGTTGTTCACGTAGCGGAGATACTTAATTAATTATTTCAAATATGTTATGAAACCGGCACTGTGCAACCTTCCGATCAGAATGATTGTATTCTTTTTCCATTATGTTTCACCTCATCAGTTCTTCGGAAAATAGATGTTCAAAATCAGCACCTTCTATCTGTCTGTGGTCGGGGTGTCCTTGGCGAGACGATGGCTTCAGTCGTTTGATTAAACACTTCGGCCTCCAGCCTTGGGGCTTAATCAGCACAAAGAAGATATTATCGTCTTGCAGACTCCGGACAAATGAAGCTGATTGCTTAAGTGTATGTAAAATTGTTCCCCCGTTTCGGAGACCTTTGGGCTACCCGATCTTTCACCCCTGGCCATTTATATTTTCACAGCTGGTGGATTGATTCCAGGAGATACATAGAAACATTGAAAATAGGTGCAGGAGTAGGCCATTCGGCCCTTCGAGCCTGCACCGCCATTCAATATGATCATGGCTGATCATGCAACTTCAGTACCCCATTCCTGCTTTCTCTCCATACCCCTTGATCCCTTTAGCCTTACAACAATGACTTGCATTAATAAAGCGCCTTTCACGACCACCGGACGTCTCAAAGCGCTTTACAGCCAATGACGTACTTTTGGAGTGTAGTCACTGTTGTAATGTGGGAAACGCGGCAGCCAATTTGCACACAGCAAGCTCCCACAAACAGCAATGTGATAATAACCAGATAATCTGTATTTTTTGTTATGTTGATTGAGGGATAAATATTGGCCCCAGGACGCTGGGGATAACTCCCCCCGCTCTTCTTTGAAATAGTGCCTTGGGATCTTTTACGTCCACCTGAGAGAGCAGACGAGGCCTCGGTTTAACGTCTCATCCGAAAGACGGCCCCTCTGACAGTGCAGCGCTCCCACAGCACTGCACTGGGAGTGTCAGCCTAGATTTTCTTTGTGCTCAAGTCCCTGGAGTGGAACTTGAACCCACAACCTTCTGACTCTGAGGCGTGAGTGCTACCTTTACAGTATCTTTAATGTAGTAAAATGTCCCAAGGCGCTTCATAGAAGCGTTTACTTTTTCAAACAAATTTTGACACCAAGACCTATGAGGAGATAAGAACATAAGAACTGAGATGAGGAGAAATTTCTTGACAGAGGGTTGTAAATCTGTGGAATTCTCTGCCCCAGAGAGCTGTGGAGGCTGGGACATTGAATATATTTAAGGCGGAGATCGACAGATTTTTGAGCGATGAGGGAGTCAAGGGTTATGGGGAGCAGGCAGGGAAGTGGAGCTGAGTCCATGATCAGATCAGCCATGATCTTATTGAATGGCAGAGCAGGCTCGAGGGGCCGAATGGCCGACTCCTGTTCCTATTTCTTATGTTCTTATGCTGTTAAAACTTGATCGAAGAAGTGGGCTTTAAGGAGCGTTTTAAAAGAGGAGGGAGAGAGAGGCGGAGAGGTTTAGGGAGGGAGTTCCAGAGCTTGGGGCCCAGGCAGCTGAAGGCACGGCCGTCAATGGTGGAGTGACTAAATTTGGGGGTGTGCAAGAGGCCAGAATTGGAGGAGCGCAGAGATGTCGGAGGGTTGTAGGGCTGGGGGAGATTACACAGAGAGAGAGAGGGATGAGGCCATAAAGTGACTCTCAATGCTGCGGTACTCGTGATAATTGCAGCTCTGTGCACCATTAATGTGTCAATGCAATTTTTGAAAGTGAATTCATAAACAATGGAAATAGTCCGAGCGGTTTTGCGAGGCAGCCTTCTCCCTTACTGCTCTGTGACAGCAGTAAAAGTGGAATCGATAAAAGTAAAGAGCACTTGTATCTAATAAACGTCTCTAAAAATATTTATCTGAAGTAATGTTATTGATGGGATAACTGAAAGTGTCTAGTTAGGCTGCACTGCTTTTCAAAGGTATGATTGTTTCTGGATAATTAAAATTACTGTGTGTCAGTTGGTCCGTGAATTTTTTTGTGTCTGAACTAAACTAGGGGCCAAAAGACAACGACACCAACTTGTATTTATATAGCGACAATAATATAGTAAAACATCCCAATACCTTTCACCTGGAGCGATTATCAACCAAAATTTGACATCGAGCCACATAAAGAGATATCAGGACAAGTGACCAAAACTTTGGTCAAAAAGATAGGTTTTCATAGAATCATAGAAACTTACAGCACGGAAGGAGGCCATTCGGCCCATCGTGTCCGCGCTGACCGACAAAGAGCTACCCAGCCTAATCCCACTTCCCAGCTCTTGGTCTGTAGCCCTGTAGGTTACAGCACTTCAAGTGCACATCCAAGTACTTTTTAAATATGGTGAGGGTTTCTGCCTCCACCACCCTTTCAGGCCGTGAGTTCCAGACCCCCACCACCCTCTGGGTGAAGGAATTTCCCCTCAAATCCCCTCTAATCCTTCTACCAATTACTTTAAATCTATGTCCCCTGGTTGTTGACCCCTCTGCCAAAGGAAATAGGCCCTTCCTATCCACTCTATCTAGGCCCCTGATAATTTTAACAATCATCATCGTGGGCAGTCCCTCGGAATCGAGGAAGACTTGCTTCCACTCTTAACATGAGTTCTTAGGTGGCTGAACAGTCCAGTATGGGAACCACAGTCCCTGTCACAGGTGGGACAGATAGTCATTGAGGGAAGGGGAGAGTGGGACAGGTTTGCCACACGCTCCTTCCGCTGCCTGCGCTTGCTTTCTGCATGCTCTCGGCGACAAGACTCGAGGTGCTCAGCGCCCTCCCGGATGCACATCCTCCACTTAGGGCAGAGTGATCTTTGGCCAGGGACTCCCAGGTGTCGGTGGGGATGTTGTACTTTATCAGAGAGGCTTTGAGGGTGTCCCTTGTAACACTTCCTCTGCCCACCTGGGGCTCGTTTTTTGTGAAGGAGTTCAGAGTAGAGCACTTGCTCTGGGAGTCTTGTGTCTGGCATGTGGACAATGTGGCCCGCCCAGTGGAGCTGGTCGCCTGTGATCATCTCAATAAAGTCTCCCCTCAGCCTCCTCTGTTCCAAGGAAAACATCCTTTCCTCATGGCTAAGATTTTCCAGACCAGGCAACATCCTCACAAATCTCCTCTGTACCCTCTCCAGTGCAATCTCATCTTTTCTGTCCTTTTAAGGAAGGACTTAAAGGAGGAGAGAGACGGAGAGATTTAGGCAGGGAGTTCTAGAGCCTAGGTCTAGGGCTGAGACAGCTGAAGGCATGGCCACCAATGGCGGAGCGATTAAATTCGACCATTTCTTAAAGAATTCATCCACAAGATGAGGGCACCGCCGGCATTATAGCAGGTGAGCGTAAAAGATCCCACGGCACTATTTTGAAGAGCAGAGGGAGTTATTCCGGTGTCCTGGGGCCAATATTTATCCCACAATCAACATAACAAAAACAGGTTGTCTGGTCATTCTCACATTGCTGATTGTGGGAGCTTGCTGTGCACAAATTGGCTGCCTTCTTTCCTACATTACAACTGTTCTTCATTGGCCGTAAAGCGTTTTGGGACGTCCGGTGATCGTGGAGAGGCGCTTCAAAGATTCAGGTTTGTTCTTTTCTGCCACCTCAAATCGATATTTTCTTTCCCCATTATTAGCAGGCTGATTTAACTTCACTTGAGAGACAGATGCTCTGCACGATGCAGTGATTTCTCGTGCCTACAACAAATACTAATGTCTACAAAACTATGCATCGTGCTGCCCTATCTCCCTCAACCTGGGCTAAGGTCTCAAGTCACTAAGGTTGAAGGTTTAACACCAAACCTGATCAGTTTGGATCAAACTGACCTTGCATAGTGCAGCCATTAGACCAATGTGAAACGATTACTGGATCTGGCCCATCAAGACACCTTACTGGTGTTATTGGATGCTGAAAGGCCATTGGGCAAGGTGACCTTGCCATCATCATCATAGGCAGTCTCTTGAAATCGAGGAAGACTTTCCATGAGGGTCCTGGCGTTCCAGGTCCCGAACTTAATTTTGAAGGGTGGAAGATGCCCCATGCATGAGTGAGTTCTTTTAACGTGGGGTGGCCGTTGCACACCGGCTATTACAAGGGCTTAGCAGAGCCCAGGTCTTGGTCCAGGGGCAAGGGGGTCCAAGACGACTGGAGACCAGGCTCTGCTGTATGGGCCTAGTTGCCTCGGGCGGGATGCGAGCTGTAAGCTCGGTGTTGAGCAAGCGCCCTTCACTGAGCTGGTGAGAGGTCCACTTTGTGGAAGGAGGAGAGGTCAGAGTGACCACAGCCATTGTGCACACCACACGCCCGACAGAGACCCCATTGTTGAGGGGGGCCAGCGGCCGGGAGGAGGCCAGAACGTGGCCGGAGGAATGAAGGTCAGGACGTCGCCGGAGGGATGAAAGCCCGAACGTCGCCAGAGCTCAACGGATCTCAATGGCGGTGAGCCTCCGACCAGCGCCAACCACCGGTTTGGACCCCACCTTCACACCCTGCCTTCACGCACAAGCTTGCCCCCCCTGCCCCTTCGGACCTTCGCCTCTCCGGTGACGTTCGGGCCTTCCTTCCTCCGGCGATGTCCGGACCGCCATCCCTCCGGCGACCTTGCCATGTCTCAACACAGTCAAATGCAGAAAAGCATTTGTCAACCTACTCCCAGTGTTGTGTCCCAACCCAGAGTTGGTGGTTGTATAAAAGTCTGGATTTTAACTCCCGCTGGCTTCCCTGCCCATGTTAAAATTACAGACGTGTTCACTTGCAACACCTAACGCTCTGACTGGGTCCCATTGATCACATGACCCAATTGCTGATTGGCCGCCTTGGAGGCTAAGACACACCCAGCGGTTTCTCTGTAATGTGTAATTAGAACCACCCTGCCGAAATAATCAGTGGCTCTGCAAAATGTAATTTGAGCCATTCTGACTGCTGACTCCGGACAGAACAGAGCTCACTCGGGACAGACAGGACTTACTCTCACCCCAGATCCCCCACCCCAGAAACAAGTTCCCGCTCCGCACCCCGCATGTTAGTGCCCTCCTACCCCCCAGCCCAAGTTTCTGACCTCCTCCCTTCAAGTTCCAGTCCCCACACCTGCCCCCTCCCCCACCCCCCAAGTTTCTTACATTCTTCTCCTTCCTCCCCCCCGCACAAGTACCTGGACATTGCAGATGTGACGATCATGGTGGCTTTCGGACAGGTAACGAGCCTGGGGCAATTTTAACTGCCCGCCCGCCAGGTTTCTGCTGAGCGAGTCGGGTTAAAATCACCACCAGATTTCATTTATTTACAAAAACAAATGCGTGAAAAGTAATCACATTGCACCAAGCAGAGAACAAAGACATCCTTCAGGAAAGCAAATTGCTATTTAGATAGACCTATAACAATGATTAACACGGAGTTGGCAGTAATAACACAGTGAACTGGAACTGTACAGAATATAGTATGCACTGCTTTAATCACAATCTACTGCACAGAATAAACAGTACCAGAGCACACAGTGTTTTGCGGAATAACTACAAATCGATATATTAAAGGGAACTAAATAAATGGGAAAGCAGACATGGCTGCAGTGCGTGCAAATAAGAATTAATAATTAGATAAGAATTTATAAACGTTCTGGGATTAAGCAATAGAATTGTTTAGGTTATTCCATAATTCAACGTTTGAAGCGACACAAACAACATGAACTTGCATTTATATAGCGCCTTTAACGTAGTGAAACGTCCCAGGGCGCTTCACAGGAGGATTGTGAGGCAAAATATTTGACACCGAGCCGCAGAAGTAGAAATTAGGGCAGGTGACCAAAAGCTGGGTCAAAGAGGTGGGTTTTAAGGAGCGTCTTGAAGGAGGAGAAAGAGGTGGAGAGGTTTAGGGAGGGAGTTCCAGAGCTTGGGGTCCAGGTAGCTGAAGGCACGGCCACCCAATGGTGGAGCGATTATAATCAGGGATGCTCAAGAAGACAGAATTAGAGGAGCGCAGACATCTCGTGGGGTTATGGGGCTGGAGGAGATTACAGAGATAGGGAGGGGCGAGGGTCATGGAGGGATTTGTAAACAAGGATGAGAATTTTGAAATCGAGGCCTTGCTTTACCGGGAGATTTAATGGAAGTGTTCAAACCTATGAGGGTTTTGATAGAGTAAATAGAGAGAAACTGTTTCCACAGGTAATTGACGAAGGAACCTGTCATGTATGTAACATTCATGCAACAACACTGCAATACTGTATGTACTTGAGAAATGCACACATTGACCACAGGGGGTGAACTTGTGGGAGACACTCCTCACCTGGTCACCCAGGTATATAAAGGGAGATTCCACGCAGGGTCATCACTTCTTGGTCCTGTGAATAAAGGTACAGGTCACAGAGTGACCTTGCCCATAGAATGTGCCTTGTGTGGATTTGTGGTATTGTGCAAGGGCTTTACAGTGGCAACGAGAAACGGGAATCAACGACCCACGAGAATGGCCACCGGTAGCACAGAGGAACGGTACTGTGTTGGTGAGGACTGGGCCGATTACATTGAGAGGCTTCAGCAGAGCTTTGTCACGAAGGACTGGCTGGGAGATGCAGCGGCCGACAAGCGAAGGGCTCATCTACTGACCAGCTGTGGATCTAAGACTTACGCACTCATGAAAGACCTGCTAGCACCCGAGAAGCCGGCGGACAAAACCTTTGAAGAGCTCAGTAAGCTAATCAGTGAGCACCTGAAACCGGCGAGCAGCATACACATGGCCCGACACAGATTTTATACCCACCGACGTCGGGAAGGACAGAGCATACCGGACTTCGTTGCGGACCTCCGCCGCTTGGCCAGCCTCTGTAAGTTCACAGACACCTGCAGGGGGAGATGCTAAGGGATTTCTTTATTCAGGGCATCGGTCATGCTGGGATTTTCAGAAAGTTAATCGAGACCAAGGACTTGACCTTGGAAGCGGCGGTGTTGCTGGCTCAGACTTTTATGGCGGGGGAGGAGGAAACCAAGATAATATACGCACGCAACTCTGCCTCCAACATGGCGATGGATCAGGGAGTCAATATCATAAACGCGACTCAGAGCCCAGCAGGCAGGCAAGGGCAGTTCGACACACCCCAGGCAGCAATAGACCCCAGAACAGGTTTTCAACACAGACAATGGCAGGCTGAATGGACATTTACGCCATCCTAATGGACAATGCGTTCTGGAATGGGGCCATTGACATCCACTAACAGGGTGCTCAAGAGCAATCAAAGGGACAATCAGCAAGGAATGCCTGGTAACAGCTCTTTTGTTCACAACAATGGGAATCTCAGTTCATGCTGGAGGTGTGGGGAGCTCTGGATTGTCCCGGGCAATGGTCCCACACTGTTGGGGAGGAGCTGGTTAGCTGAGATGAACTGGAAATGGGGGGGATGTGCATGCAGTGTTATCTGTGGAGCGAAGTTCATGCTCACAGGTCCTACAGCAATTTGAGTCACTATTCCAACCTGGCGTCGGGACGTTCAAAGATACCAAAGTAGTGATTCGCATCATCCCGGACGCCACATCAGTGCACCACAAAGCCAGAGCTGTGCCGTATGTGATGCGGGAGAAAGTTGAAAGTGAATTGGACCATTTGCTGAGAGAGGGCATCATCTCACCCGTTGAATTCAGCGACTGGGCGAGCCCCATTGTTCCTGTCCTAAAAGCGGATGGTTCGGTCAGGATCTGTGGTGACGACAAGGTCACTATCAACCGGGTATCCCTACAAGACCAATACCCGCTTCCAAGAGCGGAGGATCCTTTTGCCACGCTGGCAGGCGGCAAGCTGTTCACCAAGTTGGACCTCACTTCAGCCTACATGACCCAAGAACTGGCCGACGAATCCAAACTACTGACCACAATCACCACACACAAGGGACTATTTGTTTACAAAGGTGCCCGTTTGGCATTCGATCAGCGGCCGTGATCTTTCAAAGAAACATGGAAAGCCTGCTCAAATCCATTCCTGGAACGATCGTATTCCAGGACGATATCCTCATCACGGGTCGGGACACCGAGGAACACCTCCACAACCTGGAAGAGGTGCTACGCCGACTGGACCGGGTAGGCCTGCGACTCAAGAAACCTAAGTGTGTGTTTTTGGCTCCCGAAGTCGAGTTTCTGGGCAGGAGGGTTGCTGCAGACGGGATTCGGCCTACCGAATCCAAAACCGAGGCGATTCGACGAGCGCCCAGGCCCTGCAACACATTGGAGTTGCGCTTATTTCTGGGACTCTTGAACTATTTCGGGAACTTTCTGCCGAACTTAAGCACATTGTTGGAGCCGCTACACGTGCTCCTGCGTAAGGGTTGCGATTAGTTTTGGGGCGACTGTCAAGAACGGGCTTTCAATCGGACGCCTAACTTACTCTGTTCAAATAAGTTGTTGACCCTGTACAACCCCTGTAAGAAATTGGTTCTGACATGTGATGCATGGTCCTATGGGATTGGGTGCGTGTTGCAGCAGTGCAATGCTGAGGGGCAACTCCAATCTGTGGCTTATGCCTCCAGGTCGCGCTCTCAAGCAGAACGGGGATATGGGATGGTTGAGAAGGAAGCACTCGCATGTGTCTACGGGGTGAAAAAGATGCATCAGTACCTCTTTGGCAGGAGGTTCGAATTAGAAACGGACCACAAGCCGTTAACATCCCTGTTGTCAGACAGCAAGGCTGTCAATGCCAATGCGTCAGCTCGCATACAGTGATGGGCTCTCACACTGGCTGCGTATGACTACACCATCCGGCACCGGCCTGGCACTGAAAATTGCGCTGACGCGCTCAGCAGACTTCCACTGGCCACCACCGAGGGGGCAGCAGAGCAAAGCGCTGAGATGGTCATGGCTGTTGATGCCTTTGACAGCGCAGGCTCCCCCATCACAGCCCACCAGATCAAAATCTGGACCAACACAGATACCCTCCTATCTTTGATTATGAAATGTGTCCTGACTGGGGATTGGGCACCCGCACACGGAGCATGCCCTGAGGAGGTCAGACCGTTTCACAGGCGGATGGATGAGCTCTCCATCCAAGCCCTACTATGGGGCAGCTGGGTAGTCATGCCCCAGAGGGGCAGGGAAGCTTTCATCAGGGAACTCCACAGCGAGCACCCAGGCATCGTGCTGATGAAGGCCATTGCCCAGTCACACGTTTGGTGGCCGGGAGTTGATTCAGACCTGGAACACTGGGTTCGCAGGTGCACGACGTGTGCCCAGCTGGGAAATGCCCCCAGGGAGGCCCCGCTCAGCCCGTGGCCCTGGCCCACCAGGCCATGGTCACGCATTCACGTAGACTACGCGGGACCGTTCATGGGGAAAATGTTTCTCATCGTGATTGATGCGTACTTGAAATGGATCGAGTGCATCATTTTGAATTCACACACGACATCCATCACCGTGGAGAGTCTACGTGCGGTCTTTGCGACCCACGGTTTGCCGGACATCCTTGTTAGTGATAATGGCCCATGTTTCACTAGCTACGAATTTCGGGAGTTCATGTCGGGTAATGGCATCAACCATGTCAGGACAGCACCGTTCAAGCGGCCTCCAATGGCCAGGCGGAACATGTGGCCCAAATCATAAAACAAGGCATGCTTAGGATTCAAGGTCCCTCCCTTCAATGCCGCCTATCGCGCCTCCTGCTGGCTGATAGGTCCCGACCGCACTCGCTCACGGTGGTCCCGCCCGCGGAGCTCCTTATGAAATGTACACTTAAAACTTGGCTATCCCTCATTCATCCTGTCTTGTCCGACATTGTTGAAGGCAAGCGCCAGTCCCAAAATGAGTACCATGACCGTAATTCAAGGGGGAGATGTATAGAAATTGGTGACCCCGTATTTGTTCTCAATCACGCTTTGGGGCCCAAATGGCTTGAAGGTACTGTAATAGACAAAGAGGGGAATAGGGTCATCGTGGTTAAACTTAACAATGGGCAGATATGCCGCAAGCATCTGGACCAAGTAAAAAAAAGGTTCAGCATGGACACTGAGGAACCTGAGGAAGATCATGAGATGATATTCACACCACCGCCAGTGAACGAGCAACAAGAACATTCAGCAGCATGCACAGTCCCTGCGGTCAGTCCGGACAGGCCGGAATCACCACAGGGAACAGACACGCAGGCCAAAACTCAACAACCAGAGCCCCAACTGCGGCGCACCCGAAAGACTTAACCTGTGATCCCAGTAAGACGTTGGGGGGGGGGGGGGGGGGGAGGTGATGTCATGTATGTAACCTTCATGTAACAACACTGCAATACTGTATATACTTGAGAAATGCACACCTTGACCACAGGGGATGAACTTGTGGGAGACAATCCTCACCTGGTCATCCAGGTATATAAAGGGAGGTCCCACGCAGGGTCATCACTTCTTTGTCCTGTGAATAAAGGTGCAGGTCACAGAGTGACCTTGTCCATGAAATGTGCCTCGTGTGGATTTGTGGTATTGTGTAAGGACTTTACAGAACCAAAGGAAGATGAGGGGATTTTCTGTTTTGCGCAGGGAGTTGTTGTGATCTGGAACCCGCTGCCTGAAAGGCAGGTGGAAGCCGATTCAATAGTAACTTTCAAAAGGTGAATTGGATAAATACTTGGAAAGCAAATAAATTTCTCGAGCTATGTGGGGAACGAGCGGGGGGAGTGGGACTAATTGGATCGCTCCTTCAAAGAGCCAGCACAGGCTCGAAGGGCCGAATGGCCTCCTTCTGTGCCATATGGTTCTATATAACTTGGTGCAGAGACCGCATCACAGAGATTGTAATTACATCAGGAGGCAAGAGGGGGCTGAAATTTCCCTCCGCCCCATTTTGGGGAGGGTAATTCGAATTCTGTGGTGAAGTACTGCCCGACTCGATCGAGCTGGGACTCGAGGGAAATCACCCTCTCTTTTTTTTTCTTTTGAAAAATCATCCTGGGCTGTGTTTGGGGCTGCAGAGGTAGCGGGAGCGAGTCGGGAGTGGGGAGGAGGGCTGACACTTAGCTATGCCCCGCCCCTTCACTTAAAGGGGAGGGACGCTGAGAGGGCCTACTTGGTGCCCTCTGGGGACCGCAAGAACTTAGAGATGTAACGGGTTTGAAGCAAATGTCGGGGCAGGGAAAGGAGGAAGGGAGGTGTAATGTCTGTAAGCTTGTATGTGGATGTGGACATATTGTGTACTGCAAATGCAGGGTTAATAATAAACAGAACCAGGCAGCCCTCCGGCTTCCGAGAGAGCTGCCTGTCATGTTGGAAGCTGTGTGTGCTTGTGCTGTGTGAAGATATCACAGGAGGGAAGGTCTGTGATAGGGTGGAAGGCAGGAGAGATTAAATGACAAAAGGGGTGGTAGTCCGAGGCAAAATGAGATGAAGGGTCATCGACCTGAAACGTTAACTCTGTTTCTCTCTCCACAGATGCTGCCCGAGCCACTGAGCATTTTCTGTTTTTATTGCATTATTACTTACCGTAGTGTCAGCTGTGTCTCAGTGGGTAGCACACTCGCCCCCTGAGTCTGAATATTGTGGGTTCAAGTCCCACGATCTTATCGAAACGTATAAGATTATGAGGTGGATGCGGAGAGGATGTTTCCACTGAGAGGGGAGACTAGAACTAAGGCGCATAACCCTCGAATAAGGGGCCTCCCATTTAAAACTGAGATGAGGAGAAATTTGTTCTCTCAGTGGGTATAAATCTGTGGAATTCGCTGCCTCAGAGAGCTTTGGAGGTTGGGTCATTGAATAAATTTAAGACACAGATAGACAGTTTCTTAACCGATAAGGGAATAAGGGGGCGAGCAGGGAAGTGGAGCTGAGTCCATGATCAGATTAGCCATGATCTTATTGAATGGCGGAGCAGGGTCGAGGGGCTGTATGGCCTACTCCTGCTCCTATTTCTTATGTTCTTAAGTTCTTATGACAGAGACTTGAGCACACAAACTTAGACTGACACTGCAGTGCAGTGCTGAGGGAGCGCCGCACTGTCGGAGGTGCCGTCTTTCAGATGAGACGTTAAACCGAGGCTCCCGTCTGCCCTCTCAGGTGGACGTAAAAGATCCCATGGCGCTATTTCAAAGAAGAGCAGAGGAGTTATCCCCAGTTTCCTGGTCAGTATTTATCCCTCAATCGAAAACAGATGATCTGGTCATTATCACATTGCCGTGTGTGGGAGCTTGTTGTGCACAAGTTGGCTGTCGTGTTTCCCACAGTACAACAGTGACTACACGTCAAAAGTGCTTAGTTGGCTGTAAAGCGATTTGGGACGCTAGGTGGTCGTGAAAGGCGCTATATAAATGCAAGTCTGTCTTTTTCTTTTATCATACCAAAATGAATTTTTTTTTTGCAACATAAAAGATCCCATGGCACTATATACAATGATTTAACGAAAGCAAGTCGGACTACCCAAATAATGTGCACAGAACAATTGGAAATTTGGCTCGTAGTTTTTAATCACTAGAAGCCAGTATCGAGCCAAAGATGGAGGTAAATGCCAATTTCAGAGTTGATCTGACTTTTGGAGGGACATTTTCACGAAGCAGGAATTTTATTTTTAGTCTTGTACTGAAGATGTGGCACTAAGCAGAGGGTTAAGGGGAGCGGGCAGGGAAGTGGACATGAGTCCATGATCAGATCAGCCATGATCTTATTAAATGACGGAGCAGGCTCGAGGGGCCGAATGGCCTCCTACTGCTCCTATTTCTTATAGAAACATAGAAACATAGAAAATAGGTGCAGGAGTAGGCCATTCGGCCCTTCTAGCCTGCACCGCCATTCAATGAGTTCATGGCTGATCATGCAACTTCAGTACCCCATTCCTGCTTTCTCACCATACCCCTTGATCCCCCTAGTAGTAAGGACTTCATCAAACTCCTTTTTGAATATATTTAGTGAATTGGCCTCAACTACTTTCTGTGGTAGAGAATTCCACAGGTTCACCACTCTCTGGGTGAAGAAATTCCTCCTCATCTCGGTCCTAAATGGCTTAACCCTTATCCTTCTGGACTTCCCCAACATTGGGAACATTCTTCCTGCATCTAACCTGTCTAACCCCGTCAGAATTTTAAACGTTTCTATGAGGTCCCCTCTCATTCTTCTGAACTCCAGTGAATACAAGCCCAGTTGATCCAGTCTTTCTTGATAGGTCAGTCCCGCCATCCCAGGAATCAGTCTGATGAACCTTCGCTGCACTCCCTCAATAGCAAGAATGTCCTTCCTCAGGTTAGGAGACCAAAACTGTACACAATACTCCAGGTGTGGCCTCACCAAGGCCCTGTACAACTGTAGCAACACCTCCCTGCCCCTGTACTCAAATCCCCTCGCTATGAAGGCCAACATGCCATTTGCTTTCTTAACCGCCTGCTGTACCTGCATGCCAACCTTCAATGACTGATGTACCATGACACCCAGGTCTCTTTGCACCTCCCCTTTTCCTAATCTGTCACCATTCAGATAATAGTCTGTCTCTCTGTTTTTACCACCAAAGTGGATAACCTCACATTTATCCACATTATACTTCATCTGCCATGCATTTGCCCACTCACCTAACCTATCCAAGTCGCTCTGCAGCCTCATAGCATCCTCCTTGCAGCTCACACTGCCACCCAACTTAGTGTCATCCGCAAATTTGGAGATACTACATTTAATCCCCTCGTTTAAATCATTAATATACAGTGTAAACAGCTGGGGCCCCAGCACAGAACCTTGCGGTACCCCACTAGTCACTGCCTGCCATTCTGAAAAGTCCCCATTTACTCCTACTCTTTGCTTCCTGTCTGACAACCAGTTCTCAATCCACGTCAGCACACTACCCCCAATCCCATGTGCTTTAACTTTGCACATTAATCTCTTGTGTGGGACCTTGTCGAAAGCCTTCTGAAAGTCCAAATATACCACATCAACTGGTTCTCCCTTGCCCACTCTACTGGAAACATCCTCAAAAAATTCCAGAAGATTTGTCAAGCATGATTTCCCTTTCACAAATCCATGCTGACTTGGACCTATCATATCACCTCTTTCCAAATGCACTGCTATGACATCCTTAATAATTGATTCCATCATTTTACTCAGTACCGATGTCCCTGTTATCTCTCTCCCTCCTTTTTTAAAAAGTGGGGTTACATTGGCTACCCTCCACTCCATAGGAACTGATCCAGAGTCAATGGAATGTTGGAAAATGACTGTCAATGCATCCACTATTTCCAAGGCCACCTCCTTAAGTACTCTGGGATGCAGTCCATCAGGCCCTGGGGATTCATCGGCCTTCAATCCCATCAATTTCCCCAACACAATTTCCCGACTAATAAGGATTTCCCTCAGTTCCTCCTCCTTCCTAGACCCTCCGACCCCTTTTATATCCGGAAAGTTGTTTGTGTCCTCCTCAGTGAATACCGAACCAAAGTACTTGTTCAACTAGTCTGCCATTTCTTTGTTCCCCGTTATGACTTCCCCTGGTTCTGACTGCAGGGGACCTACGTTTGTCTTTACTAACCTTTTTCTCTTTACATATCAATAGAAACTTTTGCAATCCGTCTTAATGTTCCCTGCAAGCTTCTTCTCGTACTCTATTTTCCCTGCCCTAATCAAACCCTTTGTCCTCCTCTGCTGAGTTCTAAATTTCTCCCAGTCCCCGGGTTCGCTGCTATTTCTGGCCAATTTGTATGCCACTTCCTTGGCTTTAATACTATCCCTGATTTCCCTTGATAGCCACGGTTGAGCCACCTTCCCTTTTTTATTCTTACGACAGACAGGAATGTACAATTGTTGTAGTTCATCCATGCGGTCTCTAAATGTCTGCCATTGCCCATCCACAGTCAACCCCTTCAGTATCATTCGCCAATCTATCCTAGCCAATTCACGCCTCATACCTTCAAAGTTACCCTTCTTTAAATTCTGGACCATGGTCCCAGAATTAACTGTTTCATTCTCCATCCTAATGCAGAATTCCACCATATTATGGTCACTCTTCCCCAAGGGGCCTCGCACAATGAGATTGCTAATTAATCCTCTCTCATTACACAACACCCAGTCTAAGATGGCCTCCCCCCTAGTTGGTTCCTCGACATATTGGTCTAAAAAAAATGTTCTTATGTAACCGAGATTATATATTTCACTGTGGGACCACACGGACTGCAGCGGTTCAAGAAGGCGGCTCACCACCACCTTCTCAAGGGGGGATGGCCAATAAATGCCGGCCTTGCCAGCGACACCCACATCCATGGAACAAATCATTTAAAAAAAAAAGAATCATCATCATCATCACCTTCATCATAGGCAGTCCCTCGAATGTAACCCCACTTTTTAAAAAAGGAGGGAGAGAGAAAACAAGGAATTATAGACCGGTCAGCCTGACCTCAGTAGTGGGTAAAATGATGGAATCAATTATTAAGGATGTCATCGCAGTGCATCTGGAAAATGGTGACATGATAGGTCCAAGTCAGCATGGATTTGTGAAAGGGAAATCATGCTTGACAAATCTTCTGGAATTTTTTGAGGATGTTTCCAGTAGAGTGGACAAGGGAGAACCAGTTGATGTGGTATATTTGGACTTTCAGAAGGCTTTCGACAAGGTCCCACACAAGAGATTAATGTGCAAAGTTAAAGCACATGGGATTGGGGGTAATGTGCTGACGTGGATTGAGAACTGGTTGTCAGACAGGAAGCAAAGAGTAGGAGTAAACGGGTACTTTTCAGAATGGCAGGCAGTGACTAGTGGGGTGCCGCAAGGTTCTGTGCTGGGGCCCCAGCTGTTTACATTGTACATTAATGATTTAGACGAGGGGATTAAATGCAGTATCTCCAAATTTGCGGATGACACTAAGTTGGGTGGCAGTGTGAGCTGCGAGGAGGATGCTATGAGGCTACAGAGTGACTTGGATAGGTTAGGTGAGTGGGCAAATGCATGGCAGATGAAATATAATGTGGATAAATGTGAGGTTATCCACTTTGGTGGTAAAAACAGAGAGACAGACTATTATCTGAATGGTGACAGATTAGGAAAAGGGAAGGTGCAACGAGACCTGGGTGTCATGGTACATCAGTCATTGAAGGTTGGCATGCAGGTACAGCAGGCAGTTAAGAAAGCAAATGGCATGTTGGCCTTCATAGCGAGGGGATTTGAATACAGGGGCAGGGAGGTGTTGCTACAGTTGTACAGGGCCTTGGTGAGGCCACACCTGGAGTATTGTGCACAGTTTTGGTCTCCTAACTTGAGGAAGGACATTCTTGCTATTGAGGGAGTGCAGCGAAGATTCACCAGACTGATTCCCGGGATAGCGGGACTGACCTATCAAGAAAGACTGGATCAACTGGGCTTGTATTCACTGGCGTTCAGAAGAATGAGAGGGGACCTCATGGAAACGTTTAAAATTCTGACAGGTTTAGACAGGTTAGATGCAGGAAGAATGTTCCCAATGTTGGGGAAGTCCAGAACCAGGGGTCACAGTCTGAGGATAAGGGGTAAGCCATTTAGGACCGAGATGAGGAGAAACTTCTTCACCCAGAGAGTGGTGAACCTGTGGAATTCTCTACCACAGAAAGTAGTTGAGGCCAATTCACTAAATATATTCAAAAGGGAGTTAGATGAAGTCCTTACTACTCGGGGGATCAAGGGTTATGGCGAGAAAGCAGGAATGGGGTACTGAAGTTTCATGTTCAGCCATGAACTCATTGAATGGCGGTGCAGGCTAGAAGGGCTGAATGGCCTACTCCTGCACCTATTTACTATGTTTCTATGTTTCTATGAAATCGAGGAAGACTTGCTTCCACTCTAAAAGTGAGTTCTCAGGTGACTGAACAGTCCAATACGGGAATTACGGTCTCTGTCACAGGTGTGACAGACAGTCGTTGAGGGAAAAGGAGGGTGGGACTGGTTTGCCGCACGCTCCTTCCGCTGCCTGCGCTTGGTTTCTGCATGCTCTCGGCGATGAGACTCGAGGCGCTCAGCGCCCTCCCGGATGCACTTCCTCCACTTAGGGCGGTCTTTGGCCAGGCACTCCCAGGTGTCAGTGGGGATGTTGCATTTTATCAGAGAGGCTTTGAGGGTGTCCTTGTAACATTTCCTCTGCCCACCTTTGGCTCGTCTACCGTGAAGGAGCTCCGAGTGGAGCACTTGCTTTTGGAGTCTCGTGTCAGGCATGCGGACTATATGGCCCGCCCAGCGGAGCTGATCGAGTGTGGTCAGTGCTTCAATACTGGGGATGTTAGCCTGGACGAGGACGCTGATGTTGGTGCGTCTGTCCTCCCAGGGGACTTGCAGGATCTTTTTTTTAAAATCATTTTTAAAAAAAGAATCAGTATGGCACAGAAAGGTGCCTGTTGACAGAATACAGACAATACTCAAAAGTGAATGACTGCTTGAATATGGGCCAAAGGCAATAGGCCCATATTCAGAAATTTACAGCACAGAAGGAGGCCATTTCGGCCCATTGTGTCCACGCCGGCCAACAAGAGGCTACCCAGACTAATCCCACTTTCCAGCTCTTGGTCCGTAGCCCCGTAGGTTACGGCACTTCAAGCGCATATCCAAGTACTTTTTAAATGGAGTGAGGGTTTCTGCCTCTACCACCCTTACAGGCAGTGAGTTCCAGACCCCCACCACCCTCTAGGTGAAAATATTCCCCTCAAATCCCCTCTAAACCTCCTAACAATCACTTTAAATCTATGCTTCCTGATTGTTGACCACATCTGTTAATGGAAATAGGTCCTTTCTATCCACTCTATCTCGTCCCCTCATAATTTTATACACCTCAATGAGGTCTCCCCTCAGTCTCCTCTGTTCCAATGAAAACAAACCCAGCCTATCTAACCTATCCTCACAGCTTAGATTCTCCACTCCTGGCAACATCCTCGTAAATTCCCTCTGTATCCTCTCCAGTGCAATCACGTCCTTCCTGTAATGCGGTGACCAGAACTGCATGCAGCACTCCAGCTGTGGCCTAACCAGTGTTTTATACAGTTCAAGCATAACCACCCTGCTCTTGTATTCTATGCCTCAGCTAATAAAGGCTTGTATGGCTTCTTAACCACCTTAATGTAGTACCTAAGTGCAAGCAAGTTGACAACTAGGGTATACAAATTAGATCGCTTTGTGCCCGTTTCATGGGTGTAAAATGGGTGCAACGAGACTGAGTTTCGGGGGGAGGCAATGTCCTGCGTCCAAAAGACGGCAGAAAGATGCCCGACCTGATATTATACTTCCCCCAGGACCAGTTGGTGGTGTGACTCACTCAGCAGATTGAGGCATCAACTGTGGACCTGAACCTCGGTGATCTCATTGAAACATACAAAATTCTCACAAGGCCTGACAGGGTAGATGCAGGGAGGATGTTTACCCCGGGCTGGGGAGTCTAGAACCAGAGGTCACAGTCTCAGAATAAGGGGTCGGCCATTTAGGACTGAGATAAAGAGAAATTTCTTCACTGAGGGTGGTGAATGTTTGGAATTCTCTACCCCAGAGGGGTAGGGAGGCTCAGACGTTGAGTATATTCAAGGCAGAGATCGATAGTTATACAGGGTATTGGTGAGGCCACACCTGGAGTACTGCGTACAGTTTTTGTTTCCATATTTAAGAAAGAATATACTTACTTTGGAGGCAGTTTAGCGAAGGTTCACTCGGCTGATTCTGGAGATGAGGGGGTTGACTTATGAGGATAGGTTGAGTAGGTTGGGCCCCTACTCATTGGAATTCAGAAGAATGAGAGGTGATCTTATCAAAATGTATAAGATTATGAAGGGGGCTTGACAAGGTGGATGAAGAGAGGATGTTTCCACTGATAAGGGAGACTAGAACTAGGGGGCATAATCTTAGAATAAGGGGCCTCCCATTTAAAACTGATGAGGAGGAATTTCTTCTCTCAGAGGGTTGTAAATCTGTGGAATTCGCTGCCTCAGAGAGCTGTGGAAGTTGGGTCACTGAATAAATTTGAGACAGAGATAGACAGTTTCTTAACCGATAAGGGAATAAGGGGTTATGGGGAGCGGGCAGGGAAGTGGACCTGAGTCCATGATCGGATCAGCCATAATCGGATTAAATGGCGGAGCAGGCTCGAGGGGCCATATGGCTTACTCCTGCTCCTATTTCTTATGGTGTTATAGATTTTTGGATATTAAAGGAATCAAGGGATATGGGGATAGTGCAGGAAAGTGGAGCTGAGGTAGAAGATCAGCCAATGCTCTTATTGAATGGCAGAGCAGGCTCGAGGGGCCAAATGGCCTATTCCTGCTCCGAATTCATATGTTCTTATGACAGTTTGCAGGGGGTCAGGCTGGTGGCACGGGTGCCCGCTCGTGACATTCGAAATTAAATGGAAGTCCCAGCGGGCACACCCTGGCACTTACACACCAGAACCTCTGCACTCAGTCATTACTATTAGCATCTCGTTGGTTCCTTCACATTGTCACCACCACTGGCCCTGGGGCAGTATTCCCGCCCCTGGGTCTGAAGAGATGGGTTTGGGTCCCAGCTGGCCAGCGAACACTGGGATGACGTTCAAGCGGGGGAGTTGCATCTGATGGGTTGCCCTCCTCCCCCTATCATCAAGGATAGGGGGGCTTTTTTGCCTTGGTTACAGCTCACCGAGGAGAAGGTGTTCCAACGATCCAAAAAGCGGCGAGGAACCCAGGCCGAATGGCCGCCTTCTGTGCCGTGAATTTCTATGATTCTTGGGCAATAGGAAACCACCTACCCTACTCTTTCCTAGCAAGTGGCTCAAGGACCTCATGTGTGACACTTGAATGAGGACCCGCCCTAGGGGCAGGACACCACATTGTCCTACATTCCATTATTTATACAAAGGTAGATTTTACGAATTTGGGCTCCGAGAATATCTCTGAGAACACACATGTGGTCGATGTACCCTCTAGTGTTCCTGGTACGGTGTGATGGTGAGTATGCCTTGCAGCATGATTTGGCATGGCTAGGCTAGGCTCAGCATGGCTTGGCTTGGCATTGTTTGACTTGGCTTGGCATGGCTTGGCTTGGCATGCCTGAGCATGGCTTGGCTTAGTTTGGCTTAGCATGGTTTGGCTTGGCTTGGCACAGCATGGCTTGGCATAGCTTGGCTTGGCGTAGTTTGACTTGGCTTGGCATAGTTTGGCTTGGATTGGCATAGTTTGGACTGGCTTGGCATAGTTTGGCTTGGCTTGGCTTGGTATAGTTTGGTTTGGCTTGGCATAGTTTGGCCTGGCTTGGCATAGTTTGGCTTGGCTTGGCATAGTTTGGTTTGGCATAGTTTGGCCTGGCTTGGCATGGTTTGGTTTGGCTTGGCATGGTTTGGCCTGGCTTGGAATAGTTTCACCTGGCATGGCATAATTTGGCTTGGCTCAGCATGGCTTGGCTTGGCATAGTTTGGTTTGGCTTGGCATAGTTTGGCCTGACTTGGCATAGTTTGGCCTGGCTTGGCTCAGCATGGCTTGGCTTGGCATAGTTTGGCTTGGCATGGTTTGGCTTGGATCGGCTTGGCTTGCAGTTGGCGCCGTTGCCCGATGCTGGAGAAGATTGGTAGCGTTAGCGTGTACTGTTGGCGAGTCACTTTTTCCGAAGGACCATTCTAAGGAACGAGGCATGAAGACGCCAAGCCATGAGCTACCGCCACTCTCCGAAGAATGAAGCTTGCAGGGCTGAGCCTCTCCTCACTGATCAATCATTCCCACTTATCCTGTAAGTAACGGGGTAGAGGGAACACAGATCATTTTGTCAAGCGTGAAGATCTACAGATCTGCATGTTGCCAAATCCTGCTGCTTCTGAACAGTGATAAATTCTGCCATGTAATATTTATGTGCACATCGATTTATGATCTTCATTCCTCATGCTCATTGTCCTTGAAGGAGACAGAAATAATTTTTTAACACGGGTCTATTCAGATTTTTTTTTTGTTTGAGGACTTTGAAACTCATTTCATGTTTCCCATTTCGAGGTATTTCTATCAAATTATATGTCAAGAATCTTCTGCAGATTAATTTGAATTGATGAAATCAGCATTGGTGGCTTGGGGGAGCTGTGTGCACTGAGGGTGTCCTTGCGATTTTGGAGGGTGAATTTTTATGCGAGTCTGGGTGATGCTGTAGCAGGGATGAGTGTACCTGGGGATGGCATCTGACTTTCTCAGCTCAGTTAGACCGTTCAATAAATTCATGAAGAATCTCCTTATGTACTTGTCTCAGAAACCAATACTCTTCATCAGTTTGTTTTCCGAGGGATTTAGGGATCGAAATTGTCCCATTTTGCGCCTCCGGTTCGCATATTCGGGGCGTTAACGGTCACAAAACTATTTGGGGGAGAGGGGGGGAGCGCTACTTGTACCCGCGAAATTGCAAGGGAGTTAGCGGAGGCGTTGCAACGGTAGCGCCGCGCCCCACCGCTAACGACCCGGGCTGCCACGCAACCGGTGATGACGGCTTCGCCCTGCGTGCCGACCCCTTTCTGCCCCACGGCGCCCCCCGCCAGGCTGCCGCGTGCGGTGTCGGCGCCATGCATTCGCGGGTCGCCAACCGGGCCGACCTCCGCTCGCGGGCCGGACGTTAAAGGGGGGAGGTGGACTGCCACCATTTTGGCCGACTCGTTGACCGGCCTGACTTCATCCTCCTTGGCACGGCCCGAGCCACCGCCGCCGTGTAACCCGCCGCTCGGTTTTGGGTCCTCCCTTTATTTATTGGGGACTTGGCCTGGATGGTGTTGCACGGAGCAGTCCCGTGCAATCGGTTTTTAAGTCGGTTTCTGCGGTCTGGAAGCGTCCGTGTTCCATGTTTTTATCGAATGTGTGAGATTGGCAGCCCCTCTTTCAATATTTGAAGGGGCTGCTCCTCAAATTCTGGCTGCACTTCAGTCCCACGCTCCTGATCGTTGGGCACCCTGTGCGGAGGGGAGCGGGCAGGTCGGAAGGCCTCCTCGTAGGACTGCTCCTGGGCACGGCCAAGGTGGCCATCAGCCGGTCCAGGCAGCGGGCGGTCGAGCGGGCCGTTCAGCCCGACTGCCTGCCTCTCTTCCGCAGTTACATCCGAGCCAGGGTGTCCCTGGAGATGGAGCACGCGGTACGCTCGCGGCCTTCCGCGAGAGGTGGGCGCCGGAGGGACTAGAGTGCATCATCACCCCCGGCAACCAAATTTTAATTTGATTAAAGTTTTTTCGTTACAGTTTTAAATTGTTAATTTGTGGGTTCTAGTGCCAAAAGGGGGCATTTGTTTAAGGTTCTACTAAAATAGTTGTAGAGCTGTTGCGTTGTGAGTGACTTAGCCAGTCACGTGACGTTCACAAGACTCAATAAAACCCCAGCCAGTTGGGTCTAGGTCATCCATGATGAGGTATGCAGTTGTGAGCCTAGTGGATGAACTGGCAATGTGTAGTGTGATTGTTAAACCTTTGTTAATAAACCAACTGGTTCTTAATAGCAATGCGTTGCTATGAATTATTAAGTTAAGAACCCATGAAGCAAATGCATTACCCAGGCCATTCGGCCCAACTCGAGTTTATCCTTGACACGAGCCTCCTCCCACTCCATTTACCTCACCTCAGCCTTTCAGCCCATCTTTCTATCCCCTTTTTTCTCATGTACTCATCTAGTGTCCTTTTAAAAGCATCTAAGCTATTTGCCCCTGTTGCTTCCACATCGACCCTGTCCAACCCATTCATTATTTATAGATCTCTATCAGATCATCTCTAAGTCTTCCCTTTTCTAAAGTGAAAAACCCTGTAATGTCTGTAGCTCCACACTGTGGACGTATTGTGTTACTGCACCAGAGTGTTTACTAAACAGTCAGGTCACCTGACAAGAAGCAGGCTTCCACAGATTTCTAGAGAGTTTCGGGAGCTGCTTCCTCTTAAAGGCTTGTGTGTAGTGTGTGCTCTGTGAATCTATCACAAATGGCGACGAATATGGGCTATTTCGGATAATATAAAGCTGAAAATTTTGTTGGTGAAGGATTCAGCCAGCCGACAGAGAGACTTTGCGAGCTTCTCTGTTTTGTTTACAGCTACAAATTCGAGGTAAATTACGAGCACACTGTTGAACTGCCAAAGTCAAAATGGCTGCACCTATGGGAGTGATGGGGCATTTAGGGGAATATAAACACGACCGGGAAAACAAACAATCTGAAGTTAGAGTAAGTTCAAATGGAAATCAAGGGCATCCCTTGGAGGAAAACTTTCCTCAGGATCAGCCTTGATTGAGTATAAATTCGACATCATGTTTGGAAGGTTCTGTTCAAGAGTGAAGGCATCCTCTTCGAAACAGAAAACAAGTGGTTAAAGTTAATTTGTAAATATGGCAAAATAAGTCCATATCCTTTGTTATGTATAACCATGCAAGTTATGTATGATGATTGTTGATTATAATAACTTCTTCATTAAGGAGGGAGAAGTGTAATGCCTGTAGCTCCACACTGTGCACATATTGTGTTACTGCACCAGAGTGTTTAATAAACAGTCAGGTCACCTGACAAGAATCAGGCTTCCACAGACTTCTAGAGCGTTCCGGGAGCTACAGACAAATTAAAGACTTGTGTGTAGTGTGGGTTCTGTGAATCTATCACAAGCTCCAACCTGTTCAATCTTTCCTGATCGCTGTAATCTCTAAGTTCTGGCACCATTCTTACAAATCTTTTTTGCATTTTCGCTCGTGCTTCTATATCGTTTTAATAGTATAGAGACCAGAAATGTACAGCTTACACTCTGTGTGGTCTGACTAGGGTCCGATACAAGTTTAGCATAACTTCACTACTTTTGAATTCATTATCCTTAGAAATAAATCTCAGTGCTTTGTTAGCATTTTTAATCATCTTAAACACGTCAATGTGTTGGTGAATATACTCAACGACTGAGCCTCCACAGCTCTCTGGGGTAGAGAATTCCAAAGATTCACAACCCTCTGACTGAAGAAGTTCCTCCTCATCTCAGTCCTAAATGGTTGTTTAAGGGAATGTAACCAGTTGAAGTGCTTGTGCTTAAATATTTCGATTTGAACTTGCGTGGCTAAGTGTGAGGTCATACATTTTGGGGGCCAAAAGCAAGGGTTGGGGTGTATGCACTCAATGGATAGGCAGAGAGACCCGACATAGATTGTTAACTCACCACCGGGTGTAAAACTATCTCTCTGCATCAGTCTGTTGTACAATTTTTATTTGCTTCCACTCTAAAAGTGAGTTCTCAGGTGACTGAACAGTCCAATACGGGAATTACAGTCTCTGTCACAGGTGGGACAGACAGTGGTTGAAGGAAAGGGTGGGTGGGGAGTCTGGTTTGCTGTACGCTCCTTCCGCTGCCTGCGCTTGCTTTCTGCATGCTCTCGGCGACGAGACTCGAGGTGCTCAGCGCCCTCCCGGATGCTCTTCCTCCACTTAGGGCGGTCTTTGGCCAGGGACTCCCAGGTGTCGGTGGGGATGTTGTACTTTATCAGGGAGGCTTTGAGGGTGTCCCTGTGACGTTTCCTCTGCCCACCTGGGGCTCGCTTGCCGTGTAGGAGTTCCGAGTAGAGCGCTTGCTTTGGGAGTCTTGTGTTGGGGCATGCGGACAATGTGGCCCGCCCAACGGAGCTGGTCGAGTGTGGTCAGTGCTTCGATGCTGGGGATGTTGGCCTGATCGAGAACACCGACGTTGGTGCGTCTGTCCTCCCAGGGGATTTGCAGGATCTTGCGGAGACATCGTTGGTGGTATTTCTCCAGCGATTTGAGGTGTCTACTGTACATGGTCCATGTCTCTGAGCCATACAGGAGGGTGGGTATTTCTCCAGCGATTTGAGGTGTCTACTCTATATGGTCCAAAGGGGTAGCACAATGGCAAGTACCATGTGCTTAAACTGCTATGATTCTGAAGCAAATCTAAATTGAAATCGATAACCTTTGACAGTATGATACCTTAAACGTTAACATTACTACTCCTAACCCAAGGCACCTAACCCGATATGAAACTGCTCCCACTGTCATAGCATGTCATAGCAGCGCATTTGGAAAATGGTGACATGATAGGTCCAAGTCAGCATGGATTTGTGAAAGGGAGATCATGCTTGACAAATCTTCTGGAATTTTTTGAGGATGTTTCCAATAAAGTGGACAAAGGAGTACCAGTTGATGTGGTATATTTGGACTTTCAGAAGGCTTTCGACAAGGTCCCACACAAGAGATTAATGTGCAAAGTTAAAGCACATGGGATTGGGGGTAGTGTGCTGACGTGGATTGAGAACTGGTTGTCAGACAGGAAGCAAAGAGTAGGAGTAAATGGGTACTTTTCGGAATGGCAGGCAGTGACTAGTGGGGTACCGCAGGGTTCTGTGCTGGGGCCCCAGCTGTTTACATTGTACATTAATGATTTAGACGAGGGGATTAAATGTAGTATCTCCAAATTTGCGGATGACACTAAGTTGGGTGGCAGTGTGAGCTGCGAGGAGGATGCTATGAGGCTACAGAGTGACTTGGATAGGTTAGGTGAGTGGGCAAATGTGTGGCAGATGAAGTATAATGTGGATAAATGTGAGGTTATCTACTTTGGTGGTAAAAACAGAGAGACAGACTATTATCTGAATGGTGACAGATTAGGAAAAGGGAAGGTGCAACGAGACCTGGGTGTCATGGTACATCAGTCATTGAAGGTTAGCATGCAGGTACAGCAGGCGGTTAAGAAAGCAAATGGCATGTTGGCCTTCATAGCGAGGGGATTTGAGTACAGGGGCAGGGAGGTGTTGCTACAGTTGTACAGGGCCTTGGTGAGGCCACACCTGGAGTATTGTGTACAGTTTTGGTCTCCTAACTTGAAGAAGGACATTCTTGCTATTGAGGGAGTGCAGCGAAGATTCACCAGACTGATTCCCGGGATGGTGGGACTGACCTATCAAGAAAGACTGGATCAACTGGGCTTGTATTCACTGGAGTTCAGAAGAGTGAGAGGGGACCTCATAGAAACGTTTAAAATTCTGACGGGTTTGGACAGGTTGGATGCAGGAAGAATGTTCCCAATGTTGGGGAAGTCCAGAACCAGGGGTCACAGTCTGAGGATAAGGGGTAAGCCATTTAGGACCGAGATAAGGAGAAACTTCTTCACCCAGAGAGTGGTGAACCTGTGGAATTCTCTACCACAGAAAGTAGTTGAGGCCAATTCACTAAATATATTCAAAAGGGAGTTAGATGAAGTCCTTACTACTCGGGGGATCAAGGGGTATGGCGTGAAAGCAGGAAGTGGGTACTGAAGTTTCATGTTCAGCCATGAACTCATTGAATGGCGGTGCAGGCTAGAAGGGCTGAATGGCCTGCTCCTGCACCTATTTTCTATGTTTCTATGTTTCTATGTTAGTGTCATGTATGTAGGCTTGGGTTTACTAGCCACAGGTGGCGCCACTGTTGGAGGTCATTGGGCTGTGCGCACGTGTGTGGCCCAGGTATAAAGGGCCAACCATCTTGTAATGTGATCACTTTGGGCCCTAATAAAGTAGAGCCAGTTTTGTACCTGTTCGGAGTTTACAGTATTCAGTCTATTGAGTTATTGCATACACAACATTTGGCGACGACATGCTGCTAAGAAGAGGCGACAACTGGGTTTGGGGTGCATCTCAAGATCGAGCTTTTGAGAAAGCTACTAATCTGCTTTGCTCTAACAAGCTGCTGGTACATTATGATCCGTGTAAGCGTCTAGTATTGGCCTGTGATGCTTCGTCATATGCAGTTGGTTGCGTGCTCCAACAAGCTAATGAGTCGGGCAAATTACAACCTTTTGCATATACTTCAAAAAGTTTGTGAAAGGCAGAAATAGCCTACAACATGGTAGAGAAAGAAGCACTAGCCTGTGTGTATGGGGTTAAAAAGATGCATCGGTTCCTGTTTGGTCTTCGGTTTGAACTGGAAACAGATCACAAGCCACTCATTTAATTGTTTTCGGAAAACAAAGATATCAATACCTATGCATCGTCCCGTAGCCAGAGGTGGGCGCTGACATTGTCTGCCTATGATTATGTCATTCGCCATAGACCTGGCACTGAGAATTGTGCCGATGCATTGAGCCATCTGTCGTTGCCCACACCGGAGGTGGAAACGCCACAACTGGCAGACCTACTGTTAGTCATGGATGCTTTTGAAAGTGAAGGAACCCCTGTCACAGCCCAACAAGTTAAGACCTGGACCAGCCAGGACCCGACATTATCGGTTGTGAAACGCTGTAACCTTAGTGGTGATTGGTCTGCCATACCCAAGCAAATGTGTGAGGAGACCAAACCTTACATCCGTCGCAAAGACGAACTATCCATTTAATCAGATTGTATACTGTGGGGTAATTGTGTTGTTATGCCCAAGAAAGGCAGAGAGAAATTTGCGCATGATCTACATAGCACGCATCCCGGTATTGTCATTATGAAAGCTATTGCTAGGTTTCATGTATGGTGGTCTGGAATTGACTCTGATCTGGAATCATGTGCACATCAGTGCAACACTTGCATGCAGCTTAGTAAAGCACCAGCGGAATCGCCGCTGAGTCTGTGGTCATGGCTATCTAAACCATGGTCCAGGATCCACATCGACTTTGCAGATCCCTTCCTGAGAATGATGTTCTTAGTTGTGGTGAGTTCTTATTCCAAGTGGATAGAGTGTACAATCATGTCATCCAGTACATCCACAGCTACCATTGAGAGCCTTCGTGTCATGTTTGCTATGCATGGTCTGCCCGACATTGTTGTAAGCGACAATGGACCTTGCTTCACTAGTCTGGAGTTTCAGGAGTTCATGAAACTCAATGGTATCAAACATGTGAGGTCAGCCCCATTCAAACCCGCGTCGAATGATCAAGCAGAGCGTGCTGTCCAACCCATCAAGCAGAGTATGAAACGTGTAACTCATGGTTCACTGCAAACTCGCTTGTCACGCATATTGCTTAGTTACAGGACAAGACCCTATATGCTTACCGGGGTCTCCCCTGCTGAACTATTGATGAAGAGAGGTCTCAAGACCAGGCTCTCTCTTGTCCACCCTGACTTGAATAATCATGTCGAATACAGACGTCAAAGTCAGCAAGTGTATCATGATCACGCTACTGTGTCACGCGACATATCTATCAATGATCCTGTGTATGTACTGAATTATGGTCAAGGTCCCAAGTGGATCGCTGGTACTGTTACGGCCAAGCAGGGTAACAGAGTGTTTAGAGTCAAGCTCAAGAATGGGCAAACATGCAGGAAACACGTTGATCAGATAAAGCTGCGGCACATGGATGAACCGGAACAGTCTGAGGAAGACACAATCAGTGGCCAACTAACCTACCCTCAGTCATCAGAGGACTCCGCTGTCATCAATGAATCTGGACTTTCAATCACTGACATGGTCAATGAATCTGGACTTGCAATCCCTGACGTGATCATTGCCACTCCCATCAGATCAATTACCCAGCCCCCAGTCATAACAGACTCAGAATGCTTGCCCAAGGCTGAGACGTTCAACTCGGGAGCGGAAAGCCCCGGACCGTCTCAATTTGTAAAAAGACCGCTACTAATATCTTAAAGAGGGATATTGCCATGTATGTCGGCTTGGATTTACTAGCACCAGGTGGCGCCACTGTCGGAGGTTATTGGGCTGTGCGCACATATGTGCGGCCTAGGTATAAAAGGCCAGCCATCGTGTAATGTGATCACTTTGGGTCCTAATAAAGTAGAGCCAGGTTTGTACCTGTTCGGAGTTTACAGTATTCAGTCTATTGAGTTATTGCATGCACAACAGTGAGCTCGACTCTAGACGCGTGTGCTACCTTCATCCATAGCTCACCAGACAAAAGCTTCTAACACAACAACAACTTGTATTTATATAGCGCCTTTAACATAGTGAAACATGCAAGGTGCTTCACATGAGTATCATGAGACAAAACATTTGACACCGAGCCTCATGAGGAGAAATTAGTGCAGGTGACCAAAAACTTGGTTAAGGAGCGTCTTGAAGGAGGAAAGAGATGTAGAGAAGCAGAGAGGTTTAGGCAGGGAGTTCCAGAGCTTCGGGCCCAGGCGGCTAAAGGCACGGCCACCAATGGTGGAGCGATTATAATCAGGGATGCTCAAGAGGGCAGAATTAGAGGAGCGCAGACATCTCGGTGGGGGTCGGGGGGGGTTTGTGGGGCTGGAGGAGATTATGGAGATAGGGAGGGGTGAGGCCATGGAGGGATTTGAAAACCAGGATGAGAATGTTGAAATCGAGGCGTTGCTTAACCCTGCAGGTTTAGCATCAATGCTGTCATGTATTCAACCAGCATTGTAACCCATGTATAAACTGACCTAAGTTGTACACCGTGAGAACACTGACCACTAGGTGGGAGACACTCCTAACCTGGACCTTCAGGTATAAAAGGGGAAGCTCCACCCACCTTCATCACTTGAGTGCTAAGGAATAAAGGACAGGTCACAGACTGACCTCTCAAGCATGGGCCTCGTGTGCATTTATACTGTATAGTAAGGACGTATCAATGGCGACAAGAAACTGGGATGGCCACTAGCAGAACAGACGAGAGGTACTGTGTTAAGGAATGGTTGGGACAGAGATTCAACATTGTTAAAGCAGCACACAGATCTCCAGGCAGACAAGGGCAGTCAGGCATGCCCCAACATGTAGTCGAACCCAGAGGGGGAGTTCGACAGAGACAATGGCAAGCTGAACAGCGATTCACGCCATTGCAAGGGACAATGCGGCCAGTAATGGGGCCATCAACACCTGTTAATGGTGCACTCAAAGACAATAACAGGGGCAGTCAGGGACGATCGACTGGCAAGGGACCTTTTGTTTCAAACAGCAGCTCATGCTGGAGGCGTGGAGGCACACACTCAGCCGGAGTTTGCAGAAATGAGCAAAATACCTGCAGAAATTGCAGAAATGGACACTGAGGGAAATCGCTAGAAGCTGAAGTTCAGCGAGTTCATGTGGAGCACGTATACAGTTCATACACCAGGACGCCACCGATAAGGATGAAAGTGCTCCTCAATGGCATCCCAGTATCAATGGAGTTAGACACGGGTGCCAGCCAGTCCCTGATATCAAACAGTTCGAAAAGTTGTGGGCATCCAAGGCCAGGAGGCCAAAATTATCGCCGATTGACGCACAGCTACGGACTTACACAAAGCAGATCATTCCGGTGCTAGGCAGCGCCACAGTAGTCGTGACCCACAAAGATTTGGAGAACAGACTGCCACTCTGGATTGTCCCAGGGGACGGTCCCGCACTACTGGGGAGGAGTTGGCTTGCTGTCATGAACTGGAAATGGAGCGATGTCAATGCAATTTCCTCTGTGGAGCAAATATCATGCTCACAGATCCTGGACAAATTTGACTCATTATTTCAACCTGGCATTGGCACTTTCATGGGGGCCAAGCTAGTGATTCACATAAACCCAGACGCCAGACCAGTACACCACAAGGCCAGAGCGGTGCCGTACGTGATGCGGGAAAAGATAGAAGGCGAATTGGACCGCCTGCTGAGGGAAGGCATCATCTCGCCAGTTGAATTCAGTGACTGGGCGAGCCCGATTGTGCCGGTGCTCAAGGTGGATGGGTTGGTCAGGATATGTGGCGATTACAAGGCCACCATCAATCGGGTGTCACTCCAAGACCAGTACCCGCTACCGAGAGCGGAGGACCTCTTTGCGACGCTATCCGATGGCAAACTTTTTTCAAAATTGGACCTGACCTCAGCTTACATGACCCAGGAGCTGGCGAGTGAGTTGAAGAAGCTGACCACCATCACGACACACAAGGGGTTGTTTGAGTACAACAGATGTCCGTTCGGGATTCGCTTGGCCGCCGTGATCTTCCAACGAAATATGGAAAGCCTCCTCAAGTCGATTCCAGGGACGGTGGTTTTTCAGGACGACATCCTCATTATGGGTTGCGATACTGAAGAACACCTCCACAACCTGGAGGAGGTGCTACACAGACTGGACTGGGTAGGTCTGCGACTGAAAAAGGCGAAGTGCGTCTTCCTAGCTCCAGAGGTAGAATTCCTGGGGATGAGGGTAGCAGCAGACGGGATCAGCCCTACTGCGTCCAAGATGGAAGCGATCCAGAGAGCACCCAGACCCCGTAACACGACGGAGCTGCGTTCATTCCTGGGGCTCCTGAACTATTTTGGTAACTTTCTTCCCAAATTGAGCACGCTGATAGAGCCGCTACATGTGCTCCTACGCAAAGGTCGCGAATGGGTCTGGGGGGACAGCCAGGAAAGGGCTTTTAATAGAGCACGCAATTTGTTATGTTCCAACAATCTGTTAACGCTATATGACCCATGTAAGAAACTTGTGTTAACGTGCGATGCGTCGTCCTATGGTGTCGGGTGTGTGTTGCAGCATGTCAATGCCAAGGGTCAGTTACAGCCGGTAGCTTATGCCTCCAGAAGTCTGTCCCAGGCAGAAAGGGGCTACGGGATGGTAGAAAAGGAGGCGCTCGCATGTGTATTTGCGGTAAAGAAAATGCACCAGTACCTGTTTGGCAGGAAATTTGAGCTGGAGACAGATCACAAACCCCTAACGTCCCTTTTGGCTGACAACAAGGCCATAAATGCAAATGCATCGGCTCGCATACAGAGGTGGGCACTCACGTTAGCCGCCTATCACTACACAATTCGGCACAGACCGGGCACCGAAAACTGCGCCGATACACTCAGCAGGCTCCCACTAGCCACCACTGAGGGGGCTACCGAGCATGCTGCTGAGATGGTCATGGCTGTTGAAGCTTTCGGAAGCGAAGGCTCACCCGTGACAGCCCGTCAGATTAAAGTCTGGACAAATAGAGACCCGCTATTGTCTCTAGTCAAGAAATGTGTCCTGAATGGGGACTGGACAGCCACGTACAGGGCATGCCCGGAGAAATTTAAACCATTTCACAGGCGCAAGGATGAACTCTCGATTCAGGCCGATTGCCTACTGTGGGGAAACCGCGTAGTCATGCCCCAGATGGGCAGAGAGGTGTTCATCCGAGAACTCCACAATTGTCACGATGAAGGCAATTGCCAGGTCACACGTTTGGTGGCCAGGGATAGACACAGATCTGGAACTTTGTGTTCGCAGGTGCAACACGTATGCCCAGCTGGGCAATGTGCCCAGGGAAGCCCCCCTTAGCCCCTGGCCATGGCCCGCCAAGCCTTGGTCATGCATCCATGTGGATTACGCAGGTCCTTTCATGGGAAAAATGTTTTTGGTTGTAGTAGACGCCTACTCCAAATGGATCGAGTGTGACATTTTAAATTCAAGCACATCCTCTGCCACGGTAGAAAGTCTATGGGCAATGTTCGCCACCCACGGTCTACCGGACATCTTGGTCAGCGACAATGGCCCGTGCTTCACAAGCACTGAATTCCAGGACTTCATGGCAGGCAATGGAATTAACCATGTTAGAACGGCACCATTCAAGCCGGCCTCAAACGGCCAGGCAGAACGAGCAGTGCAGATAATCAAACAGGGGATGCTCAGATTCCAAGGGGGTTCCCTACAAAGCCGCTTATCACGCCTCCTGTTGGCCTATAGATCCCGACCACACTCGCTCACAGGGGTTCCACCCGCAGAGCTACTAATGAAAAGGACGCTCAAAACCCGGTTATCACTTATACACCCCACCATGAAAGAAATTGTCGAGAGCAGGCGCCAGTCACAATATGACTACCATGACAGGAATGCGAGGGCGCGATGTATTGATGTAAATGATCCTGTTTTTGTCTTCAACTACGCTGCAGGGCCCAAATGGCTCGCAGGCACTGTGGTTGCCAAAGAGGGAAATAGGATTCTGGTAGTTAAACTTACCAATGGACAAATCTGCCACAAACATGTGGATCAAACAAAAAGGAGGTTCAGCAACCCCATAGAAGAAGCAGAGGAAGAACACGATATAGAGTTCACTCCACCACAGGTGACCGAACACTGGAACCAAAGGGAGGAGAGCCCAGTCACTGTGGGCAGTCCAGATAGGCCTGAGGCACCGCAAACAGCAGACACTCAGGCCAGCGCCCAACAACCGGAGCCCCAACTCAGGCGCTCTACAAGAGAGCTTAAACCACTAGAGAGACTCAACCTGTGATCCCAATAAGACTTTGCAGGGGGAGGTGATGTCATGTATTCAACCAGCATTGTAACCCATGTATAAACTAACCTAAGTTGTACACCGTGAGAACACTGACCACTAGGTGGGAGACACTCCTAACCTGGACCTTCAGGTATAAAAGGGGAAGCTCCACCCACCTTCATCACTTGAGTGCTAAGGAATAAAGGACAGGTCACAGACTGACCTTCTCTCAAGCATGGGCCTCGTGTGTATTTATACTGTGTAGTAAGGACGTATCAAGTGCAAAGCGATTTTCGCCTCTCACTGACACTAAGCTCGCAGTATAAATCTGGAATTGGGGTGTGACCTGACCGTGGAGCGAGAGCTCACCTCACCCCTCCTGGAAGAGGTATTTCTTGCAAACTTGTCGAGCTGCAAGGGGTTGAGATACCTAACATTTTCAAAATAATTCTGAGGACTGGAAAAGTGGGAATATCGAAGATCAGCTCAATGGACCTCTGGTCCACTCTACGACCCGCGTTCCTGTCAAATTATGCTTCATGCCAGGAACAAAGCCTTGCACAAATGATGCTACTATAAGGAGATCAGAGGAGCAGGTTCAAGAAGGCCGATACCGTTTAATTAAAGCAAAGTGTCGCGAAGGCCGCAGGCGGGTGTTGACGCGGTGATTTCTGCCCCGTGCTCCGAAAGTCAAAGTGAAGAAATTCAAGACTGCAGCTGCTGGAGGGGTGCGCAGTCCATCAGGCATGTATATGCTTTGTTACCTCTAGATTTGACTATTCTAACGCACTCCTGGCTGGCCTCCCACATTCCACCCTACGCAAACTAGAGGCGATCCAAAACTCGGCTGTCCCTTGTCCTAACTCGCACCAAGTCCCGCTCACCCATCACCCCCTGTGCTTACTGCCCCGTGTCCTAACTTGCACCAAGTCCCGCTCACCCATCACCCCCTGTGCTTACTGCCCCGTGTCCTAACTTGCACCAAGTCCCGCTCACCCATCACCCCCTGTGCTTACTGCCCCGTGTCCTAACTTGCACCAAGTCCCGCTCACCCATCACCTCCTGTGCTTACTGCCCCGTGTCCTAACTTGCACCAAGTCCCGCTCACCCATCACCCCCTGTGCTTACTGCCCCGTGTCCTAACTTGCACCAAGTCCCGCTCACCCATCACCCCCTGTGCTCGCTGGCCTACATTGGCTCCCAGTTAAGCAACGTCTCGATTTCAGAATTCTCATTGTTTTCAAATCCCTCCATGGCCCTCATCCCTCCCTATCTCTGTAATCTCCTCCAGCCCCACAACCCCCCGAGATGTCTGTGTTCCTCTAATTCTGCCCTCCTAAGCATCCCTGACTATAATCGCTCAACCATTGGTGGCCGTGCCTTCTGTTACCTGGGCCCCAAGCTCTGGAACTCCCTCCCTAAACCTCTCCACCTCGCTACCTCTCTTTCCTCCTTTAAGATGCTTCTTAAAACCGACCTCTTTGACCAAGCTTTTAGTCATCTGTGCTAATTTTTATTTATGCGGCTCGGTGTCAAATTTTTATCGCACAATACTCCTGTGAAGCGCCTTGGGACATTTCACTACGTTAAAGGCGCTATACAAATACAAGTTGTTGTTGTGTTAGAAGCTTTTGTCTGGTGAGCTATGGACGAAGGTAGCACACGCGTCTAGAGTCTAGCTCACTGTTGTGCATGCAATAACTCAATAGACTGAATACTGTAAACTCCGAACAGGTACAAACCTGGCTCTACTTTATTTGGGCCCAAAGTGATCACATTACACGATGGCTGGCCTTTTATACCTAGGCCGCACATATGTGCGCACAGCCCAATAACCTCCGACAGTGGCGCCACCTGGTGCTAGTAAACCCAAGCCGACATACATGGCAATATCATCCTTTAAGATATTAGTAGCGCCGCGAATTTTGATGCTGGTTTAGCAGCGGCTCTGTCATTTAGCCTCCAGTGCGCCAGTGCAGCCTTCGGCCACCTGAGGAAGAGAGTGTTCGAAGACCAAGCTCATGGTCTACAGGGCTGTAGTAATACCCGCCCTCCTGTATAGCTCAGAGATGTGGACCATATACAGTAGACACCTCAAATTGCTGGAGAAATGCCACGAACGATGTCTCCGCAAATCCCCTGGGAGGATAGACACAGCAACGATAGAGTCCTCGACCAGGTCAACATCCCCAGCATCGAAGCACTGACCACACTCGAACTATGTGGCCTCTCCGCTGCACAGACCACACTGTTCGCATGCCCGACACAAGACTCCCAAAGCAAGCGCTCTACTCAGAACTCCCTCACGGCAAGCGAGCCCCAGGTGGGCAGCGGAAACATTACAAGGACACCCTCAAAGCCTCCCTGATAAAGTGCAACATCCCCACTGACACCTGGGAGTCCCTGGCCAAAGACCGCCCGAAGTGGAGGAAGAGCATCCGGGAGGGTGCTGAGCACCTCGAGTCTCATCGCCGAGAGCATGCAGAAAACAAGCGCAGGCAGCGGAAGGAGCGTGCGGCAAACCAGTCCCACCCTCCCTTTCCCTCAACCACTGTCTGTCCCACCTGTGACAGAGACTGTAATTCCCGTATTGGACTGTTCAGTCACCTAAGAACTCACTTTTAAAATGGAAGTAAGTCTTCCTCGATTTCGAGGGACTGTCTATGATGATGATGAAAAAACATCTTCTAGCAGCTTATGCGTGGTCCCAAATCCAATAGTCAGGGAGCGGACTACATTAAGGTACACTTGTAGCGTACTATCCATTATCTGGACTTACCATAGTCAGTATGTTTTAAATTTCATCATTGCTAGGATTTATGGTGGTCATTATATGCCACATTCAAATTACATTTTCAATGTTATGAAATGTTGTGCAGGTGATGATTTAAAGGGGTGCTTATTTTCATGAAAAAAGTGTTTTGCAAACTTAAAATTCTTTACAGAATTACACAATACGATGATATAACTTCAACAGCACCTCCCACACCTGTATGCGTAATACAGTAAATTTGACTGTGTTAAATAACAAGCCATTTACCTTCTGTGTTCTCCATACTCCTTGCCAAAATCCGACGCACCATCAATTTCGTTTACTTGCTGAACTTCAGTTTTTGCAAAGGATGTGATGTGAGAACCAACTTGCATTGTCACAAACTGCTGTATAACCGGACCATTGCTTTGAATAAAGTGACTCCTGATACCCTGGTGTTTAAAAGGAAAGAGAAGAGAATACATATTATAAGAATACTTGCAAAGAAAGACTTGCATTTATATAGCACCTTTCACGACCACCGGACATCCCAAAGCACTTTACAGCCAATTAAGTACTTTTGGAGTGTAGTCACTGTTGTAATGTGGGAGATGCGCCAGCCAGCTTGCACGTAGCAAGCTCCCACACACAGCAACATGATAATGACCAGATAATCTGTTTTAGTGATGTTGATGAGGGATAAATATTGGGCACAGGACACCGAGTATAACTCCCCTGCTCTTCTCTGAAATAGTGCCGTGGGATCTTTTACATTCAACCTGAGAGGGCAGACGGGGCCTTGGTTTAACGTCCCATCCGAAAGACGGCACCTCCGACAGTGCGGCACTCCACTGGGAGTGTCAGCTTAGATTTGTTTGTGTTTCAAGTCTCTGGAGTGGGACTTGAACCCATAACCTTCTGACCCAGAGGTGAGAGTGCTGCCCACTGAGCCACAGCTGACACTCCAATGTTTGGTGGCTCGTCAGAATGCCAGTGAGTGAAGCGGCTGGCCGGCAATGTAGGTGTTAACAACAGGGGCAATTTATTTACTTGTGGCCTTTTCATTTGACTTGAAGCAATGTTCGTGCTACTGATGGGTGACAGAGCACATTATGGTTTTGATACATGGTACTGTTCACAAAAGGATTATAATACCTTGTTACATCGACAAAAGGGTGTTAACAATTGCTAATCTATGTTGATTGCCAGGATTTACGATAGTTACCATATATTATAATCCATCATTACCTGGACTTACCATAGTCAGTATGTTTTAAAATTCATCATTGCTACGATTTATGATGGTCATTATATGCCACATTCAAATTACATTTTCAATGTTATGAAATGTTGTGCAGGTGATGATTTAAAGGGGCGCTTATTTTCATGAAAAAAAGTGTTTTGCAAACTTAAAATTCTTTACAGAATTACACAATGCGATGATATAACTTCAACAGCACCTCCCAAACCTGTATGTGTAATACAGTAATTTTGACTGTGTTAAATAATATTGACACAGAACCAGGGGTCACAGTCTCAGGATAAGGGGTCGGCCATTTAGGACTGAGATGAGGAGGAATTTCTTCACTCAGAGGGTGTGAATCTTTGGAATTCTCTGCCCCAGAGGGCTGTGGAGGCTCAGTCGTTGAGTATATTCAAGGCTGAGATCGATAGATTTTGGGATATTAAGGGAATTGAGGGATATGGGGATAGTGCAGGAAAGTGGAGTTGAGATCGAAGATCAGCCATGATCTCATTGAATGGTGGAGCAGGCTCGAGGGACCGTCTGTCTGACTCTTGTGTTCTTGTGTTGCTATACTGATATTATTTATTCCATAGCATGAATGGGATACAGAGTTAATGAGGGACACTTTGCCGCTACAGAATCTCCAGTTCAGAATACGCCTTTAAAGTTTTTGGAAGGGAAAGGAACTCAACGAACTGTGTTGTGTTTTTGTCACAAGTGACGATCTCATATTTGTGTACAGGATTTATTTTCCTTTCTTTGATTTGTTCCTGGGCTGTGGGCGTCGCTGGCAAGGCCGGCATTTATTGCCCATCCCTAATTGCCCCTTGAGAAGGTGGTGGTGAGCCGCCTTCTTGAACCGCTGCAGTCCAGTGTAGGGAGGAAGCGGCAAGTGAGCCCCATGTGGGCAGAGGAAACGATTCAAGGACACCCTCAAAGCCTTCTTGAAAAAAGTGCAACATCCCAACTGATACCTGGGAATCCCTGGCCCAAAGACCGCACAAAGTGGAGGAGAAGCATCCGGGAAGGTGCCAAGCACCTCGCGTCTCTTTGCCGGGAAGCCAAGCGCAAACAGCGGAAGGAGCGCACGACAACCCAGGCCCTTCACCCACCCGTCCCTCCAACCACCGTCTGCCCCACCCGTGACAGAGACTGTAGGTCCCGCATTGGTCTCATCAGTCACCTGAGAAGCAAGTTATCTTCGACTCCGAGGGACTGTCTAAGAAGAAGGGGGGGTGGGAATTTCAGGATTGTGACCCAGTGACGATGAAGGAATGGCGATATATTTCCAAGTCAGGATGGTGTGTGACTGGGAGGGGAACGTGGAGGTGGTGGTGTTCCCATGCACCTGCTGCCCTTGTCCTTCTAGGTGGGAGAGGTCGCGGGTTTGGGAGGTGCTGCCGAAGAAGCCTTGGCGAGTTGCTGCAGTGCATCTTGTAGATGGTGCACACTGCAGCCAGGAGGCGCCGGTGGTGGAGGGAGTGAATGTTGAAGGTGGTGGATGGGGTCTTTAGCAACATAAATACCTACCCCCTCAGATCCGCCACACTTTTCTTTTGCTAGGTTTTGCAACACAATATTTCAAGCTTTTTTTTTTTATCCTCCAAATCATTTTCTATGTGAAAACTGTGACTCTTGGCTGCTATATTTCCGGCGTCCTTGTGTCTGTGGAAGGTCAGTGTCCAGTCGTGACTTCAACATGCTTTGTGGTGATGGGCCGCCCAAGACAAAAGTGTTGGGGAGGATAGACGGTTGAATAGGTAGTTTAAGGGGAAAAAGGTGAGTATGTGCTAAAAGTGAGGGGGTAGTAGGGAGGGGATTGGACAGTGAGAAGGTGAAGGGATCGGGAGTGCAGTGGGAGCAGGGGAGAAGGGGAAGCACCAGTGTTTGTGTGAGAGGATGGGAAAAAGAAAAAAAAAGAATTGCATTTCTATGACCCAAAGCGCTTTACAGCCAATGAAGTACTTTTTGGAGTGCAGTCACTGTTGTAATGTGGGAAACGCAGCATCCAACTTGCGCACAGCAAGCTCCCACAAACAGCAATGTGATAATGACCAGGTAATCTATTTTTGTGCTGTTGATTGAGGGATAAATATTGGTCCAGGACACTGGGGATAGTGCTTCGAAATAGTGCCATGGAATCTTTTACATCCACCTGAGAGAGCAGACAGAACTTTGGTTTAACGCCTCATCTGAAAGACGGCACCTCCGACAGTGCAGTGTTCCCTCAGTACTGCCCCTCTGGCAGTGCAGCACTCCCTCAGTACTCCCTCAGTATTGCCCCTCCGACAGTGCGGCGCTCCCTCAGTACTGCCCCTCCGACAGTGCGGCGCTCCCTCAGTACTGCCCCTCCGACAGTGCGGCACTCCCTCAGTACTGCCCCTCTGACATTGCAGCACTCCCTCAGTACTGCCCCTCCGACAGTGCAGTGCTCCCTCAGTACTAGCCCTCTGACAGTGCGGCGCTCCCTCAGTACTGCCCCTCCGACAGTGCGGCACTCCCTCAGTACTGCCCCTCTGACAGTGCAGCACTCCCTCAGTACTGCCCCTCTGACAGTGCAGCGCTCCCTCAGTACTGCGCTAGGGTGTTAGGCTAGATTTTTGTGCTCAAGTCTCTGGAGTGGGACTTGAACCCACAACCTTCTGACTCAGAGGTGAGGGTGCTGCCCACTGAGCCACAGAAGGGAGCTACTGATGGCCATATCTCCCGACAACCACCTCTCCTAATGGAGGCTGCAGCCATTGGTGGCCCCTTACCCTGCCACACCATATCGTACCCGCCACCGGTTCTCACCCAAAGAGAAAGATGAAGTGAAGTAGAAGAGGACAGAGAGAGAATCAAAATGCTAAACATAAGAACATAAGAAATAGGAGCAGGAATAGACCTTTCAGCCCTCGAGCCTGCTCCATTTAATAAGATCGTGGCTGATCGTCTACTTCAAGTCCACTTTCCCACCTAATCCCCATATCCCTTGGTTCCGAGAAGTGATTACGAACAAATATAAAAGTGAAAAAGAGAGATAGAAGAATTTAAATAAAGCAATAACATCGACATCAAAGGCAGATATTCTCTGACTTACCATGCACAAGACAGGAGTGTAATGTAATAAAATGTTTTGGAATCAATTGTGGTTACCATGGTTCCGAATAGTCACTGTTCTACTGATCTTTCTTTAATGAAATAGAAACACATTCGTGCTGAGATGGTGCTTGCCCACGTGGTCATTGAATGACACGGCACAGAACGAGGCCTTTCAGCCCATCGCGCTGTGCCTGCTAGCAATGACCTGGATCTCGAGGGAGGTACAAGTGGAGACGATCAGTGATTTCAAACGGAGATTGGATCGGCACCTGAGGGAAATAAACTTGCAGGGCTCCGGGGACAGAGCGGGGGAATGGGACTGGCTGGATTGTTCTACAGAGAGCCGGCATGGGCTCGATGGGCCGACTGGCCTCCTTCTGTGCCGTAATGACTCGATGACTCCAATAAGGAATTGGGGAGAAACTTCTTTACCCAGAGAGCGGTGAGAATGTGGAACTCGCTGTCACAGGGAGGGGTTGAGCTGAATAGCACAGATGTATTTAAGGGGAAGCTAGAAATGTACATGAGGGAGAAAGGAATAGCAGAATGTGCTGATTGAGGGAGATAAAGAGGGGGGCGGAGGAGGCTGGGTTGGAGTATGGACCAGTTGGGCCGAATGGCCTGTTTCTGTGCTGTACACTTGTCAGGAAGTAATATGTAACTTATTAGTCCCACTCCCTCGCTCTTTCTCTGTAACCCTGTAATTTTTCCCCCTTCAAGTATTTATCCAATTCCCCTTTGGAAAGCCACTATTGAATCTGCTTCCGCTGCCCTTTCAGGCAGCGTGTTCCCGATCACAACAACTCGCTGGTGACCGGCATTGTTACAAAAAAATCCTTATTTTCAAATCCCTCCATGGCCCTCACCCCTCCCTATCTCTGTAATCTCCTCCAGCCCCACAAGCCCCCCGAGATGTCTGCACTCCTCTAATTCTGCCCTCCTGAGCATCCCCGATTATAATCGCTCAACCATCGGTGGCCGTGCCTTCTGTTGCCTGGGCCCCAAGCTCTGGAACTCCCTGCCTAAACCTCTCCGCCTCACTACCTCTCTTTCCTCCTTCAAGACGCTGCTTAAAAGATACCTCTTTAACCTGTCCTAATTTTTACTTATGCGGCTTGGTGTCAAATTTTTATCACATAATACTCCTGTGAAGCGCCTTGGGACATTTCACTATGTTAAGAACATACGAACATTAAGAAATAGGAGCAGGAGTAGGCCATCTGGCCCCTCGAGCCTGCTCTGCCATTTAGTAATATTATGGCTGATCTGATCATGGACTCAGCTCCACTTCCCTGCCCGCTCCCCATAACCTTTATTCCCTTATCGCTCAAAAATCTGTCTATCTGCACCTTAAATATATTCAATGACCCAGCCTCTACAGCTCTCTGGGGTAGAGAATTCCAAAGATTCACGACCTTCTGAGAGAAGAAATTCTTCCTCATTTCTGTTTTAATTGGCCAACCCCTTATTCTGAAACTATTCCCCCTAGTTCTAGATTCCCCCACGAGGGGAAACATCCTCTCTGCATCTACCCTGTCAAGCCCCCTCAGAATCTTAAACATTTCAGTAAGATCACCTCTCAGTCTCCTAAACTCCAATGAGTATAGGCCCAGCCTGCTCAACCTTTCTTCATATGACAAACCCTTCATCTCAGGAATCTAGTGCAGGTGACCAAAAGCTTGGTCAAAGAGGTCCGTTTTAAGGAGTGCCTTGAAGGAGGAAAGAGAGGTAAAGAGGTTTAGGCAGGGAATTCACGAGCTTGGGGCCCAGGCAACAGAAGGCATGGTTACCAATGGTTAAGCGATTATAATAACAAAGGCATGGATGAGGGCTTCAGCAGCGGATGAGCTGCAGGGGCGGAGACGGGCGATGTTCTGCAGGTGGAAATAGGTGGTCTTAGTTATGCTGTGGATATGTGGTTGAAAGCTCATTTCAGGGTCAAATATGACACCAAGGTTGCGAACAGTCTGGTCCAGCCTCAGACAGAAGTTGGGGAGAGGGATGGAGTCAGTGGCTAGGGAACGGAGTTTGTGGTGGGGATCGAAAACAATGGCTTCGGTCTTCCCAATATTCAATTGCAGAAAATTTCTGCTCATCCAGAACTGGATGTGGGGCAAGCAGTCTGACAATTTAGAGACCGTGGAGGGGTTGAGAGAAGTGGGGGTGAGGTAGAGCTGGGTGTCATCAGCGTACATGTGGAAACTGATGCTGTGTTTCTGGATGATGTCGCCGAGGGGCAGCATATAGATGTGAAATAGGAGGGGGCCAAGGATAGATCCTTGGGGGACAGCAGAGGTAACGATGGGGGGGGTGAGAAGAGAAGCTGTTGCAGGTGATTCTCTGGTTACGATTAGATAGATAAGAAAGGAACCAGGCGAGTGCAGTCCCACCCAGCTGGAAGGCGGTGGAGAGGCATTGGAGAAGGATAGAGTGGTCAACTGTATCAATGACTGCAGGCAAGGAGGGATAGTTTACCTTTGTCACAATCACAAAGGATGTTATTCCATTCCAGGAGTGTTATCCCATTCAGTTGCTTAGCAAGGGAACTGGGTCTCTGGTACGTTTCAATCACTGCGACAGCTGAGTTCACTAAAGCATTTCCATTGCATACGACCAGGGCCTAGATAAAGCATCCTCCATCAGAGGGGAGTCATAATTGCATTTGCAGTTGACGTAGAGCGTGGAATTCCATTGTCTAAGTGTCAACTGGATCCTTTCAAAAATTAGCTTGTCCTGAAACAAAAAGACGCAACATAGATTTCCTCGGGATAAGTTTTCCACCCGCTGTCTGAACGACAGCAAAAAACCCATTTGTATTCACTCGGGTCTTATGATGCAGGATTTATCGGGAAACAAAGAAGGTCGAATTTGCATCCGGCTCTGTCGCTGTAAGTCTTGCCACAAGCCGTTTATGCCCGTAAATGGAGGTTTAATCTTAGCTCCAGCTACGCGCCTTGGTTCCGTATCCCTTAATGTCCTTACTGCCAAACAAAACAAAAATCTTTCAATAAAAAATAAGAGCAGGAGTAGGCCATTTGGCCGACTGAGCCTGCTCCGCCATTCAATAAGATCATGGCTGATCTGATCATGGACTCAGCTCCACTTCCCTGCCTGCTCCCCATAACCCTCAACTCCCTTATCATTCAAAAACCTGTCTATCTCCACCTTAAATATATTCAATGACCCAGCATCCACAGTTCTCTGGGAATGGGAATTCCACAGATTTACGACCCCCTGAGAAGAAATTCCCCTCATCTCAGTACTAAATGGGCGACCCCTTATTCTAAGACTATGCCCCTAGTTTAAACCCAGCCCCCCCCCCAGCCTCAACAGCTTTTTGAGAGAGAGAGTTCTAGCTTTCCACTACCCTTTGAAACATAGAAACATAGCAAATAGGTGCAGGAGCAGGCCATTCGGCCCTTCGAGGCTGCATCACCATTCAATATGATCATGACTGATCATGCAACTTCAGTACCCCATTCCTGCTTTCTCTCCATACCCCTTGATCCCTTTAGCCGTAAGGGCCACATCTAACTCCTTTTTGAATATATCTGACGAACTGGCCCCAACAACTTTCTGTGGTAGAGAATTCCACAGGTTCACAATTCTCTGAGTGAAGAAGTTTCTCCTCATCTCGGTCCTAAATGGCTTACCCCCTTATCCTTAGACTGTGACCCCTGGTTCTGGACTTTGTGTGAAGAAATGCTTCCTAACAGTTCAGAAAGGTGACCCAATAATTTGGCATTGCAAAATCTGAGGTTGAAGCCAAATACGTTCCATCACAAAGATGCTCTACCTGCCCTGTCCTCAACTTCCAGCAATAAACTGCATGCCAATCCTTTTGCGGGTCAGGTGGTTACTCTCCTCCAGGCTGAATGGGATCCCATCCTTCGCCCAGCAATGACCTGCCCATAGAATCATAGAATAGTACATCACAGAAGGAGGCCATTCGGCCCATTGTGTCCACATCAGCTCTTTCGAAGAGCAATCCAGTTAGTCCCACTCCCCCCCTCCCCACCCCCACCCCTGCACTGGCTCTTTCCCCATAGCCCTGCAATTTTCACTCCTTCAAGTATTTATCCAATTCCCTTTTGAAGGCTACCATTGAATCTGTATCCATCATCACCATAGGCAGTCCCTCGGAATCGAGGAAGACTTGCTTCCACTCTAAAAGTGAGTTCTCAGGAATTACAGTCCAATACAGGAATTACAGTCTCTGTTACAGGTGGGACAGACAGTGGTTGAAGGAAAGGGAGGTGGGACAGGTTTGCCGCATGCTCCTTCCGCTGCCTGCGCTTGCTTTCTGCATGCTCTCGGCGACGAGACTCGAGGTGCTCAGCGCCCTCCCGGATGCACTTCCTCCACTTAGGGCGGTCTTTGGCCCAGGGACTCCCAGGTGTCAGTGGGGATGTTGCACTTTATCAGGGAGGTTTTGAGGGTGTCCTTGTAACATTTCCTCTGCCCACCTGGGGCTCGCTTGCCATGAGGGAGTTCCAAGTAGAGCGCTTGCTTTGGGAGTCTTGTGAACAATGTGGCCTGCCCAGCGGAGCTGATCGAGGGTAATAAGTGCTTCGATGTTGGGGATGTTGGCCTTAAATACATCTATACTATTCGCCTCAACCACTCCCTGTGGTAGCGAGTTCTTCCGCTTAGGGCTTTGGGTACAGCCTCCCTCTCAGGCAGCACATTCCAAATCCTAACCACTCGCTGCGTAAAAAAGTTTTTCCTCATGTCGCCTCTGGTTCTTTTGCCAATCGCTGAGAATCTGTGTCCTCTGGTTATCGACCCTTTCAGCCATTGGAAACAGTTTCTCTTTATTTACTCTGTCAAAACCATTCATGATGTTAAACATCGCTATCAAATCTCCTCTCGGCCTTCTCTGCTCCAAGGAGAACAGCCCCACAGACACATACACTCCCACCAGGCCACCATCTATAAGCAGCCAGGGATATTCTGATCACTAAACTACCAAGGAATTTTGACCAATTATATTTATAAAGAAAAACTACCCTGTGGGCTTGAGTTTCTAACCACAGACGGGAGAAGTGTAAAATATCCCTTTTATGCTTTTAAAGAAAGCTCCAAACCTGGCACTACATGGAGGGACATCTATCTGATAATGAGCCTTTCATCAAAATTCAAACGCTAACCCGAAAACCCTAAAACAATTTGCAATGTGTATTATGAGCTCTGATTTTAAATATTGCTGTTTAATTGCTCGGTCTGGGAGACTTAGAAGAAACTTAGTAAATTAGACGAACGCATTATCAGTTTTCTTATCCTTCTTTGCACTTTTTTACATATACAAAAATATATATATATACTTGGATATTGACATTTGATTTACTTTGCTACTAACGTAGGAAAGAAGAAGAAGATGATTAAATGGAAATCCATTTAATCTTATTTTTCTTCCCTATAATAGTAGCAAAGCAAATCAAATGTCAATATCCAAGTTCAATATCCAGGCCAAAGCTTCCGGTGTAACAGCGTGGATATTCTGTAGGCTGCCTGTGAGTTCCCTCTGAGGGCAGTGCTCGATGATGTGCTCCAGGGTCTGATTAGGAGCTCCACAGTCGCATGATGGGGATACTTTAATCTTCCACCGATGGAGAAGGTGGCAGCATCGACCGTGACCGGTTCTGAGGCGGTCGATGGTTGTCCACTGTTTGCGAGGAAGGTTTGATCCTGTTGTGTTCCTAACACAGATGAGACTGCACACAGGGAGGTTAAAGTAACAGTGACCTCAGTCTTTATTAAGACACTCCAGAGTGAGGAACAGGCCTTAGGGGCCGGCTTATATACAGTGCTCCCAAGGGATGCTGGGATCCCTTGGGACTTCAGGGGATGCGCTCCCTCGTGGTGGAACATGGGAGTGCATGCTTTACAGATACACAACATCACTCCCCTCCAAAGTCAAAGTGAAAACAATTTACAAGGTGAGGTGGTCGGGAGCCTTTCTTTCCCTGGTGGACCGCCTCAGTACAAATGTCTGTTCTGGTGTGTTGGCTGTGCCCTCGCTGGGCTGGCCAGGTGAGCCTGGCCTTGCTGGGCTGTTGGGTGTGATGGGTACAATTTCCTGGTCCGGGGTTGTGTCGTTGATCCTTTGGTGTGTGTTTTGGGCTTGAAAAAGGTGGTGTCTGCTGTGGGTTGTTCAGGGCAGTCTGTGAACCGCAGCCTCGTTTGGTCCAGGTGCTTTCTGCAAATTTGTCCATTGTCTAGTTTGACTACAAACACCCTATTCCCTTCTTTAGCTATCACTGTGCCCGCGATCCACTTGGGACCATGTCCATAGTTTAGCACATACACAGGGTCATTCAGATCAATTTCCCGTGACACAGTGGCGCGAGCATCATTTACATTTTGTTGCTGCCGCCTGCTCTCTACCTGATCATGCAGGTTGGGGTGAACCAGCGAGAGTCTGGTTTTAAGTGTCCTTTTCATGAGTTGCTCAGTCGGGGACACCCCTGTGAGTGAGTGGGGTCTCGTGCGGTAGCTGAGCAGTACTCGTGACAGGCGAGTTTGGAGTGAGCCTTCTGTGACTCGTTGAAGGCTCTGTTTGATGGTTTGTACTGTCTGCTCTGCCTGCCCATTGGAGGCTGGTTTAAACGGGGCCGAGGTAACATGTTTGATCCCATTGCGGGTCATGAATTCCTTTAATTCGGCACTGGTGAAACATGGCCCGTTGTCACTGACCAGTATGTCAGGCAGACCGTTGGTGGCAAACATGGCCCTCAGGCTTTCAATGGTGGCCTTCCCGACATTATTTCACATTCAATCCATTTTGAAAAAGCATCCACCACCACCAGGAACTTTTTACTGAGAAACGGGCCCACATAGTCGACATGGATCCTCGACCATGGTCTGGAGGGCCAGGACCACAAACTTAGTGGTGCCTTTCTGGGCGTGTTGCTCAACTGAGCACATACGCTGCATTGCCGTACACAGGACTCTAAGTCAGAGTCGATACCGGGCCACCACACGTGGGATCTGGCTATCGCTTTCATCATTACTATACCCGGGTGTGTGCTGTGGAGTTCCGAGATGAATGTCTCCTTGCCCTTTTTGGGTAGCAACATGCGGTTACCCCACAACAGGCAGTCTGCCTGAATGGACAGCTCGTCTTTTCGCCACTGGAACAGCTTGATTAGCTCTTGCATTTCAACGGGGATGCTGGCCCAGCTCCCATGCAGTACACAGTTTTTTACTAGGGACAGCAGAGGATCTTGGCTGGTCCAAATCCTAATCTGGCGGGCCGTGACAGGTGATTTATCATTTTCAAATGCTTCCATGACCATCAACAAGTCTGCGGGCTGCGCCACCATCAACAAGTTTGCAGACTGCGCCATTTCCACCCCCGTGGTGGGCAATGGTAGCCGACTGAGAGCATCCGCACAGTTCTTGGTGCCTGGCCTGTGGCGGATGGTGTAGTTATACACTGATAGTGTGAGTGCCCACCTTTGTATGCGGTCTGAGGCATTAGTATTTATCCTGTTGTTTTCAGGGATATGAGGGGCTTGTGATCGGTTTCCAGCTCAAATTTGAGGCCAAACAGGTACTGATGCATTTTCTTTACCCCGAACACACACGCTAATGCCTCTTTCTCAATCATGCTGTAGGCCCTCTCGGCCTTAGATAAGCTCCTGGAAGCATAGGTGATAGGTTGCAACTTAACCGCAAAGTTAGCTTGTTGTAAGACACACCCGGCTCCGTACGACGACGCGTCACATGCTAGCATGAGTCTTTTTCACGGGTTATACAATACAAGCAACTTGTTGGAGCATAAAATGTTTCTGGCTTTCTCAAAAGCAATTACTTGGTTTTTCCCCATACCCAGTTCTCACCTTTACGCAATAACACATGTAGGGGCTCTAAGAGGGTGCTTAACCCCGGTAGGGAGTTACCAAAATAGTTGAGGAGTCCCAGGAACGACCGCAGCTCCGTGACATTCTGTGGCCTGGGCCCGTTCCTGATATGATGTGATTGGGATTACGGAGACGTGGCTCCAGGATGATCAGGGCTGGGAACTCAACATCCAGGGGTATTCAACATTCAGGAAAGATAGAATAAAAGGAAAAGGAGGTGGGGTAGCATTGCTGGTTAAGGAGCAAATTAAGGCAATAGTTCAGAAGGACAGTAGCTTGGATGATGTGGAATCTATATGGGTAGAGCTGCAGAATACCAAAGGGCAAAAAACGTTAGTGGGAGTTGTGTATAGACCTCCAAACAGTAGTAGTGATGTTGGGGAGGGCATCAAACATGAAATTAGGGGTGCATGCAATAAAGGTGCAGCAGTTATAATGGGTGACTTTAATATGCACATAGATTGGGTTAACCAAACTGGAAACAATACGGTGGAGGAGGATTTCCTGGAGTGCATAAGGGATGGTTTTCTAGACCAATATGTCGAGGAACCAACTAGGGGGGAGGCCATCTTAGACTGGGTGTTGTGTAATGAGAGAGGATTAATTAGAAATCTCGTTGTGCGAGGCCCCTTGGGGAAGAGTGACCATAATATGGTGGAATTCTGCATTAGGATGGAGAATGAAACAGTTAATTCAGAGACCATGGTCCAGAATTTAAAGAAGGGTAACTTTGAAGGTATGAGGCGTGAATTGGCTAGGATAGATTGGCGAATGATACTGAAGGGGTTGACTGTGGATGGGCAATGGCAGACATTTAGAGACCGCATGGATGAACTACAACAATTGTACATTCCTGTCTGTCGTAAAAATAAAAAAGGGAAGGTGGCTCAACCGTGGCTATCAAGGGAAATCAGGGATAGCATTAAAGCCAAGGAAATGGCATACAAATTGGCCAGAAATAGCAGCGAACCCGGGGACTGGGAGAAATTTAGAACTCAGCAGAGGAGGACAAAGGGTTTGATTAGGGCAGGGAAAATGGAGTACGAGAAGAAGCTTGCAGGGAACATTAAGACGGATTGCAAAAGTTTCTATAGATATGTAAAGAGAAAAAGGTTAGTAAAGACAAACGTAGGTCCCCTGCAGTCAGAACCAGGGGAAGTCATAACGGAGAACAAAGAAATGGCGGACCAATTGAACAAGTACTTTGGTTCGGTATTCACTGAGGAGGACACAAACAACCTTCCGGATATAAAAGGGGTCGGAGGGTCTAGTAAGGAGGAGGAACTGAGGGAAATCCCTATTAGCCGGGAAATTGTGTTGGGGAAATTGATGGGATTGAAGGCCGATAAATCCCCAGGGCCTGATGGACTGCATCCCAGAGTACTTAAGGAGGTGGCCTTGGAAATAGTGGATGCATTGACAGTCATTTTCCAACATTCCATTGACTCTGGATCAGTTCCTATCAAGTGGAGGGTAGCCAATGTAACCCCACTTTTTAAAAAAGGAGGGAGAGAGAAAACAGGGAATTATAGACCGGTCAGCCTGTCATCGGTAGTGGGTAAAATGATGAAATCAATTATTAAGGATGTCATAGCAGTGCATTTGGAAAGAGGTAATATGATAGGTCCAAGTCAGCATGGATTTGTGAAAGGGAAATCATGCTTGACAAATCTTCTGGAATTTTTTGAGGATGTTTCCAGTAGAGTGGACAAGGGAGAACCAGTTGATGTGGTATATTTGGACTTTCAGAAGGCTTTCGACAAGGTCCCACACAAGAGATTAATGTGCAAAGTTAAAGCACATGGGATTGGGGGTAGTGTGCTGACATGGATTGAGAACTGGTTGTCAGACAGGAAGCAAAGAGTAGGAGTAAATGGGGACTTTTCAGAATGGCAGGCAGTGACTAGTGGGGTACCGCAAGGTTCTGTGCTGGGGCCCCAGCTGTTTACACTGTACATTAATGATTTAGACGAGGGGATTAAATGTAGTATCTCCAAATTTGCGGATGACACTAAGTTGGGTGGCAGTGTGAGCTGCAAGGAGGATCCTATGAGGCTGCAGAGTGACTTGGATAGGTTAGGTGAGTGGGCAAATGCATGGCAGATGAAGTATAATGTGGATAAATGTGAGGTTATCCACTTTGATGGTAAAAACAGAGAGACAGACTATTATCTGAATGGTGACAGATTAGGAAAAGGGGAGGTGCAAAGAGACCTGGGTGTCATGGTACATCAGTCATTGAAGGTTGGCATGCAGGTACAGCAGGCGGTTAAGAAAGCAAATGGCATGTTGGCCTTCGTAGCGAGGGGATTTGAGTACAGGGGCAGGGAGGTGTTGCTACAATTGTACAGGGCCTTGGTGAGGCCATACCTGGAGTATTGTGTACAGTTTTAGTCTCCTAACCTGAGGAAGGACATTCTTGCTATTGAGGGAGTGCAGCGAAGGTTCACCAGACTGATTCCCGGGATGGCGGGACTGACCTATCAAGAAAGACTGGATCAACTGGGCTTGTATTCACTGGAGTTCAGAAGAATGAGAGGGGACCTCATAGAAACGTTTAAAATTCTGACGGGGTTAGACAGGTTAGATGCAGGAAGAATGTTCCCAATGTTGGGGAAGTCCAGAACCAGGGGACACAGTCTAAGGATAAGGGGTAAGCCATTTAGGACTGAGATGAGGAGGAATTTCTTCACCCAGAGAGTGGTGAACCTGTGGAATTCTCTACCACAGAAGGTTGTTGAGGCCAATTCACTAAATATATTCAAAAAGGAGTTAGATGAAGTCCTTACTACTAGGGGAATCAAGGGGTATGGTGAGAAAGCAGGAATGGGGTACTGAAGTTGCATGTTCAGCCATGAACTCATTGAATGGCGATGCAGGCTAGAAGGGCCGAATGGCCTACTCCTGCACCTATTTTCTATGTTTCTATGTTTCTATAGCCACTGTCTTGGCATCTGTGGGCCGAATGCCATCCGCTGCGATCTTTCTCCCCAAAAACTCCACTTCTGTTACCATGAAGACGCATTTCGACCTCTTCAGTTGCAGCCCTACGCGATCCAATCGCTGGTGGACCTCCTCCAGGTTTTGTAGGTGCTCGACAGTGTCCCGACCCGTGACCAATATGTCATCCTGAAAAATCACCGTGCGTGGTACCAACTTGAGTAGGCTCTTCATGTTTCTCTGGAAGATGGCTGCAGCCGATCGAATTCCAAACAGATATCTGTTGTAGATGAACAGTCCCTTGAGCGTGGTGAGGCCCTTCGAAGACTCCTCCAGCTCCTGCGTCATGTAGGTCGAAGTCAGGTCTTGCCTCCTGCCAGCGTCGCAAATAGGCCGTCTGCCTTAGGTAGCGGGTATTGGTCCTGTAGCGAGAAATTATTAATAGTTACTTTATAATCGTCGCAAATCCTGATCATGCCATCACTTTTGAGTACTGGAACAATCGGTCTCGCCCACTCACTGAATTCCACTGGGGAGATGATACCCTCACGTTGCAGCCTGTCCAGCTCGATTTCCACTCTCTCCCTCATCATGTGAGATACCGCTCGCGCCTTGTGGTGAATGGGTGCCTCTGGGACCAAGTGGATCCGCAGCTTCGTCCCGGAAAAGTTTCCAGTGCCGGTCTCAAAAAGGGAAGGAAATTTGTTAAGAGCCTGGGTACATGAGGTCTCATCAACATGTGATAGCGCTCGGATGTCATCCCAGTTCCAGCGGATTTTGCCCAGCCAGCTCCTTTCAAGCAGTGTGGGGCCATTGCCCGGGAGTGGCAGTTCGTGCACTGTGCCCTTGTAGGTGACCTTGACCATGGCGCTGTCCAGGACAGTGATGAGCTCTTTGGTGTACGTTCTCAGTTTCGTGTGGATGGGGCTCAGGGCTGGTCTGAATGCCTTGTTGCACCACAGTCTCTCAAACATCTTTTTACTCATGATGGATTGGCTAGCGCCAGTGTCCAGTTCCATGGCTACGGGTAAGCCATTCAACTTTACGTTTAGCATTATAGGTGGACATTTCATCGAAAATGTGTGCACCCCGTGTACTTCAGCATCTGTCTCCTCTCTCTGAGGCTCGAAATTGCTTTGATCGAGCATGGACCGATCTTCCTCTGCCACTTGGCGAGCTGCAAGCTCGTTGGAGGTGCCCCATTGTTCCACAGCTCTTGCAAACATACCCTTTAAAGTGGCATGAATAGGCTGAATAGAAGCCTCCACAACGCCAACAAGGTGTGAATTGCCTTGCATTCATCCTTTGTTGCGGACTCTGTGTCATCTGGTTCACCTGAGGCCTGCTGGCAGTTGCAGACTCGTGGTTTCTGCCCTATATATTTCTGCTCGCAAACACAGTTCCAGTTAATTTATGAACATTGCTAGCACTTGTGTGCTGAGAGATTTATTTGGTGTTATCACTGGTGGACATAAACGCCTGTGCTATCGCAATGGCCTTACTGAGGGTCTGTGTCTCTACAGTCAAAGGTTTTCGTAGGATGGTCTCGTGGCCAATGCCCAGTACAAAAAAGTCTCTGAGCATTTGCTACAGGTAGCCATCAAACTCACAGTGGCCTGCAAGTTGCCTTAGCTCGGCGACGTAGCTCGCCACTTCCTGACCTTCAGATCGCTGGTACGTATAGAACCGATACCTCACCATCAGCACGCTCTCCCTTGGGTTAAGATGCTCCTGAACCACTGTACACAGCTCCTCATATGACTTATCTGTGGGTTTCACTGGAGCCAAAAGATTCTTCATGAGCCTCACTGTCTGCGGTGCCGCAGACCATGAGGAGGACCGCTCTCCTTTTTGCAGCGCTTCCTTCTCCGTCCAGCTCGTTGGATACAAAGTACTGGTCTAGCCATTCAACATTAGCTCTCAGTCCTCACCCTCCGAGAAATTCTCCAGGATGCCCACAGTTTGCTGCATCTTTGCGTTGGATTCGTATACTCGTCGCCAGTTGTTGTGTTCCTAACACAGATGAGACTGCACACAGGGAGGTTAAAGTAACAGTGACCTCAGTCTTTATTAAGACACTTCAGAGTGAGTAACAGGCCTGAGGGGCTAGCTTATATACAGTGCTCCCAAGGGATGCTGGGATCCCTTAGGACTTCAGGGGATAAGAACATAAGAATTAAGAACAGGAATAGGCCATCTAGCCCCTCGAGTCTGCTCCACCATTCAAAAAGATCATGGCTGATCTGGCCGTGGACTCAGCTCCACTTACCCGCCCGCTCCCCATAACCCTTAATTCCCATATTGGTTAAAAATCTATCTATCTGTGATTTGAATACATTCAATGAGCTAGCCTCAACTGCTTCCTTGGGCAGAGAATTCCACAGATTCACAACCCTCTGGAAGAAGAAATTCCTTCTCAACTCGGTTTTAAATTGGCTCCCCTGTATTTTGAGGCTGTGCCCCCTAGTTCTAGTCTCCCCGACCAGTGGAAACAACCTCTCTGCCTCTATCTTGTCTATCCCTTTCATTATTTTAAATGTTTCTATAAGATCACCCCTCATCCTTCTGAACTCCAACGAGTAAAGACCCAATCTACTCAATCTATCATCATAAGGTAACCCCCTCATCTCCGGAATCAGCCGAGTGAATCGTCTCTGTACCCCCTCCAAGGCTAGTATATCCTTCCTTAAGTAAGGTGACCAAAAATGCACGCAGTACTCCAGGTGCGGCCTCACCAATACCCTGTACAGTTGCAGCAGGACCTCCTTGCTTTTGTACGCCATCCCTCTTGCAATGAAGGCCAACATTCCATTCACCTTCCTGATTACCTGCTGCACCTGCAAACTAACTTTTTGGGATTCATGCACAAGGACCCCCAGGTCCCTCTGCACCGCAGCATGTTGTAATTTCTCCCCATTCAAATAATATTCCCTTTTACTGTTTTTTTTTCCAAGGTGGATGACCTCACGTTTTCCGACATTGTATTCCATCTGCCAAACCTTAGCCCATTCGCTTAACCTATCCAAATCTCTTTGCAGCCTCTCTGTGTCCTCTACGCAACCCGCTTTCCCACTAATCTTTGTGTCATCTGCAAATTTTGTTACACTACACTCTGTCCCCTCTTCCAGGTCATCTATGTATATTGTAAACAGTTGTGGTCCCAGCACTGATCCATGTGGCACACCACTAACCGCCGATTTCCAACCCGAAAAGGATGCGCTCCCTGGTGGCAGAACATGGGAGTGCAAGCTTTACAGATACACAACAGATCCTTCAGGTTGTACTGTGGGGTCCTCGATAAGGAATCCATTCCGTGTGTTGCAGTTATTCCCAGCATTTTGCCATCAGTGATCGAAGCTGAGGGGAGATCGCTGAAGGGCTTTGGTAATGGTCCAAAATGGCCTTCTAGATTTGAGACGGGTTGGTGGTAGATTGTTCAAGTTGGCCTGGATCGGCATGTCTTTGCTGGTGTAGTGGTTGTATTCTCTGGAGACGGCATATTCGTGGCATAGGTGAGGTGGTGCATCTCGCTCATAGAGTTGTCTATTGTCAATCTGTGCAGCAACATATTTTACATATTTTACCTCAGACAAGGTCCCCGAGTCATCTGTGCAAATATAAAACATGTGGCTGTTGTTGAGGAGCAGTATGGGGTTTGAGACCGGACGACAGGTGTGTTTGGTTCCACCTGTACAGATATGCTTACAGCTGGTTCATCTTACCCCAACCCATGGCCATCTCCCCACCAGCCACGCTACTGCTGTAAACACCGCTCACTCATGAATTTACAATCAGTGACCTTCACGGCTCAAGCACTCCCTTGTTTTAAACGTCCAGCTTTCTGTAGTTAATCGTGTTTCAAGGATTCAGAGCGGGAGAACATGTTCTTCGCCCTCCGATGAGTCCCATCTCGAGCTGGGAAAGGATTGTGATATATATGCAGACTATAGACATACTCTCTGTGTAGTCACTGTATAGTTGCATAAGATGGAGACTTGTTACCTGATGTACTATCAATAAGGTTTACACTGTGTGAGAATCTGTATCAATGTAGCTACTAACTTTATATGTATTATCCGTACTAATTTCAAATGTATTAACTCTTTCTAAAATGGCCGCTCATGGTTATCGCTGACTCTTCAGATCTCACTATAGGGGAGAACAATGAGTAACTTGTTTTTGTGAAACAACCTTGAGGAGCCGTCTGATAATAATGGGAATGTAGCAACAGATGTAGGGGCCAAACTGTAGGAATACCCAGAGAAGCAGAACTGTGCATTCCTTGCCTGCAAAACAAAGATAAGTTGGAGATGACTTAATCATCACTCATGATTAGGGACATTGCTTACTTCACTGTGTAAATGACTAATTTAGCTTGTATCTATACCATGGTAGTTATGTGATAGGACAATGAAAAGGGGTTGCACCGATCATGAACTGTATAACTGTCTTGTTTTTGTAATGATTTTTGCTTGCTCTGGTGGATTTGACAGACTCATGGAGTCGGTGCCCCTTTATCAGAGCAAGACACTTCATCGATGAAGCCTGAATAAAGTTAGTTTGAACTATACTTTAAAGTGTTCGAGTCAGTGTATTCGCTGAAACAGATTGAGGGAAAAGAATCCGTATCAACATTTGGTGTCAGAAGTGGGATCTCAACGGACGACCGCTGGGAACTTGCGAACTAAGAGCTGGACTAGCCTTGGACGAGACAGGAGGAAAATGGCCATCGGAGTGAGTACCTTTTAAATACCACTTCGGTTTCCTCCAGTCCAAAAGTCTGAAGAAAGTTTTGCCGCTCACTGGTTCTCAGCTAGCGTCTGAACGATATCCAGGTCAATCTGGCGAATACCTTTTAAACTTAGAAAATAAGTGTCCAAGTCAGGTACGATGTCGACCTTGTATATCACTTGGCCCATCTTGGCGCTGATTGGACTTAAACAGACTAACCGGGATACGATTACCGCGGGGCGACATGAGAAGGATTATGTAAAATTAACTTGTACTTATGCCAGGTACGGTGTCGACCTTGTATATTACTTGGCCCGCCTAGGCTCTGGATAAGATAAACTACCTTTTTACCATGGGGCGACGCGAGAATGTGCAATCACTTGGACAGTACTACGGATGCCGGCAGCCCGCTACAGAAGTTATGCGAAGATTTCCCTGAGAAGGCTGAGCAATTTAGACAGTTATCTAGTGCCTTGAACAAATTATTCGGAGATGATCAATGGCCCCTCGGAGGCACTAAGAGTGTAGGGGTGGCAAAAAGGGCACAGGAATTAATTTTGAAAAAGGGACAAGGAAAAAGGGATAAAAGCTTAATTGCCACATGGAGACAATATTGTCAAAAACTAAAAGATAAATCACTTCTGTCAAGTTGGCAGGAAAACGCCACTAAGTTAGGATTCTCATGAATGGAAGGAGGACATGTTAAAACCCTAGATGTATTAAAGAAAGAGAGCGCGCACGAAAAACGTACCAAGAGCTCCACTCGGACCTCTGAAAAAGGTATTGATAGACTACGTAGTCAGATGGTTGGCCTTGCATTGACTGAGGCGGACGATGAGATAGAAGAGTGGCTGCTCACGTGACGTCCCACTGCTCCGGTGCCCCATGGTCCCGTTGAACCTCCATCGTATAATCGAATATACCCAGCCATTCCGATGGCTACAGGCAATGTTCCACCAGCCATAAATCCCCAAGCCTTAGATCACGTTCTTCCCTCAGCTCTCCCACCAACCTCGCCGCCACCGGTGCCCGTTGATACACCATCAAACGTGACACCAGTGGGTCCCCAGACGGTCCCTACAGTCTTCCCTATGCCAGCTACACACCCTGTATTAGTATCAGTCTCGACTACCTCGCCCGGACTTGTCCCTGTCCCCCAACAACCCTTTACGCTGGCAGGTCTCCAACTTAGCGTTTTGACTCCCTCCACGCCCTTTGTTTATTTAGGTCCGACCTTGCAGGTAGGTCAGATCCTACCTGGACCCCTCCGACTTTTGTGGACCCAGTCGCTACTTGGACCAGGTCGCAAATGAAACAGAAGGATAAGAAGTCCCTCACTCCGGCCGTTAGGGAGACGCCGAAACATGGAGCTAGTCGAAAACCATCGCTACAGTCGCGCGCCTTCCAGGGCTCAGCCCATCACCCCGATTCTGAGAGCTCAAGTGACTCCGACTTGGGCTCCCCTTCCCTATCAGACTCGGAATCTGAGCCTGACACTGATTGTGCCAACCACCAGGCCCCTACGACAGCTCCCGGTAAGAGACATGCCGAACCCTGATCCTGCCGCGGCTGTCGCTAACCCGATGATTCAAGTATACATGCCTTGGAAGCCCAACGAGATTATGGCCATATTGACTGGAATGCCGGACCGGAAAAGGGAACCTGTCAAGTCCGTGGACTTTCTCCGCACCACGATAGCCGTCTATAACGCTGATTCTAGGGGCCTATGATCCTTGGTCCATCAAACCCTGAGCCCGATTGAGCACGCCTGGTTCCTGACTCATTTAAATGTTGCCGACCATGCAGCCTTACAAACGCAGCATAACAATAATGGAGCCCGTCAAGGGGCCATTTTCGCTGACTGGATACTGCCCTTCAGAAGCCTATTAGCATGGCAAATGTTTTAGAGACAAAGCCTAAGCGAGATGAGAATGCAGATGAATTCCTGGAAAGATTCGTTGAAATTTATGGAGGCCAGTCGGGAGATAATGCCTTCTGGGCAGGACGAAATTCACCTCAATTCTGTGCTATTCTGCTCCAGTGCTGGCCTCATTCGATCGCTCACGTCATCCGGACCAATAATATGAATTGGGCAGATAATAGTAAGGCCCAAATGGAAAGAGCAGTGAAGTATTATTGGCAGGAAAGAAAGGGAGAAGGAGGTAATGTGCCCCCAACTAGAGTCAAAACCGAATTTGTAACTAAGAAGGAGGAGTTCCCCCAGGCTGCGGGACCAAAACCCGACCCGACAGGACATCAGATGGAGCCTCAGTATTGTGTGCCGGGCTGGGTGGATAATCAGGGCTGTGGCTATATTGAACATCCAAATGGTCCAGGCAAATTATGGACCACCCTATTGTCCCCGACCAAGCATGGCAAAGGGAGGCAGACTGAATCAGGGAGCATGCTTTAATTGTGGACAAGAGGAACACTGGAGCAGAGAGTGCCCCTCCCGCCGACCAGGAAGAGGACAACGGGGAGGGAGAGGAGGATGGCAAGGGGGAAGAGGACGGGGATCCTACACTAACTTCTCCCAGACAAACTCCTTCGCCCAACCGCAACCCCAACATCAGTACTGACTACGTAGCTTGATTGTACAGGGACCCTCATCGGACGAGGAGCCGATGATATCATTAAAGATTCAAAATGAGTGGCAATCCTTTTTAATAGATACAGGAGCCTCCATGTCCTCTGTACAGTCGAAGCTTAAACTCCTTACCTCCAGCGAGCCTCAGGGACTGTCGGGGTTCCTGGGAAAGGTCTCTACATTTCCTGTGTCAGAACCAGTTAAAGTAGTTTACAAGGAAGAATCTGTGGATCATCGATTTGTCATTACAACCAATCTGAACTGCAACTTGATGGCTAGGAACCTTCTCTGTAAATTCCAGCTCCACCTAGAATGTGGAGACGAAGGTATTATTGTAAGACCCGGGACTTTCAAACGGCATTGTTACACCACTCGGACCCCTCAATGGTGGTCCCTAGACTTGCCGCAAGCGCCTTATCATGTGACCTTGGCATACGACCCTAGTGGTACTAACCAGAAACTCCGAGACTTTTATCGGGATCACGAGGGGGAGAAATGGGAGATCCAGCCGCGAGCCACAGTGACCGGTCCGGAGGGCAAAGCAGATTTCACTGAGATGTGTATGACCCTGTGGAGACAGCCTCCGACCGTGGCACCGCGTGTCACTTGTGAAATATTACCCCCCCACATTGCTAAAGATTTAGGAATCATGGTACGTCAAGCCATAGACGAGGCCGACCCTACTAGTCCAGACTTGCAGATTGTGGGACATGGCCGGACGGTCCAGTTTCACAGGGACCCCAAGAAGGTCCTGACAACACTACACCACCATACCAGCGCCAACGCACCTGACTATGTGGACCCTCACGTGTGGGCTGAAAACTCCACCCAAGTGGGTTATACTCCAATCGACCTGATCGAGATCCTAGTACAAGGTGATGTGGACTTGCCCTCCATTCGTCAGTACCCAGTGAAACCACAGGCAATACCGAGTATTTATAAATTATTCAAGGGCCTCGTGGAACAGGGGATTTTGGTTCAATGTCACTCCCCATGTAATACACCGATATTGGCAGTCCCTAAGCCAGGCAAACCAAACCAGTTCCGCTTGGTCCAGAACCTTCGAGCCATTAATGTCATCGTCCAGCCCCTACACATGCCCTGGTTCCCAACCCAGCACAAATACTGTCATTGATCCCGGCAAACGCCAAGGTCTTCGCAATGGTGGACCTTCAACACGCGTTCTCCGCCTTGCCATTGGCCCAGACGAGTCCGTATCTCTTTGCCTTTACCTACCAAGGACAGCAGTACACATGGACCAGGCTACCTCAAGGATTCATTCGCTCTCCAACACTATTTTCAAGATGTCTGCAGGAGCAACTACAGTCTCTGACTCTGACTAAAGGATCCACCTTGATCCAATATGTGGACGATTTATTCGTAGCTAGCGCAGACAAACCAAGGAATCGGGAGGATTCCAACCAGTTGCTGAACCACTTGTCCTCCCTGGCATACATAGTCTCCCCAGCGAAGGTCAAGATTGGCCAGTCCCAAGTTAAATTTCTTGGGATTATTCTGTCAGGAGGCTAGCCGAGTTGAACCCATCTGCCAATTTCCGGTCCCAAGTACCGCCAAACAGATGCGACAATGGTTGGGAATGATCAATTACTGTAGATCCTGGATACCTAACGTTGCCCTGATGACTAAGCACCTCACCCCCGACACCACTAAGGAAGGCATATTTGAAGTAGAAGCCGCGGACATCCAAGCCTTTAAAGAATTAAAGACGGCTCTGCTAGAGGCCCCAGCCTTGGGCCGACCTTTATATGACCGGCGATTCCAGCTGTATTGTACAATCCTGAAAGACTGTGCTACCGCTGTCCTAACTCAGAAACATGGGGGTAAGCATTGGCCTGTTGCCTACTATTCTTCCAAAATAGACCCTGTTGCTTTGGGACACTCTGTGTGTATCCAAATTTTGACTGCTACATATAAAAGTCTCCAATCCGCTGCCAACCTGACCCTCCAGCAAGATATTGTTATGTATACCTCTCACTCTGTGGCCGCACTTCTGGGCCAACTACAGACCCAGCATCTTACTATGGCCAGACAAAGTCGATATGAGATTTACCTATTAACATTTAGGCACTGCACGGCTATTAATCCAGCCTGTTTCCTTACCGAACTACTCCAAGCCGAAGAGCAGCCAAGCCACGACTGCCTGTCATTGACCCAAGAGAGTACCTCTGTTAGGGAAGATTTAGTTGATGCACCAATGGCGGACCCCGACTGTATTATGTATGTTGACGGAAGCACTTCCATTGACCCGGAGGGCGGGCGAATTTCGGGATATGCTATAGTAAACCAGGAGAATCGGGTCCTAGAATCTGCCGCCTTTGAGACTGCCTATTCCGCCCAATAGGCTGAACTGTTCGCCTTCACTCGAGCCTGTATTCTAGCAAAGGACCTCAAGGTCAATATCTATACCGACTCTAGGTATGCCTTTGGGGTAGCCCAGGATTTTGGGCAACTGTGGAAAAATAGGGGATTCCTGACCTCAAATGGAAACGAGATATCCCATAGGCAACTAGTATCAGACTTGTTGCAGGCCCTCATGCTCCCCAAGCTTATTGCCGTCGTTAAATGCAATGCCCACACTACCGGAAAGTCCCCGGTTGACATAGGGAACCGCTGTGCTGACAGAGAAGCCAAGCAGGCCTCTCGCGGACAACAGATGGTGGTGCCTAGAATGATGAGTCAGACTAAAAACTCTGCAAAGGATAAGTCAGCCTCGGAAAAACCAATGCCAACCATCCAAGATGTCATTAAAGCACAGGAGGATGCTCCTGAAAAAGATAAACTGTTCTGGAAAGATTATGGATGTACTTATGACAATGTTTCTAAACTCTGGACCACTCCCGCGGAACAGACTTGCATGTCTGATGAGTCGTCCCTATGGATTATTGAATGTACTTTGCTACTCATTGTGGAGCAAGGACAACAAGTGATACGCTTTTGGCCACTTGGTGGCACCCTAGACTCCAGGCGCTGGCCCAGAACATCAGTAGTCACTGCCTTGTTTGCCAACAGCATAATCCGGGGAAAGGAGTCCCCTGTGATTGGGGTAAGATGCCCCTACCAGAATTCACTCTTTGAGACCTTGCAGTTGGACTACATTGAGTTGCAAAGAGTTCACTGTTACAAATATGTGTTAGTAATAGTAGATGTGTTTAGCAAATGGATCGAGGCTTACCCTACCCTGTTGTTAAGGTGTTAATGAGGGAAATCGTTCCTAGATATGGTATCCCAGCTCGACTGAGTTCCGATAATGGCCCTCACTTTATTGGCCAAGTTAACAAGGAATTCTGTTCCCAGATGCGCATTAACCAGCAGCTGCACTGTGCCTACCGACCCCAAGCTGCGGGACTAGTTGAGCGTGCTAATCAAACTCTTAAAACCAAGCTTGCAAAACTGGTAGCATCAACCGGACTCAATTGGCTCAAACTCCTTCCCATAGCCCTATTCCAGATCCGAACTACCCCCGCCGGTAAGGCTAGACTGACCCCCGCTGAGGTCATTTATGGTCGGCCCCTTAGGACCCCCTGGAATCAGAATGTCCTCTCCACTGTCCAATTCCACCATATGACAGAGGAGATGACTACCTACGTTCTTGCCTTGACTCAGGCTCTGTGAATAGCCCACAACCAGGTCCGAGATGCTCACCTCGACCTCCCTGTCTTACCTGAATCGTCTCTCGTGGCACCAGGAAAGTATGGATTCGGAAGGGATTGTAACCTCGATGGGAGGGTCCTTTTCAGGTGTTGCTTACCACTCCACCGCCATCAAGGTCGAAGGAAGAAGCGCCTGGGTTCACCTGCATCACTGTAAGCTTATCACTCCCTAATAATCAAAGTCTATCAGCCTTTCTAACCATTCTTTCTGTTCCAGACTTCCTCTTCTCCATAGCTGAATAAGGACCTTCTTCGAGGCATTCCGATTGGCAGAGTGAATCCCGAGGAAGACAGTTTGGATCCCCGCCCGGCATGATAGACGAACATTTGTACCGACAATAGACTAAAGAGGAAAAAAAAAACGAACTCTTGAACTCCGCAAAATGTTCGGACTAATTATCCTTGTGGGTCTGACCCTACCCCTCTGCAATATGGAGCTACATGTGAATACGTTCTTGTACATGGCATATAGTTACACCAAGGAAGCTAACATCTCTAGCTGTTGGATATGTGCGCATGTACCCACTCACTCGAAAGGGGGAATTCCCTTGAGACCGGTTCCTCTCAGTGATTCCGAAACGGCAGAGTGGTTCTTCTGCCAGAACCGCACAACCAAGGATAGGACCAATAGTCTAGAGGAGGACGTCAGCTCCCCAAAGGCTGAATGGCACTCGGCGGGGTGTGGGTTAAACACCTTTCTGGAGTGGTACCAGCCCCCGTATAATCAGACCTTGAATCCCCCATTCCTGGTCCTTACTAACACTTCGGGGGCAGGAAGGCCCCAGGGATCAGTGTGCTTAATCAAAAATCAGACCGGAGGGCAGGGAATGGGAAAATGTATGTGTAACCAAAACGTAAATATGACCAAAGGGAGCGTGCAGAGCTTTCTGAAATTCGCAAACAAAACCAATCCAGGCCAGAACTTCAACCAGGGATGGGTAACGATAGGGGGTGACCGCCATTCCCCGTACAATGGAACCTATTTTATATGCGGCCATAAAGCCTACCCCTGGCTCCCACAGAATTGGGTGGGATCCTGTTACTTGTGATATGTGGTACCATATATCCATCACTTGCCCTCGCTAGCAGACCATCACCATTACCACCCAAACGAGCGATAACGGAAACCGAGACTTGGTGGGGCACATCCGAAAGGAAGTTGAGAAATTAAGAAAACGGATTATTGGAGCCAATGGGGTTTTGGTGGCTGGTACGATTGGGGGATCAACATAGCAATGTACCTAGGCATTGGAATCCTTTGTATCTTTATATGTTTAACCCTTGTAAAATGTCTCCTCGCCAAAATGGGAGACTCCCTTAATAACATAGGCACCCCGCGGATGATGCTTCTGACCAAGGGGAATGGGGACTCTACTGGAAATAAGGATTATGATCGCGTGGAGCAAGAATGTGAAAGATTAAATGCCATACTCCTGGATTAAGATACTGAGTTATCATAAAATGATAAAAGGGGGGAATGAGAATCTGTATCAATATAGCTACTAACTTTATATGTATTATCCGTACTAATTTCAAATGTATTAACTCTTTCTAAAATGGCCGCTCATGGTTATCGCTGACTCTTCAGATCTCACTATAGGGGAGAACAATGAGTAACTTGTTTTTGTGAAACAACCTTGAGGAACTGTCTGATAATAATGGGAATGTAGCAACAGATGTAGGGGCCAAACTGTAGGAAGATCCAGAGAAGCAGAACTGTGCATTCCTTGCCTGCAAAACAAAGATAAGCTGGAGATGACTTAATCTTCACTCATGATTAGGGACATTGCTTACTTCACTGTGTAAATGACTAATTTAGCTTGTATCTATGCCACAGTAGTTGATGTGATAGGACAATGAAAAAGGGGTTGTACCGATCGTGAACTGTATAACTGTCTTATTTTTGTAATGATTTTTGCTTGCTCTGGTGGATTCCTCAGACTCATGGAGTCGGTGCCCCTTTATCAGAGCAAGACACTTCATCGATGAAACCTGAATAAAGTTACTCTGAACTATACTTTAAAGTGTTCGAGTCATTGTATTCGCTGAAACAGATTGAGGGAAAAGAATCCGTATCAACATTTGTATATACTATGCTGGCACCACTAGAGGATGCAACTGGTGGAGACCGGGGTTTCCTGCCCCTGTGGCAGAGACTGTCCACCAGAGGGCACTGCGGTGGGAGACCTGAGGGTCACCTGCATAGGTGTGCAAGGCCCAGTATAAAAGGCTGCCCACCATGTTTGTGCCTCACTCTGGAGTTACGAATAAAGGACCAAGGTTGCTACAGTTTGAGTATAACACATTGCCTCGTGGAGTCATTCATAAGTACATTACAGACATAACAGACCGCACCTTCCTTTACATCGAGAGCGTCGCTTCGAGCAATCCACATTCTCCGCGTCGCCCTTCGCAAAAATCCATCATTTCCTCAGTGCAATCGGGAGTGATGACGGCACTGCCTCGCTGAGCAACACAAGACTTCCACTGGGTCTGTGAACAAGAACTGCAGAAATTAGTTTCCTAATGAAAGGGAGAACTACAAGTCAGGAACGTGTTAATAGTGCATGGCCTCCTGTGTTTACACCCTCGTATACAAGGGCTGGATTCTCGGTTGTCTAACACCTCAGTTAGCGGCCAGAGGGAGCGTTAATGGGAGCGTTACAGGTTACCGACCGGGAGTGCAGCGATTAGCGCCCCGACCGAAAATCCATTCGCGGCTCACCGGGGGCACAAACCCGTAGCGCCCGGCTGCTGACGATCGCTGCGATCCTGACGTCAGTCCTGGTGCATTGCCTACGCTGGCGTCCCGGTCGGTAAATTCGGTGTGGCTGCCTCATTGAGCGTCCGCCAATAACAATGTCTGGAAACACAGTGGGCGCAGGCTTGCAGAGTCGTTAACTGGCGGCTACTTAAAGGGATGAGGAAGCGCTTCCCTGGGAGGTCACAGTCAGTGCAACGTTTACACACAGCACGGTGCGTGAGCCTCCCAGTGTGCAGCAGCAGACAGATATTCCAGCGTGGGTTAGAAACGAGTGATTTTGGAAACTTTAATGGATGCGTTACTCTGCCGCATCTTTAAGACTCGGCTTTTTCTGAGATCTGATTCGGAGTTCCACGTCAGCGCAATGGGCCCGCAAAATGTACCGACCAAACTTTTGTTCTCACCTCCCCCCCCCAGCTCTGGTGTGCAACGGCTGAATTATTGCCCCTGTCAGCTCTTCAACCCATTCTGACAAATTTCTGGGCGGGAGGCGCAAACTTTACCCAGGCGCTAAAATTACCGCCCCGCCTGGGTTAACGCCGGAACAGAGGCGCGGACCAATCTCTCTCACGTGGAATTACATCGAAGATACGCCACAGAAACAGACCATAGGGCCCCACCTTTCCGTGCCGGGGTTTATGCTCCACACCAGCCCCCTCCCACCCCTCTCCATCTCACCCCATCACCATATCCTTCTATTCCCTTCTCCCTCATGTGTTTATCCAGCTTCCTGCTCCTAATTTTTATGTTCCTAACTCTGGTTGGATATATTTCTGGAGGTTTCATCACATGATCTCCTGCCTCCAACTGCCCCGCCCCCACACTCCCGCCATTGGTCGCCCGACATGTCCATCCTCGCGCCGCACCGTCTCCCCACGGCCAATCAGAAAGTGAACGGACTCTTTGATACCCGATTGGATGATTGGTGAGGCCACACCTGGAATACTGCGTACAGTTTTGGTTTCCATATTTACCAAAGGATATACTTGTTTTGGAGGTAGTTCCGGTTGATTCCGGAGATGAGGAATTTGACTTATGAGGAAAAGTTGAGTAGGTTGGGCCTCTACTCATTGGAATTCAGAAGAATGAGAGGTGATCTTATCAAAACCAAAAGATTATGAGGGTGCTTGACAAGGTGGATGCAGAGAGGATGTTTCCACTGATGGAGGAGATTAGAACTAGAGGGCATGATCTTAGAATAAGGGGCCGCCCATTTAAAACTGAGATGAGGAGAAATTTCTTCTCTCAGGGGGTTGTAGATCTGTGGAATTCGCTGCCTCAGAGAGCTGTGGAAGCTGGGACATTGAATAAATTTAAGACAGAGATAGACAGTTTCTTAAACGATAAGGGAATAAGAGGTTATGGGGAGCGGGCAGGGACGTGGACCTGAGTCCATGATCAGATCAGCCATGATCGTATTGTATGGTGGAGCAGGCTCGAGGGGCCGTATGGCCTATTCCTGTTCCTATTTCTTATGTTCTTATGTTCTATTCTTGACTGTCGGTCAGAAAACCTATTTGGCCCCCCCCGATCTCCAATATAATTATAACTAATAGACACAAACGTTTAAAGAAAATTAAAAACTCCCCCCAATTTCCGAGTGCCCCTGTGATTGTTGTCCCGGGGTGATCTCGCGGCAGTGTCCTGGGGATTAATCTCCAATTCCCGGAGACTCCAGGGAAAGGGTTGGCAACCCCAACCAGCAGCTCATGTTCCGCCACGCCTGGGTAAGGCAGAGTCTGCACTTTGGGTTCACGCTTTGAGTCTTCGCACAAACACGGGCGGCTCTGCTATAATCTAGTGACACAATCTTTTCAAAGTTCCTTGTTAGCTCTGCTGTATAACATCGGGGGGGAAATTCGGCCGGGGCTAATTTAGCTGCTATTGGCGGCAGGGCGGTAAATTTTGCGCCGGGAAACGGTTTGCGTCGGCAGCCGCAAGATTCACCAGCTGGGCCCCGAGTGTGGGGCGGAGCGCTAAGGGAGGCGTTACACACCTCTCTCAGGGCGCTAGGCCGGCTGAGCGACTGAAAATTCCCGAGCTAAAGAGCCGGTCTCTGAGTGCCCTGAGAGAAGCCTCCCCGGGGTAATAAAATCGGCAAAAAAAAACCCACCAAATACATTCCCAATACCTTGCACACCCCACGTACACATAACTCGCAAAAAACCAAAACCAATCACGCTTACCTCAAGCAGACATTCCTTCCCTCACAGCCGCCGGAACAGCTCGGAACTCCCACTTTCCCAGGCGCTGCCACTAGGGGGTGCTAGGGGGGGGGGGCTACGGGTCCCCCCCCCCCCCCAGAGAGCAAATTAAAGAACGGTGTCGCAACCGGAGCGCGTTGCCCACCGGCTCGCCTCTCCCCGGGCCGCACTGCTCCGTGCCCCCCGCAAAACCGCTACCCAATGTCCCGACGGGGTGCTGGAAGCTGGCCGGCCGCCCGGAAATCGATTCCGCCGCCATTACCGCCCCTCCGGGGAGCGAACAGAGGCGGCGACAGAACCAATTTACACCCACTTGAAACTATATGTTGACAATTCACGAGGATTCTTTCTCACTAATTAAAAACACCAGTCAGGACGAGGGAGGTAAGGGATGCAGCCACCGCCAACGTAAATTTAAGATCCGATTAATCGGAACTCATCGCACACTCAAGTTCGAACTGGGTGAACTTTCAAGAGTCAAGGCACATTCAGCGGGAGTTCAAAACAAGTTGTTAAGTTGACGTTGTGCTCATGGGAATTCTGTAAGCACTTTCTTCTTCTCTCCGATACGATTGCAGGAAGACGGTCACTCTAAACTCCAGGCACAGTGCAAAAAAACTAAACGCTCTCGACGTTTTCCATTTGTTTTTTCCCCATTTCCTCCCTCTTCTCCTGACAACGATGGCTTTGGCTTAGATCACAGGGGCGATTTTAATCTGACTCGTTCAGCAGAAACATGGCGGGTGAGCCCCGGGCTCGTTACCTGTCCTAAACCCGCCACAATCGCCACATCTGCGCGTTTAACCCGCTCTCCCGAGCGGGCAGCAAGGGCACCCACCTGGATCCAACGGGGTCCTTCTTTACACGCGCATGTCGCGGCCCGATGACATCAGTGGGACCCGACTGTAATTTTAACTCAGGCCCCGAGCGGGAAATCCGCCCAGAGTTAAAATCGGTTAAAAGACAGGTTCTGGGAGCACTCCAGGGCCTTGCCCCAGTTGCCCTCTCTCTAGCTTCACCGTTGTAACTTCAATGGATGTTCGTCAGAAAACCCCCTCGGCAAACATAGAAACATAGAAAATAGATGCAGGAGTAGGCCATTAGGCCCTTCAAGCCTGCACCATCATTCAATATGATCATGGCTGATCATTCCCTCAGTACCCCATTCCTGCTTTCTCTCCATACCCCTTGATCCCTTTAGCCGTAAGGGCCACATCGAACTCCCTTTTGAATATATCCAACAAACTGGCCTCAACAACTTTGTGCGGTAGAGAATTCCACAGGTTCACAATTCTCTGAGTGAAGAAGTTTCTCCTCATCTCGGTCCTAAATGGCTTACCCCTTATCCTTAGACTGTGACCCCTGGTTCTGGACTTTCCCAACATCGGGAACATTCTTCCTGCATCTAACCTGTCCAATCCCGTCAGAATTGTATATGTTTCTATGAGATCCCCTCTCATTCTTCTAAATTCCAGTGAATATAAGCCTAGTCAATCCAGTCTTTCTTCATATGTCAGTCCTGCCATCCCGGGAATCAGTCTGGTGAACCTTCGCTGCACTCCCTCAATAGCAAAAATGTCCTTCCTCAGATTAGGAGACCAAAACTGCACACAATATTCAAGGTGTGGCCTTACCAAGCCCCTGTACAACTGCAGTAAGACCTCCCTGCTCCTATACTCAAATCCTCTAGCTATGAAGGCCAACATGCCATTTGCCTTCTTCACCGCCTGCTGTACCTGCATGCCAACTTTCAATGACTGGTGTACCATGACACCCAGGTCTCGTTGCACCTCACCTTTTCCTAATCTGTCACCATTCAGATAATATTCTGCCTCCCTGTTTTTGCCACCAAAGTGGATAACCTCACATTTATCCACATTATACTGCATCTGCCATGCATTTGCCCACTCACCTAACCTGTCCAAGTCACCCTGCAGCCTCTTAGCAGCCTCCTCGCAGCTCACACTGCCACCCAGTTTAGTGTCATCTGCAAACTTGGAGATATTACACTCAATTCCTTCGTTTAAATCATTGATGTATATTGTAAAGAGCTGGGGTCCCAGCACTGAGCCCTGCGGTGCCCCACTAGTCACCGCCTACCACTCTGGTCATGGCAGGTGAGCTGGGGCAACTCTCGGGCAATCCTCGGCATTTACAAACAGCAAGATAGAACTTGTATCGACACAGCGCCATTCATCACCTCAGGACATCGCAAAGCATTTTACTACCCAAGAAGAACTTTTTGAAAGTGTAGTCACTGTTGTAATGCAGGAGACATGGGAGCCCACTTGTGCACAGCAAGCTCCCACGCAAACAGCAGTGTGAGCATCAGTGCGTACTGGAGTCTGTGTGAGCGAGCGACTGAGAGACTGAGCGAGTGCACGAGTGAGAGAGTACGTAAGAGAGTGTGCGAGTGAGCGAATAAGAGAGCGAGTGAGCGAGCGACTGAGTGCGTGCACGAATAAGAGAATGAGTGAGCAAGTGAGTGAGCGAGCAAGTGCATGTGCGAGTGTCCGAGGGAACAAGTAACTGTGCGAGGGACTGAGGTTGAGTGAATGTGAGAGTGAATGAGGGTGCAAGGGAGCATATGAGTGAGTGAGTGGGTGTGTGAGGGAGCAGGTGTGTGAGAGAGCTAGTATGCGTGAGCGTGAGAGTGTGCAAGGGAGTGAGTGAGCTAGTGTGCGAGGGAGTGAGGGAGTGAGGGAGCAAGTGTGCAATGGAGCGAGTGAGCTAGTGTACGAGGGAGAGAGTGTGCGAGGGAGTGAGTGTGCAAGGGAGCGAGTATGCGTGAGTGTGTGAGGGAGTGAGTGCACGAGGGAGCGAGTATGCGTGAGTGTGCGAGGGAGAGAGAGTGCGAGGGAGTGAGTATGCGTGAGTGTGCGAGGGAGTGAGTGAGCGAATGAGTGTGCGAGGGAGAGAGTGTGTGAGGGAGAGAGTGTGTGTGTGAGTGAGTGAGTGTGAGAGTGCGCGAGGGAGTGGGTGAGCTAGTGTGCGAGGGAGCGAGGTTGAGTGTGTGTGAGAGTCAGTAAGCACAGGCAATCCCCAAGCTGTTCAAATGTCCAGTTCCAAGCAATGGTCGCTCATTGTAAACAGGAGCAGGAACCCTGGCCAATCTTCTCCCCTCTGAGACTGGGAACACTGAAGCCATGTTGCATCTGCACCTTCACCCCCAGCAAAGATCCACGGACTTGTCGTCTGCAAATCAAACCTCCCAGCCTGCATTACCTCATTGGCAAATTGTGAGTGTATTCATCATCAGGGAACCTTACAGTTACAATTGGAGATGAAAACCTGCCCAGTTTCTACCTAAGCACATGGGTGGAAATAATCAATTTTTACACAAGATTACACAGGATATACGGCACAGAAACAGACCACTCGGCCCAACCAGTCCGTGCCGGTGTTTATGCTCCACTCGAGCCTCCTCCTGCCTTTCCTCATCTAACTCTATCAGCCTAACCCTCTATTCCCTTCTCCCTCATTTGCTTGTCCAGCCTCCCCTTAAATGCATTGATACTATTTGCCTCAACCCTTCCCTGTGGCAGCGAGTTCCACATTCTCACCACTCTCTGGGCAAAGAAGTTTCTTCTGAATTCCCCATTGGATTTCTGGGTGACTATCTTATATCGATGGCCTCTAGTTATGATCTTCCCCACAAGTGGAAACATTCTCTCTGTATCCGCTCTATCAAAACCTTTCATCATTTTAAAGACCTCTATTAGGTCACCCCTCAGCCTTCTATTTTCAAGAAAAAAGAGATCCAGCCTGTTCATCCTTTCCTGATATGTATACCCTCGCATTCTGGTATCATCCTCGTAAATCTTCTCTGCACCCTCTCCAGTGCCTCTCTATCCTTTTTATAATATGGCGACCAGAACTGTACGCAGTGCTCCAAGTGTGGTCTAACCAAGGTTCGATACTGGTTTAGCATAACTTCCCTACTTTTCAATTCTACACCTCCAGAAATAAACCCTAGTACTTGGTTTGCTTTTTTTATGGCCTTAAAATTTGTAAAGATAATTTTATTCAAATACCATGACAAAACTTTAAGGCCATAAAAGAGGTAAAAAATGACGGGACTGAAAATTGTAGAAAGGTATCTTTGTTTGCAATACCAATTACACGCCGCTGTAGTCTGGACGAAAGCATCATGTGGTAGGGTCAGCTAGCACCCCCTGCCCCCGCTACCCGCAATTGTTACACGCACCCCACAGAGCTTTGTGTCTCGTAGCTAACGAGTCCTGCACAGGTGCAGCACCTAAAATCCGGAAACCCCGGGACCGAGGCCATTCCGGATTCCGGGTTTTTCCGGATTCTCGATTTGTTTTCTGACGTCACGAATCCAGAAACAGTCGAATCCAGGTTTGGGTATTTCCGGATTTCGTAACGTCAGAAAGCCGGGGGTGGGGAGGGTGGGTGGGGGGAGCGGGGGCAGTGGGAGGGGGGAATTCCCGCCGAAGAACTGTTCGGAACGTCCGGCCCCGCCGAGGAGGTTGTTGTCGGACGGGGGCCCGCCGAGGAGGTGTTGAGGCAGGCCGCCGAGGAGGTGTTGAGGCAGGCCGGCGAGGAGGTGTTGAGGCAGGCCCGCCGAGGAGGTGTTGAGGCAGGCCGGCGAGGAGGTGTTGAGGCAGGCCCGCCGAGGAGGTGTTGAGGCAGGCCCGCCGAGGAGGTGTTGAGGCAGGCCCGCCGAGGAGGTTGTTGTCAGACGGGGGCCCGCCGAAGAGGTGTTGAGGCAGGCCGGCGAGGAGGTTGTTGTCGGACGGGGGCCCGCCGAGGAGGTGTTGAGGCAGGCCGGCGAGGAGGCCCCGAGGGGGGCAGGGTCGTCTGGTCCGGATTCCGCAACATTTTACGGATTCCGGAACTCCGGATTTTGGACGCTGCACCTGTACCATAACCGCTACAGTAATGCAGTGGCGCAGTGGGTTTGGGTGTTCGAGGAACAGCCCGCAGCTGAGTTTGAATCACATTATAGCAATTCAACAACAACAACAACTTGTATTTATATAGCGCCCTTTTCGTAGTGAAACGTCCCAAGGCGCTTCACAGGAGTGTCATGAGATTTTAAAAAATTTGACACCGAGCCACATCGGGAGAAATTAGCGCAGGTGGCCAAAAGCTTGGTCAAAGAGGTAGGTTTTAAGGCGCGTCTTAAAGGAGGAAAGAGAGGTAGAGAGGTTTAGGGAGGGAGTTCCAGAGCTTGGGGCCCAGGCAACAGAAGGCACGGCCACCGATGGTGGAGCGATTATAATCAGGGATGTTCAAGAGGGCAGAATTAGAGGAGCGCAGACATCTCGGAGTGGGCCGGGGGGGGCGTTTGGGGGGCTGGAAGAAATTACTGAGATAGGGAGGGGTGAGGGCCATGGAGAGATTTGAAAACAAGGTTGAGAATTTTGAAAGCGAAGCGTTGCTTAACCGGGAGCCAATGTAGGTCAGCGAGCACAGGGGGTGATGGGTGAGCGGGACTTGGAGCAAGTTGGGACGCGGGCTGCCAAGTTTGGGATCACCTCTAGTTTACGTAGGGTAGGATGTGGGAGGCCAGGCAGCAGTACCTTGGAGTTGTTAAGTCTGGTTAATTCTTGAAAATCAATTCAGTAAATGTAGAATTGCGAGCTGCCACCTGAAATAATGGCCATGAAAGCAGCTGATTTTTAAAAACCTAACTGGTTCATGAATTCCGCAGCAGGGAAGGGCATTTTTAACACGGTCAACTTGGGCAATTTCAGGGTCTTTAACTGTCTCCTAATTGGAACTTCCAGCTGACTTTGTGAATCAGTGCCTCACCCCTTTCAATGCCTGGAACCTTTTTTTATTCGTTGACGGGATGTGGGCGTCTCTGCCAAGGACGGCATTTATTGCCCATCCCTAATTGCCCCTTGAGAAGGTGTTGGTGAGCCGCCTTCTTGAACCGCTGCAGTCCGTGTGGTGAAGGTGCTCCCACAGTGCTGTTAGGGAGGGAGTTCCAGGATTGTGACCCAGCGACGATGAAGGAACGGCCGATATATTTCCAAGTCAGAATGATCTGTGACTTGGAGGGGAACGTGGAGGTGGTGGTGTTCCCATGCACCTGCTGCCCTTGTCCTTCTAGGTGGTAGAGGTCGTGGGTTTGGGAGGTGCTGCCGAAGAAGCCTTGGCGAGTTGCTGCAGTGCATCCTGTAGATGGTACACACTGCAGCCACGGTGCGCCGGTGGTGGAGGGAGTGAGTGTTGAAGGTGGTGGGTGGGGGGCTGATCAAGCGGCTGCTTTGTCCTGGATGGTGTCGAGCTTCTTGAGTGTTGTTGGAGCTGCAACTCATCCAGGCAAGTGGAGAGTATTCCATCACACTCCTGACTTGTGCCTTGTAGATGGTGGAAAGGCTTTGGGGAGTCAGGAGGTGAGACACTCGCCGCAGAATACCCAGTCTCTGATCTTCTCTTGTAGCCACAGGATTTATAGAAACATAGAAACATAGAAAATAGATGCAGGAGCAGGCCATTCAACCCTTCGAGCCTGCACCGCCATTCAATATGATCATGGCTGATCATGCAACCTCAGTACCCCTTTTCTGCTTTCTCTCCCTACCCCCTGATCCCTTTAGCTGTAAGCGCCACATCAAACTCCCTTTTAAATATGTCCAACGAACTGGCCTCAACAACTTTCTGTGGCAGAGAATTCCACAGACTCACAACTCTCTGAGTGAAGAAGTTTCTCCTCATCTTGGTCCCAAATGGCTTACTCCTTATCCTTAGACTGTGACCCCTGATTCTGGACTTCCCCAACATCGGTTATGTAACTGGTCCAGTTAAGTTTCTGGTCAATGGTGACCCCCAGGATGTTGATGGTGGGGGATTTGGCGATGGTAATGCTGTTGAATATCAAGAGGTGGTGATTAGACTCTCGCTTGTTGGAGATGGTCATTGCCTGGCACTTGTGTGGCACGAATGTTACTTGTCACTTATCAGCCCAAGCCTGAATGTTGTGTAAGTTTTCCTGTATGCGGGCATGGACTGCCCGATTATCTGAGGAGAAATCTATTTCAGCCTGTGGACTGAAAACCAGCAAAACGCTGAGCAAACCAGCTTTTTTGCTCCACCCAAGACTGTGGAGAAGCAGACAGTAATATATGGGGTTGAACTTAATCTGCTCCCATTCCCTCGTTCTATGTTTCAGGTCGAAGGACTTGTGCTTAATGCCACTCAGCACTTGGAAAGCGCAACGCTGTTAAGACTGTTAAATGCCTTCCACATGAATAAAGTGTTGGACCGTCGCAAAAAAGAAAAATTGACGCTCCGGTTAATTTCAGATTGTGTCAATGTCCAAAAAAAGAAGTAAAAAAGATTGCGGATCGTGTGGTGTTGTGTGTGGCTACCCCGACAGCTTCAGGAGTCGGTCCCCAGACTCGGCGTTAGAGAACTGAGCTGCCATAAAACCCAATCACGATTAGCAGAGAATAGACGACTCTGGTTGTAACGGTGGGCGAATAGCGTCAGGGCCTTTAAGGGGAGGCTTGATACGTACACGAGGGAGAAATTTATAGAGGCTGATAGGGTGAGATGAAGTAAGGTGGGAGGACACCCGTGTGGAGCTTAATCCCCGGCACGGACCAGCTGGGCCAAATGGCCTGTCTCTGTAAATTTCATGTAATTCAATGTAATTTCATGATATGGTGTTCGGCGATGTTCGCTTCAAGCTGCCGCTGGTTTGTAAATGGAAATAATCGTGCATGGGCGGAATTTTGAATGGCCCACGCAGCCCATAGGAAAGAAAGAAAGATTTGGATTCATATAGCGCCTTTCCATACCGCCTGCCACGACCACCGGATGTCTCAAAGTGCTTTATGATAAATGAAGTACTTCTGAAGTGTAGTCACTGTTGTAATGTGGGAAACGCGGCAGCCAACTGATACACAGCAAGCTCTCACAAACAGCAATTTGATAATGACCAGATAATCTGGGTTTTTTTTGTGATGTTGATTGAGGGATAAATATTGGTCCCAGTACACCGGGGATAACTCCCCTGCTCTTCTTCGAAATAGTGCCGTGGGATCTTTTACGTCCACCTGAGAGAGCAGACGGGGCCTCGGTTTAACGTCTCATCCGAAAGACGGCACCTCCGACAGTGTGGCTCTCCCTCAGTACTGCCCCTCCGACAGTGCGGCTCTCCCTCAGTACTGCCCCTCCGACAGTGCAGCTCTCCCTCAGTACTGCCCCTCCGACAGTGCGGCTCTCCCTCAGTACTGCCCCCTGACAGTAGGAAGCTCCCTCAGTACTGCCCCTCCGACAGTGCGGCGCTCCCTCAATACTGCCCCTCCGACAGTGCGGCGCTCCCTCAGTACTGCCCCTCCGACAGTGCGGCGCTCCCTCAGTACTGCCCCTCCGACAGTGCGGCACTCCCTCAGTACTGCCACTCCGACAGTGCGGCGCTCATTCAGTACTGCCCCTCCGACAGTGCGGCGCTCCCTCAGTACTGCCCCTCCGACAGTGCGGCGCTCCCTCAGTACTGCCCCTCCGACAGTGCGGCGCTCCCTCAGTACTGCCCTTCCGACAGTGCGGCGCTCCCTCAGTACTGCCCCTCCGACAGTGCGGCGCTCCCTCAGTACTGCCCCTCCGACAGTGCGGCGCTCCCTCAGTACTGCCCCTCCGACAGTGCGGCGCTCCCTCAGTACTGCCCCTCCGACAGTGCGGCGCTCCCTCAGTACTGCCCCTCCGACAGTGCGGCGCTCCCTCAGTACTGCACTGGAAGTGTCAGCCTAGATTTTTGTGCTTAAGTCTCTGGAATGGAGACTTGAACCCACGACCTTCTGACTCAGAGGCGAAAGGGCTACCCTCTGAGCCACTGCTGACACTAAATGGGTCGCACATGCCAAAAATAAATGAGAGAGAACATTGGAGTTGGGTGAGGTTAAATGAGGTGAGAGGAGGTTGGTATGGAGCATAACCATCGTCACGGGAAGGTGGGCCGAATGGCCTTTTTCTGTGCTGTACACTCGATGTGCTTTCTTCTGTGCCAGTCCCAGACATCGTCGGATAGCAGGAGGTGAGGGTGTTAAAGCTCAGAGTGCAAAAAAGACGAGTGCGGAAAGCGGGGGTGGGGGGGTGCGGGGAAAGTTCATGGTCAGTGAAGCCTCACCACAAAGACATGATGAAGCTGGAAAGACAGATAAAGCTGATGTCGAACTCAACCACGGTGAAGCCAGCTCTCTAACTAATAGGCTCTGACAGTTCTCACCTGCCTTGCATATTTGTTTTTGAAATACAATTTATTATTTATCAATTGAGAAAAGAGCCCTGTAAAAGGTCAATGTAAAGTCACTGTTAAAAAAAAATGCATCATTCAGGCGCGAGGACGACAGGCAAAAATGGTTTGTCTTTGTTCAAGTGACACTTTGCTGATTGTTTCAACTTGTGGAGTCAAATCGCTGGAGTCAGGAATAATTGTACATCAAAAAGGCAAATGGAACCGTGGTAATTTTTAACTGGTTTGCTGCATGCCTGGATCTCCAGGACTGGGTTGGAGAGGGATTATCCAGAATATTTTCTTCCCTTATTGGCCCTGGTTTTTTTCCCCCCCCAGATTTTTTCTGCCTCTTCCACATAAAAGGTTACTGCACAAAATAAAAGTTCACGGGGTTGAGGGTAATATATTAGCATGGATAGAGGATTGGCTAACTAACAAAGAAAAGAGAGTCGGGATAAATGGTTCATTCTCTGGTTGGCAACCAGTAACTAGTGGGGTGCTGCAGGGATCAGTGCTGGGACCCCAACTATTTACAATCTATATTAACGACTTGAAAGAAGGTACCTGAGTGTAACGTAGCCAAGTTTGCTGACTATGGGAGGAAAAGCAATGTGTGAGGAGGACACAAAAAATATGCAAAAGGACATAGACAGGCTAAGTGAGTGGGCAAAAATTTGGCAGATGGAGTATAATATTGGAAAGTGTGAGGTCATGCGCTTTGGCAGAAAAAAATCAAAGAGAAAGTTATTATTTAAATGGAGAAAGATTGCAAAGTGCCGCTGTACAGCGGGACCTGGGGGTACTTGTGCATGAAACACAAAAGGTTAGTATACAGCAAGTAATCAGGAAGGCCAATTGAATCTTGGCCTTTATTGCAAAGAGGATGGAGTATAAAAGCAGGGAAGTCTTGCTACAGTTATACAATGCGTGCAGTTTTTGTTTCCATATTTACAAAAGGATATACTTGCTTTGGAGGCAGTTCAGAGAAGGTTCACTAGGTTGCTTCCACAGATGAGGGGTGTGACTTATGAGGAAAGGTTGAGTGGGTTGGGCCTCTACTCATTGGAATTCAGAAGAATGAGAGGTGATCTTATCAAAACCAAAAGATTATGAGGGGGCTTGACAAGGTGGATGCAGAGAGGATGTTTCCACTGATGGGGGAGACTAGAACTAGGGGACATAATCTTAGAATAAGGGGCCACCCATTTAAAACTGAGATGAGGAGAAATTTCTTCTCTCAGAGGATTGTAAATCTGTGGAATTCTCTGCCTCAGAGAGCTGTGGAAGCTGGGACATTGAATAAATTTAAGACAGAAATAGACAGTTTCTTAACCGATAAGGGAATAAGGGGTTATGGGGAGCGGGCGGGGAAGTGGAGCTGAGTCCATAATCAGATCAGCCATGATCATATTAAATGGTGGAGCAGGCTCGAGGGGCCGTATGGCCTACTCCTGCTCCTATTTCTTATGGTCTTATGTTCTTATTACTTGGCTGCCAGGGATGGGGGTGGTAGGATGAGAAAGGGGGTCAGGAAGTTCCTGGAGATGGGGACTTGAACCCACAACCTCTGACTCGGAGGCGAGAGTGCTACCCACTGAACCACAGCTGACACTAATGATCATTCAAAAACAAAAACTATTTTTATTTGTTCCTGGTATGTGGGCATCGCTGACAAGGTGCACATTTATTGCCCATCCCTAATTGCCCCTTGAGAAGGTGGTGGTGAGCCGCCTTCTTGAACCGCTGCAGTCCGTGTGGTGAAGGTGCTCCCACAGTGCTGTTAGGGAGCGAGTTCCAGGATTTTGACCCAGCGACGATGAAGGAACGGCCGATATATTTCCAAGTCAGGATGGTGTGTGACTCGGAGGAGAACGTGGAGGTGGTGGTGTTCCCATGCGCCTGCTGCCCTTGTCCTTCTAGGTGGGAGAGGTCGTGGGTTTGGGAGGTGCTGCCGAAGAAGCCTTGGCGAGTTGCTGCAGTGCATCTTGTAGATGGTACACACTGCAGCCAGGGGGCGCTGGTGGTGGAGGGAGTGAATGTTGAAGGTGGTGGATGGGGTGTCGATCAAGCGGCTGCTTTGACCTGGATGGTGTCGAGCTTCTTGAGTGTTGTTGGAGCTGCAACTCATCCAGGCAAGTGGAGAGTGTTCCATCACACTCCTGACTTGTGCCTTTTGGATGGTGGAAAGGCTTTGGGGAGTCAGGAGGTGAGACACTTGCTGCAGAATACCCAGCCTCTGACCTGCTCTTGTAGCCACAGTATTTATGTGGCTGGTCCAGTTAAGTTTCTGGTCAATGGTGACCCCCAGGATGTTAATGGTGGGTGATTCGGTGATGGTAACTGTTATGTATGTAATAACTCGATAGACTGAATACTGTAAACTCACACAGGTACAAACCTGGCTCTGTTTTATTAGGGCCCAAAGTTATTATATTACATGGTGGTTTGGCTTTTATACCTGGGCTGCACACACGTGACCTCCGACAGTCACGCCACCTGGTGGCTAGTAACCCCAACCATACATACCTGACAATATCCCCCTTTAAGATATTAGTAACAGTCTTTTTACAAATTGTGATGCTCCGGGGCTTTCCCGTACTGTTACGGCCAAGTAGGGTAACAGATTATTTATCATCAAGCTCAAGAATGGGCAGGTTATTATTTATGATATACATGAGAGTGGACATTAACCTTGGGGTATAAAAACAGAAAATGCTGGAAATCTCAGCATTTGTGGAAAGAAAAACAGAGTTAACGTTTCCGGTTGATGACCAAATGGTCTTTTATTGTTGCGCCTGAGGAAAAGAGTGTTCGAAGATCAGGACCTCAAATTTGCCACCAAGCTCATGGTCTATAGGGTTGTAGCACTGACCACACTCGACCAGCTCCGCTGGGTGGGCCACATTGTTCGCATGCCTGACACAAGACTCCCAAAGCAAGCCCTCTACTCGGAACTCCTACACGGCAAGCGAGCCCCAGGTTGGTAGAGGAAATGTTTCAAAGCCTCCCTGATAAAATGCAACATCCCCACTGACACCTGGGAGTCCCTGGCCAAAGACCGCCCTAAGTGGAGGAAGAGCATCCGGGAGGGCGCTGAGCACCTCGAGTCTCGTCGCCGAGAGCATGCAGAAAACAAGCGCAGGCAGCGGAAGGAGCGTGCGGCAAACCAGACTCCCCACCCACCTTTTCCTTCAACCACTGTCTGTCCCACCTGTGACAGAGACTGTAATTCCCGTATTGGACTGTTCAGCCACCTGAGAATTGATTTTTAGAGTGGAAGCAAGTCTTCCTCGATTTCGAGGTACTGCCTGTGATGATGATGATGATGATGATTGTTTGGAGGAGGAAGAGGAGAATGAAATGAGAGGCATGAGGCAGGTTCAACGGCAGGGGAAATCTGATCTTGAAACACATAGCTGCGTCTCCAGACCCAGTCACACCTACCTGGGAAAGTCAGCGGTAAACTGACTTTGCCGGTTCTCCTTCTCCAGGGTGGCGGTATCAGAGTTGAACTCTCTGTTGGACTCTGACCTGCAAACAACCTCTACCACTGGTGGATGAATTAGTAATGTGTCGTCTGATTGTTAAACCTTTTGCTGATACACCAACTAGTTCTTAATAGCAATGTGTTGCTATGAATTCTTAAGCAAAGAACCCACGGGGGTTGACTTATGAGAATAGGTTGAGCAGGTTGGGCCTATACACATTGGAGTTCAGAAGAATGAGAGGTGATCTTCTCGAAACTTATAAGATAATGAGGGGACTCGACAAGGTGGATGCAGAGAGGATGTTTCCACTCATAGGGGAAACTAAAACTAGGGGACATAGGCTCAGAGTACAGGGCCGCCCATTTAAAACTGAGATGAGGAGACATTTCTTCTCTCTGAGGGTTGTAAATCTGTGGAATTCTCTGCTCCATCGAGTTCTGGAGGCTGGGTCATTGAATATATTTAAGACAGAGATAGACAGATTTTTGAGTGATAAGGGATTAAAGGGGTTATGGGGAGTTGGCAGGGAAGTGGAGCTGAGTCCATGATCAGATCAGCCATGATCTTATTGAATGGCGGAGCAGGCTCGAGGGGCCGAATGGCCTACTACTGCTCCTATTTCTTATGTTCTTATAAATACATTACAGCAGTGATAATTAGCTATTGGCCATGTGTGGCATGCCCTTCCGTCTCTATATTACAAAAAGGATATCGAGGCACTGCAGAAGGTGCACAAGGTAGATACCAGAACTGAGAGGATATACTCATCGGGAAAGGTTCAACAGACTGGGGCTGTTTCCTCTGGAAAAGGCTGAGGCGTGGCCTGACAGACGACTATGACTATGAAAGGCTTGGTTAGGCTAGACAACAACAACAACAACTTGTATTTATATAGCACCTTTAACGTTGTGAAACGTCCCAAGGCGCTTCACAGGAGGGTTATGACATTAACAAAAATTGACACTGAGCTGCATTAGCGCGGGTAACCAAAAGCTTGGTCAAAGAGGTATGTTTTACGTCTTGAAGGAGGAGCGAGAGGTAGAGAGGTGGAGAGGGTTAGGGAGGGAGTTCCAGAGCTTGGGGCCCAGGCAGCTGAAGGCACGGCCACCGATGGCTGAGCGATTATAATCAGGGATGCGCAGGAGAGCAGAATTAGAGGAGCGCAGACATCTCAGGGTGGGCCCGGGGAGGGGGGGGAGGAGGGCGGTGTGGTTGTGGGGCTGGAGGAGATTACAGAGATAGGGAGGGGCGAGGTCCTGGATGGATTTGAAAACAAAGATGAGAATTTTATCATCGAGGCATTGCTTAACCAGGAGCCAATGTAGGTCAGCGAGCACAGGGGGTAATGGATGAATGGGACTTGGTGCGAGTTAGGATACCAGCAATAGAGTTTTAAGAACATAAGAATTAAGAGCAGGAGCAGGCTATTCGGCCCCTCGAGCCTGCCCTGCCATTCAATCAGATCATAACTGATCTTCGCCCTCAACTCCACTTTCCTGCACTATCCCCATATCCCTTAATTCCCTTAATATCCAAAAATCTAACGATCTCTGACTTGAATATTCTCAAAGACTGAGCCTCCACAGCCCTCTGGGGCAGAGAATTCCAAAGATTCACCACCTTCTGAGTGAAGAAATTTCTCCTCATCTCAGTCCTAAATGGCCGACCCCTTATCCTGAGACTGTGTGACCCCTGGTTCTAGACTCCCCAGCCCGGGGGGAAACATCCTCCCTGCATCTACCCTGTCAAGCCCAGTGAGAATTTTGTCTGTTTTGAGCTCCAGTTTGTGCAGGGTGGAAGATGGGAGGCCAGCCAGTCAACACCAGTCTATCGGTGGAGCATGGACCGATCTAACAGCTCACTGATTCATCATTCACCAAGGTAGGCGACTTTCTAATCTTCCTCCTGAAAAGCCAGTAGCATTGTCAGATTCCCGCTCAATGCTCTCTTGTCATCCGAGCTCATGCACCCAATCCTCCCATGGAGTGACTTCGGGCTGAAGGACTGGTGCTTGATGGTGGAGTGGGAGAACTGGGGCAAGGAATATGCTGGAGGGCGAGGAGGAGCAGAGGTCGTGAGATGAGGTGCACGCCTCAAGAAGCAGAGCCAATGAAGTTTGGTGTTGGGATAAAAGGAAGATTTCTCTTCTTCAAGGTGTACTCCCTGATATAAGGAATCGACAGCCGCCCGTATCCCCACCCGTATAGCGTCTATGGATTCACTCAGACCAAATCTCGCTTCAACTGGTTTTTGTTCAAGCATGCAGGGGAAGGGTTCCGATGAACCCTTCTAAGAAGAGGCTTCTGTATCGACAGTTATACATTTTCTGAGGTGTGTGAGAGGGGATCTCATAGAAACATATAAAATTTTGACGGGGTTGGACAGGTTAGATGCAGGAAGAATGTTCCCAATGTTGGGGAAGTCCAGAACCAGGGGTCACAGTCTAACGATAAGGGGTAAGCCATTTAGGAACGAGATGAGGAGAAACTTCTTCACTCAGAGAATTGTGAACCTGTGAAATTCTCTACCACAGAAAGTTGTTGATGCCAGTTCGTTAGATATATTCAAAAGGGAGTTAGATGTGGCACTTACGGCTAAAGGGATCAAGGGGTATGGAGAGAAAGCAGGATGGGGTACAAATGTTGCAAAAATGATCAGCCATGATCATATTGAATGGTGGTGCAGGCTCGAAGGGTTGAATGGCCTGCTCCTGCACCTATTTTCTATGTTTCTGTTTCCTACAAAAAACACCGATTGGCTGACTGCCATCAGCGAAGTTACATTGATTCGTTGACCCTTATCAGACTGGCTCTGAGTGGTCCCCCCCCACCTGTCCATCACCCGCCAGTCTTATGGAATGTGTGGTTCAGTGGCGTCAACTTTGCCTCAGTTCCTCATGGTGTGTCGATTAACTTTGTTTCCCAGGGTGGTGCCTCCTGATCCCTCTCCCAAGAACTTTAGTCAAGACTACCAGTCAGTACTATAATCGATGTTCCCCAAACAGCTTACTCTACTGTCCTTGGCAAGTGTTGTTCTGTACTAAATCTTCCAGCAGTCTGTGTTAGGGTTCAACGCATTTACCTGCAAGCTTTGCTTTTTAGCTGCTCTCCATTTTAAAACCCATTTGTAAGTGAGTTTTATAAGCAAGCTTTACATGCATATAAGCGAATATCTAATTCCACTCTGGTGACAGTATTTTATCCCCTTACAATATGATACCCCCTTACAGTCGGGACAAGGACGGACGGGAGTGTAATAGAACGCCACCTAGTGGACTACTGATATAATGACAACAAAAGGTCATGTGGCAAGGTCAGACACAGTTCTGTTGGACGCCATCTTGTAAGTGTGTGTGGGCTTGTGTAGTGGTCTCCAAAGATATCACATGGAGCTCAGTGTGAGAGACGTCACAAGTGTCGGACTTCTGGAATTACTGCAGAGGGTAGAGGAAAGTAAAACCTTCTTCTTAGGCAATCCCCCGGAGCCAAGGATGACTTGCTTCCACACTAATGTGAGTTCTCAGGTGACTGAAGAGTCCAGTGCGGGACCCACAGTCTCTGTCGCAGGTGGGGCAGACGGTGGTTGGAGGGACGGGTGGGTGGGGTGCCTGGGTTGCCGTACGCTCCTTCCGCCATTTGTGCTTGGCCTCCGCTTGCTCTCGCCGACGAGACTCGAGGTGCTCAGCGCCCTCCCGGATGCTTCTCCTCCAATTAGGGCAGTCTTGGGCCAGGGGCTCCCAGGTGTCGGTGGGGATGTTGCACTTTTTCAATGAGGCTATGAGGGTGTCCTTGAAATGTTTCCTCTGCCCACCTGGAGCTCGCTTGCCGTGTTGAGCTCCGAGTAGAGCGCTTGTTTTGGGAGTCTAGTATCGGGCATGCAGACGATGTGGCCCGTCCATTGGAGCTGATTAAGCGTCGTCAATGCTTCGATGCTGTAGATGTTGGCCTGAGCGAGGACACTGACGTTGGTGCGTCTGTCCTGCCAATGGATTTGCAGGATCTTGCGGAGGCAGCGTTGGCGGTACTTCTCCAGTGCTTTGAGGTGCCTGCTGTATATGGTCCATGTCTCTGAAGCATACAGGAGGGCGAATATCACTACTGCTCTGTAGACCATGAGCTTGGTGCCCGGGTTGAGGTCCTGGTCTTCAAACAATTTCTTCCTCATGTGACCGAAGGCTGCGCTGGCGCACTGCAGGCAGTATTGGACCTCATCATCAACGTCTGCCCTTGCTGATAACAGGCTCCCGAGGTATGCAAAATGGTCCACGTTGTCCAAGGCCGCATCAACAACTACTGATGTAATAACAGTAAAAGGTCATGTGGCAAGGTCACGTGACACAGTTCTTTTCAAAGCCATCTTGTAAGTGTGTGAACTTGCGTAATCATCATCATCATCATAGGCAGTCCGTCGGAATCGAGGAAGACTTGCTTCCTCTCTTAAAAATGAGTCTTTAGATGGCTGAACAGTCCAATATGAGAACCACAATCCCTGTCACAGGTGGGACAGACAGTGGTTGAAGGAAAGGGTGGGTGGGACAGGTTTGCCGCACGCTCCTTCCGCTGCCTGCGCTTTTCTCTGCATGCTCTCGGCGACGAGACTCGAGGTGCTCAGCGCCCTCCCGGATGCTCTTCCTCCACTTCGGGCGGTCTTTGGCCAGGGACTCCCAGGTGTCAGTGGGGATGCTGCATGTTTAGCAGGGAGGCTTTGAGGGTGTCCTGGTAGCATTTCCTCTGCCCACCTTTGGCTCGTTTGCCGTGAAGGAGTTCCAAGTAGAGCGCTTGCTTTGGGAGTCTTGTGTCTGGCATGCAGACAATGTGGCCCGCCCAGCAGAGCTGATCAAGCGTGGTCAGTGCTTCAATGCTGGGGATGTTGGCCTGGACGAGGACACTAATGTTGGTGCATCTGTCCTCTCAGTGGATTTGTAGGATCTTGCGGAGACATCGTTGGTGGTATTTCTCCAGCGCCTTGAGGTGTCTAGACGGTCCATGTCTCAAAGAAACATAGAAACATAGAAAATAGGTGCAGGAGTAGGCCATTCGGCCCTTCGAGCCTGCACCGCCATTCAATGAGTTCATGGCTGAACATGTAACTTCAGTACCCCATTCCTGCTTTCTCGCCATACCCCTTGATCTCTTTAGCCGTAAGGCCCACATCTAACTCCTTTTTGAATATATTTAGTGAATTGGCCTCAACAACTTTCTGTGGTAGAGAATTCCACAGGTTCACCACTCTCTGGGTGAAGAAGTTTCTCTTCATCTCGGTCCTAAATAGCTTACTCCTTATCCTTAGGCTGTGACCCCTAGTTCTGGCCTTCCCCAACATTGGGAACATTCTTCCTGCACCAAACCTGTCCAATCCTGTCAAAATTTTAAACGTTTCTATGAGATCCTCTCTCATTCTTCTGAACTCCAGTTAATATAAGCCCAGTTGATCCAGTCTTTCTTGATATGTCAGTCCTGCCATCCCGGGAATCAGTCTGGTGAACCTTCACTTCACTCCCTCAAAGAATGTCCTTCCTCAGATTAGGAGGCCAAAACTGTACACAATATTCCAGGTGTGGCCTCACCAAGGCCCTGTACAACTGTAGTAACACCTCCATGCCCCATGTACTCAAATCCCCTCAGCACATTCCTTTCTCCCTCGTGTGGTTATCCAGTTTCCCCATAGACCCTCATCCGTGCCTTTGTTACCTCTAGGCTCGACTATTCCAACGCTCTCCTGGCCGGCCTCCCACCTTCCACCCTCCGTAAACTTGTGCTAATCCAAAACTCTGCTGCCCCATGTCCTAACCCTCACCAAGTCCCGCTCACCCATCACCCCCTGTGCTCGCTGCTCCGTGTCTTAACTCGCACCGAGTCCCGCTCACCCATCACCCCCCTGTACTCGCTGTCCCATGTCCTAACTCGCACCCATCACCCACTGTGCTCACTGCCCCGTGTCCTAACTCGCACCAAGTCCCGCTCACCCATCACCCGCTGTGCTCGCTGCCCCATGTCCTAACTCGCACCAAGTCCCGCTCACCCATCAACCCCTGTGCTCGCTGACCCTCATTGGCTTCTGGTCTGGCAAAGCTTCCATTTTTAAATTCTCATCCTTGTTTTGAAGCCCCTCCCTGGTCTCTCCCGCCTCCCCATCTCTGTAACCTCCTCCCACCCTACAATTGAAGGCAAGGGGGTTCGAGGAGGGTCGGATGTGGTTGTTATGGGAAACAAGGGAGTGATCAGTCAGAGATGGTTTTATCAGTGATTGAGGCCTTTGATGGGAAGTCACCACAAGAGATGGCGAGGTCGGAGGGCTGGCCAAACGTGTTGGTCATGTGAGAGGGCCGAGATTACGTGAGGATGAGTGGAACGGGAACTCAGGAACAGAAAGGAGTTTAGTTACTGATTGAACTCACTGAGGACGAGGAGTTACGGTGCAGGGATGGGAGAAGGGAAACGATCTTGGTGAGGGAGGCAGTGAGGGCGGAGATGCTGTGAGAGGTGGGGAGGATGGTCGATGCTCACAGTGGGGGAAAATTGAAAGTAGCATTTATATAGCCCCTTTCACCACCTCAGGATGTCCCAAAGCACTTCACAACCGACGAAGTACTTTATGAAGTGCAGTCACTGTTGTAATGTGGGAAACGCAGCGGCCACATTTGCGCACAGCAAGCTCCCACAAACAGCAATGTGATAATGACCAGATGTTGGTGCAGGGATCAATTACCCATCAGGTAAATACCTTCACAGCACTGCCTGTGGGTCAGGAGGAACAGGAGTATTACCTCCAGGCCCAGCAAGCTTACATAGAAACATAGAAAATAGGTGCAGGAGTAGGCCATTCGGCCCTTTGAGCCTGCACCACCATTCAATGAGTTCATGGCTGAACATACAACTTCTCGCCATACCCCTTGATCCCCTAGTAGTAAGGACTACATCTAACTCCTTTTTGAATATATTTAGTGAATTGGCCTCAACAACCTTCTGTGGTAGAGAATTCCACAGGTTCACCACTCTCTGGGTGAAGAAGTTTCTCCTCATCTCGGTCCTAAATGGCTTATCCCTTATCCTTAGGCTGTGACCCCCGGTTCTGGACTTGCCCAACATTGGGAATATTCTTTCTGCATTTAACCTGTCGAAACCCGTCAGAATTTTAAACGTTTCTATGAGATCCCCTCTCATTCTTCTGAACTCCAGTGAATACAAGCCCGGTTGATCCAGTCTTTCTTGATATGTCAGTCCTGCCATCCCGGGAATCAGTCTGGTGAACCTTCGCTGCACTCCCTCAATAGCAAGAATGTCCTTCCTCAAGTTAGGAGACCAAAACTGTACACAATACTCCAGGTGTGGCCTCACCAAGGCCCTGTACAACTGTAGTAACACCTCCCTGCCCCTGTATTCAAATCCCCTCACTATGAAGGCCAACATGTTATTTGCTCTCTTAACCGCCTGCTGTACCTGCAACCTGCATGCCAACCTTCAATGACTGATGTACCATGACACCCAGGTCTCGTTGCACCTCCCCTTTTCCTAATCTGTCGCTATTCAGATAATAGTCTGTCTCTCTGTTTTTACCACCAAAATGGATAACCTCACATTTATCCACATTATACTTCATCTGCCATGCATTTGTCCACTCACCTAACCTATCCAAGTCACTCTGCAGTCTCATAGCATCCTCCTCGCAGCTCACACTGCCACCCAACTTAGTGTTATCCGCAAATTTGGAGATATTACATTTAATCCCCTTGTCTAAATCATTAATGTACAATGTAAACAGCTGGGGCCCCAGCACAGAACCTTGCAGTACCCCACTAGTCACTGCCTGCCATTCTGAGAAGTACCCATTTACTCCTACTCTTTGCTTCCTGTCTGACAACCAGTTCTCAATTCACATCAGAACACTATCCCCAACCCCATGTGCTTTAACTTTGCACATTAATCTCTTGTGTGGGACCTTGTCGAAAGCCTTCTGAAAGTCCAAATACACCACATCAACTGGTTCTCCCTTGTCCACTCTACTGGAAACATCCTCAAAAAATCCCAGAAGATTTGTTAAGCATGATTTCCCTTTCACAAATCCATGCTGACTTGGACCTATCATGTCACCTCTTTACAAATGCGCTGCTAAGACATCCTTAATAATTGATTCCATCATTTTATCCACTACCGATGTCAGGCTGACCGGTCTATAATTCCCTGTTTTCTCTCTCCCTCCTTTTTAAAAAAGTGAGATTACATTGGCTACCCTCCACTCCATAGGAACTAATCCAGAGTCAATGGAATGTTGGAAAATGACTGTCAATGCATCCGCTATTTCCAAGGCCACCTCCTTAACTACTCTGGGATGCAGACTATCAGGCCCTGGGGATTTATCGGCCTTCAATCCCATCAATTTCCCCAACACAATTTCCCTCTAGGACATTGGTTCCGGTCCTGCCCAGGTGTAGACTGTCTGGTTTGTACTGGTCCCACCTCCCCCAGAACCGGTTCCAATGCCCCAGGAAGTTGAATCCCTCCCTGCTGCACCATTGCTCAAGCCACGTATTCATCTGAGCTATCCTGTGATTCCTACTCTGACTAGCACGTGGCACTGGTAGCAGTCCTAAGATTACTACTTTTGAGGTGCTACTTTTTAATTTAGCTCCTAGCTCCCTAAATTCGTCTCATAGGACCTCATCCCGTTTGAGCCATACAGGAGGGCGGGTATTGCGACAGCCCTGTCGACCATGAGCTTGCGTGGTGGGGTCTAATGGTATCACATGGAGCTTGGTGCCAGAGATGTCTCAAGTGTCGGAATTCTGTGCCAATTGCAGCGGGCAGAGCAAAGGTAAGTATTGGAGAAATCAACACTGGAGCTGACGAGGGCACAGATTAGCGATATTAAAAAGTAAATCAATAAGAGCAAGGATATTTGACGCATCAAGAACTGAACAATTCTATCTGTTAAAAAAGATCTAGGTTTTCATAAATCCAGCATAATCTACCAAGAGAGTTGAGACCTCTGCAGAAAGCTTTGGAGTAATTGTGGCCATATGTTTAAGTGCTAGTTTATGCATGATTTATAACTTGCGCATTATACCTGTAATTAATTCACTGTGTAAAGTGCAAGATTGCAAGTAACACTCCACCAAACTGTTGTTCCCTTGAATTCAGAGGTGAATGAATCACATTTTATTCTTCCAGTGGGTGTGTATATTATTCCAGGACATCTACATATCTATATTTACACAGCAATGAGAAAACACGGCCCAAATATCAGCCATGGCTCAGTGGGTAGCACACTCGCCTCTGAGTCAGAAGGTTGTGGGTTCAAGTCCCACTCCAGAGACTTGAGCACAAAAATCTAGGCCGACACTCCCAGTGCAGGGCTGAGGGAACGCTGCACTGTCGGAGGTGCCGTCTTTCGGAGGAGACGTTAAACCGAGGCCCCGTCTGCTCTCTCAGGTGGATGTAAAAGATCCCATGGCCACTATTTCGAGGAAGAGCAGGGGGAGTTATCCCCAGTGCCCTGAGGCCAATATTTATCCCTCAATCAACATAACAAAAACACAGATGATCGGGTCATTATCACATTGCTGTTTGTGGGAGCTTGCGGTGCGCAAGTTGGGCTTCCGCGTTTCCCACATTACAACAGTGACTACACTCCAAAAGGGTACACTGTTCATTGGCTGGAAAGCGCTTTGAGACATCCGGTGGTCGTGAAAGGCGCTATATAAATGCAAGTCTTTCTTTCTATTCATAAAGACTATTTGCTTATCTATATATTTTGCACCATGAAAATTGCTGAAGACTATAAAATCAGAGATGTTTCTTTTACTCAGCTAGATGTTATGATCTAGAACGTGCCGCCTGAAAGGGGAGTGGAAGCAGATTCAACCGTAACTTTCAAACGGGGAATTGGATAAATACAAAGAAAGGAAATATTTGCAGGGCTATGGGGGAAAGGGCAGGGGCAATGGGACTATAATTAGAAACCCTACCAAGGGAGCCGGCACAGGCATGATGGGCCGAATAGCTGCCTTCTGTGCTGCATGTTTCTATAAGGACCGTATCACGTCCTCAAGATGTATCAAAGTACTCCATATCGAATACTTTTGAAGCGTAGTCACCGATACGTACTCCGTCACGGCAAACGAGCCAAAGGTGGGCAGAGAAAACGTTTCAAGGACACCCTCAAAGCCTCCCTGATAAAGTGCAACATCCCCACCGACACCTGGGAGTCCCTGGCCAAAGACCGCCCTCAGTGGAGGAAGTGCTTCCGGGGGGGGGGCGCTGAGCACCTCGAGTCTCATCGCCGAGAGCATGCAGAAACAAAGCGCAGGCAGCGGAAGGAGCGTGCGGCAAACCAGACTCCCCACCCACCCTTTCCCTCAACTGTCTGTCCCATCTGTGACAGGGACTGTGGCTCTCGTATTGGACTGTTCAGCCACCTAAGGACTCATTTTAAGAGCAGAAGCAAGTCTTCCTGGATTCCGAGGGACTGCCTATGATGATGATGAGGTAGATTCGGCAGTCTAGGTACACACAGCATGTTGAGGAATGAATGTTGCTCTGGACACCAGCAGGACATCGCTGCTCTTCTTTGAATGGAGCCATGGGGCCTTTTACATCCTCCTGAACAAGCAAACAAGGCCTCGGTTTAACGTCTCATCCGAAACAAAGATTTGGATTTATATAGAAATAAAAGAAAGACTTGCATTTATATAGCGCCTTTCACGACCGCCGGACGTCTCAAAGCGCTTTACAGCCAATGAAGTACTTTTTGGAGTGTAATCGCTGTTGTAATGTAGGAAACGCGGCAGCCAATTAGCGCACAGCAAGCTCCCACAAACAGCAATGTGATAATGACCAGATCATTGGTTTTTGTTATGTTGATTGAGGGATAAATATTGGCCCCAGGACACCGGGGATAACTCCCCCTGCTCTTCGAAATAGTGCCGTGGGATCTTTTATGACCAGCTGAGAGAGTAGACGGGTCCTTAGTTTAACGTCTCATCCGAAAGACGGCACCTCCGACAGTGCAGCACTCCCTCAGCCCTGCACTGGGAGTGTCAGCCTAGATTTTTGTGCTCAAGTCCCTGGAGTTGGACTCGAACCCACAACCTCCTGACTGAGACTGATGCAGAACCAACTGAACCACTGCTGACACAAAGAAAAGCATCAAAATTACGACCCAAAATAAACACGATAATTTAAGTAAAGATCCCTTGAAGCCCTTCCAACAGAAAAATAATTTTGATGAAAGGGAAAAAATTGCCATGAAAGTTGCAATATTTCAAAACTCACCGATTTCAAAATATTAGAACTGCTTTATGAAAAGCAGAATTAATTGTCGGGAAAGATTAAAAGAGGTCTCCGTAACACTGTAAAATCTGTCACTGTAAGCATCCTTAATTTGTTTCATTTAAAATAAACAACCTCGGTTGTTTTAAGCCGTCATTTGTATTCCAGCCAAGCCTTTTAAATTCGCTGTATCCGATTACATTCCTACTGTGCGGATAAAAATTCCAGATTGTTTTTTGATGAACTTCATCAGTGAAATTCATCGTGACATTTGTTTCAGCGACTGTTGTGGTTTTTTCAATAACCTTCAGGACTGAAATGTCATCGCGGTGTTCGACGATCTGGTTTGTGCAGAGACAATGGTTACATTGCTTTTCTTGTCAGGTTCTTCTAGATCTGCACATTTGTCTTGAGATAAAGCAAGACATGTTCTGGTCGCATATTATAAAAAGGATACAGAGGCACTTGGAGAGGGTGCAGAGAAGATTTACAAGGGTGATACCAGAAAAACGAGGGTACACATTGCAAGAAAGGATGAACAGGCTGGGTCTCTTCTCCCTTGAAGAAAGAAGGCTGAGGGGTGACCTAATAGAGGTCTTTAAAATTATTAAAGGTTTCGATAGAGCGGATACAGAGAGAGTGTTTCCACTTGTTGGGAAGAGCATAACTAGAGGCCATCAATATAAGATAGTCACCCAGAAATCCGATAGGGAATTCAGGAGAAACTTCTGTACCCAGAGAGCGGTGAGAATGTGGAACTCGCTGCCACAGGGAGTGGTTGAGGCGAATAGTATCGATGCATTTAAGGGGAGACTAGATAAACACATGAAGGAGAAGGGAATAGAGGGTTATGCTGATAGATTTAGATGAGGAAAGACGGGAGGAGGCTCGAGTGAAGCATAAATGCCGGCATCGACTGGTTGGGCCGAATGGCCTGTTTCTGTGCCGTATATCCCATGTAATCCTATGTAATGAGAATATTTGCCTTTGACTCAATTTTCAATTAAAAAGAAACCCTCAGAAATGTTGGAAATGCATCATCATCACAGGCAGTCCCTCGGAATCGAGGAAGACTTGCTTCCACTCTAAAAGTGAGTTCTCAGGTGACTGAACAGTCCAATACGGGAATTACAGTCCCTGTCACAGGCGGGACAGACAGTGGTTGAAGGAAAGGGTGGGTGGGGAGTCTGGTTTGCCGCACGCTCCTTCCGCTGCCTGCGCTTGATTTCTGCATGCTCTCGGCGATGAGACTCGAGGTGCTCAGCGCCCTCCCGGATGCTCTTCCTCCACTTAGGACGGTCTTTGGCCAGGGACTCCCAGGTGTCGGTGGGGATGTTGCACTTCATCAAGGAGGCTTTGAGGGTGTCCTTGAAACGTTTTCTCTGCCCGCCTGGGACTCGCTTGCAGTATAGGAGTTCCAACTAGAGTGCTTGCTTTGGGAGTCTTGTGTCTGACATGCGGACAATGTGGCCCGCCCAGCGGAGCTGGTCGAGTGTGGTCACTGCTTCGATGCTGGGGATGTTGGCCTGAGCGAGGATGCTAACGTTGGTGCGTCTGTCCTCCAGGGGAATTGCAGGTTCTTGCGGAGACATCGTTGGCGGTATTTTTCCAGTGACTTGAGGTGTCTGCTGAGCCATACAGGAGGGCGGGTATCACTACAGCCCTGTAGTGAATGTACCGCAGGTCTGTCAGCATTTGGGTTTCGCATTATGTTAGGTCGTATTCCTGGCAGTTTCACCACATGATGCACTGCCTCCACCCACCCCGCTCAGTCAAACAGCCTTCTTCGCATTTCCAATATCTTTATAATTAAGAAATGTTGAAAGAGAATTAATAAAAACACACTCATTAAATTCGGACACGCCTCAGTTGGGGCGGTGTCCCGGGCGGGGCGGTAAATTTTGTGCCGGCAAATGGTTTGCGTCTGCCGCCGTAACATTCATCAGCTGGGCCCGGGGTGTGGGGCGGGGTGCTAAGGGAGGTGTTGCACACCTCTCTCAGGGCACTAGGCCGGCTGAGCAAGGGACAATCCCCGAGCTAAACAGCCGGCCTCGGAGCGCCGTAACAGAGGCCTGGGGGGGGGGGGGGGGGAAAGAAAAAACCCACCAATAACATTCCCAATACATAGCTCACGCCACCACAACATAAATCGCAAAAGGAACAAATTTAAAAACAAAAAACAATCACAGTTACTTGTGGCCGGCGTTACTTAGCTCACTGCGGCTGTTACAGCTCGGACCGCCCACTTCCACAGGTGGTCCCAGCAGGGGGCGCTACGAGCACTGCGGGTCGGGCGGGAGCCAAAGATCGAGCCGGCGTTGCAACCAGGGGGCGTTGCACACCGGCTCGCCGCTCCTGGGCGGTACTGCTCCGCCCCCCCCCCATCCGCCCCCCCCCCCCCCCCCCCCGTCAATACCGGCACCGAATGTCCCGGCGGGGCATTGCAAGCTGGCGGCCCGCCCACAAGTGCTTAGCATCGCCATTGCCGCTGCTGTGGGGCGCTACGAGGGGCGGCAGAAGACTGGAGAATCCAGCCCATAATATTTAATTCCTGGAGAGTCCAGGGCAACCCTGGAGGGCTGGCAACCCCCTGGCCCAGATGGATAAAGGGAAAAGATGGGTTAGCATTTCATAAGAACATAAGAACATAAGAATTAGGAGCAGGAGTAGGCCATCTAGCCCCTCGAGCCTGCTCCGCCATTCAATAAGATCATGGCTGATCTGGCCGTGGACTCAGCTCCACTTACCCGCCCTCTCCCCATAACCCTTAATTCCCTTATTGGTTAAAAATCTATCTATCTGTGATTTGAATACATTCAATGAGCTAGCCTCAACTGCTTCCCTGGGCAAAGAATTCCACAGATTCACAACCCTCTGGGAGAAGAAATTCCTTCTCAACTCGGTTTTAAATTGGCTCCCCCGTATTTTGAGGCTGTGCCCCCTAGTTCTAGTCTCCCCAACCAGTGGAAACAACCTCTCTGCCTCTATCTTGTCTATCCCTTTCATTATTTTAAATGTTTCTATAAGATCACCCCTCATCCTTCTGAACTCCAACGAGTAAAGACCCAGTCTACTCAATCTATCATCATAAGGTAACCCCCTCATCTCCGGAATCAGCCTAGTGAATCGTCTCTGTACCCCACTCCAAAGCCAGTATATCCTTCCTTAAGTAAGGTGACCAAAACTTGTCCATGCCTCTGAGCCATACAGGAGGGCAAGTAAGGTGACCAGAACGTTAAGTCTGTCTCCTTGAAGGGCGCTGGCTGAAAGGGCGGTGGAAGCAGATTCAACAGTAATGTTCAAAAGGAGATTATATTATATACTTGAAAAGGAAAAATTTGCAGCGCTATGAGGGGACAGAGCAGGGGGGAGTGTGGCACTAATTGGATTGCTCATTCAAAGAGCTGGCACTGGCACTGGCACAATGGGCCGAATGGCCTCCTTCTGTGCTGCATGGACCATACCTCGGGAGCCTACTATCAGCGAGGGCAGACATCGACGATGAGGTTCAACACCGCCTCCAGTGCGCCAGTGCAGCCTTCGGCTGCCTGAGGAAGAGAGTGTTTGAAGATCAGGCCCTCAAATCTGGCACCAAGCTCATGGTCTACAGGGCTGCAGTGATACCGGCCCTCCTGTATGGCTCAGAGGCATGGACCATATACAGTCGACACCTCAAACCGCTGGAGAACTACCACCAACGCTGTCTCCGCAAGATCCTGCAAATCCACTGGGAGGACAGACGCACCAACGCCAGTGTTCTCGCTCAGGCCAACATCCCTAGCATCGAAGCACTGACCATACTCGACCAACTCCGTTGGACGGGCCACATTGTCCGCATGCCTGACATGAGACTCCAAAAGCAAGCGCTCTACTCGGAACTCCTACACGGCAAGCGAGCCCCAGGTGGGCAGAGGAAACATTTCAAGGACACCCTCAAAGCTTTCCTGATAAAGTGCAACATCCCCATCGACACCTGGGAGTCCCTGGCCAAAGACCGTCCTAAGTGAAGGAAGAGCATCCAGGAGGGCGCTGGGCACCTCGAGTCTCGTCGCCAAGAGCATGCAGAAAACAAACGCAGGCAGCGGAAGGAGTGTGCGGCAAACCTGTCCCATCCACCCTTTCCTCCAACCACTGTCTGTCCCACCTGTGACAGGGACTGTAATTCCCGTATTGGACTGTACAGTCACCTGAGAAATCACTTTTAGAGTGGAAGCAAGGCTTCCTCGATTCCGAGGGACTGCCTGTGATGATGATGATGGATAGTATTTCTTGTTTAGTATTTCGGATTTTCAGGAGTGAGTTTTACCTTTGATCTGCCCTAAATTTTCTACGCTTCGTGAAATGCTGCTTATTCCTTTCGAGTGCAATTATTATCTCCTGCCAAGAGAATTTGCTAGCTTTGTTTTCGTTTAGATTTTTTTTTGTAAAGCATTGTCACAACAGTTTCAGAGAACTTTGGAGCTGTTGAGAAGTTTTGCGGTGAAATCTAAGATAGCTGAAGATAAATTTTGCGAGACTCCACTTCACTCCAATGTTTCTTCTCAAGCTTGGCCTGTGCTTAGCTGCGCAGAAAATGTCAAGGTACCGCGCAGAGAAAGCCAAAATTTGCAAGGTATCATCGCCCCACTCCCAGTGTGGAGCATAGTTGAATGGGAGTGCAGCTAACTCGCACCAAGTCCCGCTCACCCATCACCCCTCTGCTCGCTGACCTACATTGGCTTCCGGTTAAGCAACGCCTCGATTTCAAAATTGTTTTCAATTCCCTCCATGGTCTCGCCCCCCCCCCTATCTCTGTAATCTCCTCCATCCCCACAACACCCCGAGATGTAAGGTCTCACCTGGAGTACTGTTTTGGTCTCTGTATTTAAGGAAGGATAGACTTGCATTGGAGGCTGTTCAGAGAAGGTTCACTAGGTTGATTCTGAAGATGAGGGTGTTGACTTATGAGGAAAGGTTGAGTAGGTTGGGCCTATACTCATTGGAGTTCAGAAGAATGAGAGGTGATCTTATCGAAACATATAAGATAATTAGGGGACTCGACAAGGTGGATGTGGAGAGGATATTTCCACTGATAGGGGAGACTATAACTAGGGGACATAGTCTCAGTTAAAGGGGCTGCCCATTTAAAACTGAGATGAGGAGGAATTCCTTCGCTTGGAGGGTTGTAAATCTGTGGAATTCTCTGCCCCAGAGAGCTGTGGAGGCTGGGTCATTGAATATATTTAAGGCGGAGATAGACAGATTTTTGAACGATAATGGAGTCAAGGGTTATGGGGAGCGGGCAGGGAAGTGGAACTGAGTCCATGATCAGATCGGCCATGATCTTATTGAATGGCGGAGCAGGCTCGAGGGGCCAAACGGCCGACTCCTGCTCCTACTTCTTATGTTTTTATGTCTGTGCTCCTCTAATTCTGCCCTCCTGAGCATCCCTGATTATAATCGCTCCACCATTGGTGGCCGTGCCTTCTGTTGCCTGAGCCCCAAGCTCTGGAACTCCCTGCCTAAACCTCTCCGCCTCTCTCCCTCTCTTTCCTCCTTCAAGACGCTCCTTAAAACCTACCTCTTTGACCAAGCTTTTGGTCACCTGCGCTAATTTCTACTCATGCGGCTCGGTGTCAAATTTTTAAATCTCGTAATACTCCTTTGTGGCACCTTGGGACGTTTCACTACGTTAAAGGCGCTATATCAATACATGTTGTTGTTGAGTGTCGATTGGGGAATCAGATGTGGAGTTGGGCGACCTCAATTTATGCTTTTTCCTACTTTATGGCCTTTCACTTTTGATGACCGGATCATCAGGAATCCAATGTGGTGACAGCTTCTTCCAACTCTGCAAGCTGTGCTCTGGCGGAGAAGCGCTGCATGCTGTGAAAGTAGTCTTGGAAGGTTTGGCCCTCGAGGCTCCTGTAGAATCCGAGGCCTTTGCCTAAGTACTGCATACACCAATAGGAAGGCAGGCATCGACGACGAGGCTCAACACCGCCTCCAGCGCGCCAGCGTAGCCATCGACCGCCTGAGGAAGAGAGTGTTCGTAGATCATGCCCTCAAATCTGGCACCAAGCTCATGGTCTACAGGACTGTAGTGATACCCGCCCTCCTGTATGGCTCAGAGACGTAGACCATATACAGTAGACACCTTAAATCGCTGGAGAAATTCCACCAACGAAGCCTCCACTTAGATCCTGCAACCCCCTGGGGGGACAGACGCACCAACTTCAGTGTCCTCGACCAGGCCAACATCCCAGCATCGAAGCACTGACTGCACTCGGCCAGCTCCGTTGGGCAGGGCCACATTATCCGCATGCCCGACACGAGACTCCCAAAGCAAGAGTTCTACTCGGAACTCCTGCACGGCTAGCGAGCTCCAGGTGGGCAGAGGAAACGTTTCAAGGACACCCTCAAAGCCTCCTTGATAAAGTGCAACATCCCCACCGACACCTGGGAGTCCCTGGCCAAAGACCGCCCTAAGAGGAGGAAGAGCATCCGGGAGGGCGCTGAGCACCTCGAGTCTCGTCGCCGAGAGCGTGCAGAAAACAAGCGCAGGCAGCGGAAGGAGCGTGCGGCAAACCCGACTCCCCACCCACCCTTTCCTCCAACCACTGTCTGTCCCACCTGTGACAGAGACTGTAATTCCCGTATTGGACTGTTCAGTCACCTGAGAACTCACTTTTAGAGTGGAAGCAAGTCTTCCTCGATTTCGAGGCACTGCCTATGATGATGATGATGATGATGACTGGATACACCAATAGTCAAGAACTACCGGAAGAGGAATGTAGATTCGTAGCTCCTGAGTGTGAACGAAAGTTCGGGAGAATCAAAGAAGCCAGAGCAAAGCTGTGAAATTACTTTTCGCTATCAGGGCTATAAGGTTTCAGTTGCTCGGGAACCGAAAACAAACAATGGGTTGAATTTGCGGCCCCCTGTAGGTTGGTACAAGGTGCAGTGCTCATGCGCTGAAACCCGAAACTTGTGATCTGTCAAGAATCCTCTTGGCAGATCGCAGGCATGCGAAGGAAAAGGGCCTCCGCAGGCGGAGAGTTGGGCTATTTGCCCAACTGCTGCCCAGCGAATGCCCGTGAAATTCTTATGCCTGGTAACAGCAGGCGTTGGGCTTGTTCTTACCAGCGTAAAAGTTTAGAAAAAGAGCAAGATAGTTTTTTTTCACTCATTGATCTATTAAAAACCCTGTCCATTAAGGTAAGTTTATTTTTAGCATTGTTAATGTTTATTAATAATAATAAAAATAAGAATAAAATATTTAATTAAATCAGTTTAATTAATTTAAACTATGTTTAAAAAAAATAAATGTATTTCACGTGTTTGTGTATTTTGGGGGTATTCTCATTCATGCCTATAGCAGCTCCGTACAAACGGAACTCACCATTAAGTATAGAAACACAGAAACATAGAAAATAGGTGCAGGAGTAGGCCATTCAGTCCTTCGAGCCTGCACCACCATTCGATATGATCATGGCTGATCATGCAACTTCAGTACCCCATTCCTGCTTTCTCTCCATACCCCCGATCCCTTTAGCTGTAAGGGCCACATCTAACTCCCTTTTAAATATATCTAACGAACTGGCCTCAACAACTTTCTGTGGTAGAGAATTCCACAGGTTCACAATTCTCTGAGAGAAGAAGTTTCTCCTCATCTCGGTCCTAAATGGCTTACCCCTTTATCCTTAGACTGTGACCCCTGGTTCTGGACTTCCCCAACATCGGGAACATTCTTCCTGCATCTAACCAGCCCAATCCCGTCAGAATTTTATCTGTTTCTATGAGATCCCTTCTCATTCTTCTCAATTCCAGTGAGTATAAGCCTATTCGATCCAGTCTTTCTTCATATGTCAGTCCTGCCATCCCGGGAATCAGTCTGGCGAACCTTCGCTGCACTCCCTCAATAACAAGAATTTCCTTCCTCAGATTAGGAGACCAAAACTGAACACAGTATTCCTGGTGTGGCCTCACCAAGGCCCTGTATGAATGGGAATCCCCTGCTTTCATTGGTTGGGCCAGCCCATGTGACCCCAGGGACACTTGCAAAGCACCTGTGCCCCCGGTATATGTGGGCCTTGATGCAGGCCGACACTGGGAGGACCAGGACCGTAGGTCACCGAATCTCCCGGGCGACCGGATAAGTCTATAGATTTTTTTTTCAGGTCGGAGGCCTCCGTCCGCGGGAAGCCACCAACCACAAAACCTGTCCCGATCGAGACCCACCCACTCCTGCCTGTGGGTGCAGTGGGGTCAGCGGGGCAGCAGGAAGTCCTGTGCTGAGTTTCAGACCCCCATAACCGCTCCATCACCAAGACCCTACCTACTTCCACCTCTGTCACGTCGCCCATCTCCGCCCCTGCCTCAGCTCATCTGAAAACAAAAGAAAGAAAGACTTGCATTTATATAGCGCCTTTCACGACCACCGGACGTCTCAAAGCGCTTTACAGCCAATGAAGTACTTTTGGGCCAATGAAGTACTTTTGGAGTGTAGTCACTGTTGTAATGTGGGAAACGCGGCAGCCCATTTACGCACAGCAAGCTCCCACAAACAGCAATGTGATAATGACCAGATAATCTGTTTTTTTGATTGAGGGATAAATATTGGTCCCGGGACACCGGGGAGAACTCCCCTGCTCTTCTTTGAAATAGTGCCATGGGATCTTTTACATCCACCTTAGAGAGCAGACAGGGCCTCAGTTTAACGTCTCATCCGAAAGACGGCATCTCCGACAGTGCAGCGCTCCCTCAGTACTGCCCCTCCGACAGTGCGGCGCTCCCTCAGTCCTGCTCCTCTGACAGTGCGGCGCTCCCTCAGTACTGCCCCTCCAACAGTGCAGCACTCCCTCAGTACTCCCCCTCTGACAGTGCAACGCTCCCTCAGTACTGCCCCTCCGACAATGCAGCGGTCCCTCAGTACTGCCCCTCCGACAGTGCGGCACTCCCTCTGTACTGCCCCTCCGACAGAGCGGCGTTCCCTCAGTACTGCCCCTCTGACAGTGCGGTGTTCCCTCAGTACTGTCCCTCCAACAGTGCGACGCTCCCTCAGTACTGCCCCTCCGACAGTGTGGAGCACCCTCAGTATTGCCCCTCCGACAGTGCGGCACTCCCTCAGCACTGCCCCTCCGACAGTGCGGCACTCCCTCAGCACTACACTGAGGGTGTCAGCCTAGATTTATGTGCTCAAGTCTCTTCTTCTTTCTTCTTCGGTATGGTAGTAACAAAGCGCAAATCAAACCTCAATATCCAAGTTGGATATCCAGGCAAAGCTTCGGGTGCAATAGCTTGCGCAAGCCTCTGGAGCTGGGACAATGAACCAATAATCTTCTGGCACCAGAGGCGGGAGCGCTGCTCTCCGAGCCACTGACACAGACAGGCGACAGAGCTGTGTGAATGTAAACAATATGAAAGGACAGTTTAATTATTAATCATTTCGATTGTATGCCCTGACTGAACTAAGTTTAGAAAAGGCTGAGAGTGTGAACTGCAAGGAGTTAATAGTCTGTATAAAGTTGGACTGCCTCTGTAAGCAACGAGTTTAAGTGACTGTTATTATTTCAAAGTCTTGACAGCTTGAGGAGCAGATAATCCTCCGAGGGAGTTCAGAAACCATTCCGCCTTCCTCGCTCTAAATCCTCTGGCTGGTTCTTACCCCCTCCTGGTGTCGAGTAATTACCCCAATATTTCCTTTGCATTTGGCTAAATGGCTTCCAATTAGGCTGCCTGTGATGAGGGCCTGGTGCCTTGCTCTGGAGATTGAAGGCCACCTTATCTCCACGCTTCACTCCGTCTGCCCACAGCGGGTGGGGGTGTGTGGGGGTGAGCTCCGTTTAATCGCTGTCAGTGGGGCAACAAACACGAAACCGTCTGGGGGAAATAGATAGTCGCGCTTTCAAAGGAGATCTCGGGACTTGAACGCACTGTGTGCGCGCACTGCGGAGGATTCAACGCCTCCTCCAGTTCAAAGCGAGAGTCGGCGAGAAGAAAAACGCCTGTGAATCCGAGACCGCCGCCTAATTATACACAGTCCGTGATCAAAGTTATTAGGAAGCTTTAAAATAGAGGGTTTTAATTAAGTGGATCAGCCCTATCTTTGTGCAAAAGAGAGGCTCCTTGTGGCCAAGCTGGTTGCTTTATATGGAAACTTAATGAATAAGAAAGAGAGCAAGAGAGAGAACAGAAACAATAAATGTATATTTCAAGCTGTGTCTTAGCTTCAAAGGAAAATGAAATGCCACTTTGATTTACTTCATCTTTTCAAGTTGTCAAGTTTACCAAAGGATCTCACAGCTGCATTCTTTCAACCCATGGAGCAAATGTTTTGTCTGTAAACTATTTTTTTCCCCTCTACTTTCCTACAATAAGTCTAACCAGCTTGTCCCATATTTCCCCCTAAACTCCGTACCTCGTTAATGATCCCTGGTTACATTGAGTTTCCAAGTGACGGTACTCTGCGGACATATTCCACTTCTCGATCTCCGTATCCCTTGAATCCCCCTAGAGTCCAAAAATCTATCGATCTCAGCCTTGAATATATTCAGACTGAGCCTCCACAGCCCTCTGGGACAGATCATTCCAAAGATTCCTCTGAGTGAAGAAATTTCTCCTCATCTCAGTCCTAAATGGCCGACCCCTTATCCTGAGACTGTGACCCCTGGTTCTAGACTCTACAGCCAGGGGAAACATCCTCTCTGCATCTACTCTGTCAATCCCCCTCAGAATCTTATGTGTTTCAATGAGATCGCCTCTCATTCTTCTAAACGCCAGAGAGTATAGGCCCATTCTACTCAATCTCTCCTCATAGGACAACCTCTCATCCCCAGGAATCAGTCTGGTGAACCTTCGTTGCACCGCCTCCAAGGCAAGTATATCCTTCCTTAGATAAGGAGACCAAAACTGTGCACAGTACTCCAGGTTTACTCTTATACTCCAACCCCCTTGCAATAAAGGACAATATGCCATTTTCTGATGAACTGCTTTCAACTCAGTCCACCTGATACCTTACTTCATAAGAACAGAAGAACAGAAGAAATAGGAACACAAGTAGGCCACATGGCCCCTCGAGCCTGCTCCGTCATTTAATAGGATCATGGCTGATCCGATCATGGACTCAGCTCCACTTCCCTGCCCGCTCCCCATAACCACTTATCCCCTTATCGGCAATATTTCAAAGAAGAGCAGGGGAGTTATCCCTGGTGTCTTGGGCCAATATTTATCTCTCAATCAACACAACAAAAACAGATTAGCTGGTCATTATCACATTGCTGTTTGTGGGAGCTTGCTGTGCGCAAATTGGCTGCTGCGTTTCCCACATTACAACAGTGACTACACTTCAAAATGTGCTTCATTGGCTCTACAGCGCTTTGAGACATTCGGTGGTCGTGAAAGGCGCTATATAAATGCAAGTCTTTCTTTCTTTCATTCAGAGAGCCGGCACAGGCGTGATGGGTGGAATGGCCTCCTTCTGTGCTGTAAGATTCTATAGGGGCCCCGAGTTTGGTGAAAGCTAAATTCCACACAAGTACAGACCAAAGGACCGCTGAGATCCTGACTTTGGGTGGAAGTTTGATGGAAAAATCTGGGAAAGACCGCCCGGCGGCAAAAATGGGCCTTGCACGCCGATTCTGGGTGGTAGCGGGCGGTAGCTCCCATTCTGGTTGGCAAATGTGATCCTCGGCAAAGTACCACCGAGGATTGAGTCGACCCTAGGGATTGGGGGGGGGGAGCTGATCAAATAAAAAATGTTCAAAACATCTAAAAAAAAAACACTACAAATCAGGGGACCCCCATCCAGCTGAATCCCAGCAAAACAATTAAAGAAAAGAAGTGATTAACCGTTTTCTTGCAAGCCTTCATACTTACCGTTGAGGTCAGACCTGCCTCCACGTGGCGGACTTTTCCCCGGCTGGAACGGAGGGCCGCCCGGACCAAACTGGCAACGCAGCGGGCGGGAGGACTCTGCTGGGCGGCGCACGCCCGCGGACGGTACCCAGCATTCTTCTCACCCCGCCGGCGTGAGGACTCCAGCAAACTCGCTCGGCGGTGAGATCGCCCAGCAACCAACGAGACTGCCGAGAAAACTCGATGGGCAATGGACGGCAAGTCCATCAATTTCGGGCCCCGCGAGCCTCTTCTATGGTTCTAGTACTCAGCTGTTGTTGACTCCTTCTTGATGTCAGGCCATCAGGTCCACAGATCCCTGAAGGTAGCAGGCCAGGTGGATAAGGTGGTTAAGAAGGCATATGCTTGCCTTTATTAGTCGAGGCATATAATACAAGAGTAGGGAGGTTATGCCGGAACTGCAAAAAACACAGGTTAGGCCACAGCAGGAGTACTGTGTGCAGTTCTGGTCACCACATTACAGGAAGGATGTGATTGCACTGGAGAGGGTACAGAGGAGATTTACCAGGATGTTGCCAGGACTGGAGAATTTTAGCTATGAGGAAAAATTGGATGGGCTGAGTCTGTTTTCTTTGGAACAGAGGAGGCTGAGAGGAGACCTGATGGAGGTGTATAAAATTATGAGATGCCTAAATAGAGTGGATAGGAAGGACATAGAAACATAGAAACATGGAAAATAGTGCAGGAGTAGGCCATCTGGTCCTTCGAGCCTGCACCACCATTCAATAAGATCATGGCTGATCATTCCTTCAGTACCCCGTTCCTGCTTTCTCTCCATACCCCTTGATCCCTTTAGCCGCAAGAGCCATATCTAACTCCTTCTTGAATATATCTAATGAACTGGCATCAACAACTCTCTGCGGTATTTCCCTTAGCAGAGGGGTCAATAACCAGGGGCTATAGATTTAAAGTAATCGGTAGGAGGTTTAGAGGGGATAAGAAGGGAAAGTTCTTCACCCAGAGGGTGGTGGGGGTCTGGAACTCACTGCCTGAAAGGGTGGTAGAGGCAGAAACCCTCACCACATTTAAAAAATACTTGGATGTGCACTTGAAGTGCCGTAACCTACAGGGCTATGGACCTAGAGCTGGTAAATGGGATTAGGCTGGATAGCTCTTGGTCGGCCGGCACAGACACGATGGGCCGAAATGGCCTCCTTCCGTGCTGTAAATTTCTACGATTCTGTGATATGATCAGTGCGGTACTGGGCCTCACTGAGCTCTTCCAAGGGCAGCAAAGTCTGGACGGCCGGTTGCTAGGGTTTACGGGCTATGTGCCGCGACTGTGCCTTGGGCGGCCTCTGCTCAATCTGCGCACCAGGACTGAGGGCGCAGTGTGAATGTGGCCCACGTCCGTACCATGACAGCGGTGGTGTTGTGCAGGAGGAATTGGCACTAGGTCCACCCGTGGTCAGTCAGCGTCAGGATCTCTGCGCTTCCCCAGTTCTGACCTCCCTGATTTTCATCGCTCCACCATCGGTGGCCGTGCCTTCAGCCGCCTGGGCCCCAATCTCTGGGCTTTCCCCTCCCAAAACCTCCCCTGCCTCTCCCTCCCCCTTTAAGACGCTCCTTTTAAAAAAAAACTTTCTGGTCACCTGTCCTAATACCTCCTTTTGCGGCTCGGTGTCAAATTTCTGTTTGATAATCACTCCTGTGAAGCACCTTGGGGTGTTTTACTACATTAAAGGCGCTATATAAATGCAATAATTGATGTTGGGTGGTAAGGGGGACAATATCTGTCACCTGAGAAAGCAGGGTACAGGCAGTGTGGGATCGGTGATTGCAATCAACTGATGTCTCCTTCCCCTGATCTGCTGCATCAGCATATTCGTCTTACTGTATTCGCTGCTCACGGTGTGGTCTCCTCTACATTGGGGAGACCCAGCGGAGATTGGGTGACCGCTTTGCGGAACACCTCCGTTCAGTCCGCAACTGTGACCCCGAGTTTCCGGTCGCCTGTCACTTTAATTCCCTGCTCCACTCCCACTCTGACCTTTCCGTCCTCGGCCTCCTACACTGTTCCAACAAAGCTCAACGCAAGCTCGAAGAACAGCACCTCATCTTTCGTTTAGGCACTTTACAGCCTTCTGGACTCAACATCGAGTTCAACAATTTCAGAGTGTAACCTCTGCCCATCTTTGGCTCCCTTCACCAGCCCCCCTCCCCTCCCCTCCCTCAGAGTCTGTTTCTTTCTTTTTTTCTCCTTGTCTCTAATGGCAGTTGGACATTATCCCACCATTCACACCCTACCTTGACTAATGTTTTTCCAACTCCTGGCATTACCATTTGGATTTGAGCCATCATCCCTTTTGTCTCTCTAATCTCTCCTGTCTTCCACCCTATCACAGACCTTCCCTTTTGCTCTTTCTTCCCCCTCCCCCTTTCAGTGCTTCTTAAGAATCTGTTCTTTCCGAACACTCTCCAGTTCTGACGAAGGGTCATCGACCCGAAATTTTAACTCTGCTTCCTCTCCACAGATGCCGCCTGACCCGCTGAGATTTCCAGCAATTCTCTGTTTTTATTCCAGATTCCAGCCTCTGCGGTACTTTGCTTTTGTATTTGTCTTCTGCTGGCTGCAAAGAGAGCTGTCTGATTGTACTCACTGATGCCCAGCATCTTAGCAGCAACTCATCAACATGCCTGTGCACTGATGTCCCTTGGTGTTTACAGAACAGGCATCGCCACTATCATGTCTTAATTAGCTTCAACATTTATGCTACACTGATGGGTATTCTTACAGAGGGCGCCATGCACACCGGTGGCTGTTGCCTTTTATGTAGTGCACTCTCAGAATTATGATGTGTGTAAAGTCATATTTAGTGTGATGGCTTTGATGTCTGCCGAGGCTCCTGTGGAATTCCCTACCGCAGAGAGATGTTGATGCTAGTTCATTGGATATATTCAAGAGGGAGTTAGATATGGCCCTGATAGTTAAGGGGATCAAGGGGTATGGAGAGAAAGCAGGAAAGGGGTACTGAGGTGAATGATCAGCCATGATCTTATTGAATGGCGGTGCAGGCTTGAAGGGCCGAATGACCTACTCCTGCACCTATTTTCTATGTTTCTATGTTTCTGTGTTTCTATACGAACATAAGAAATAGGAGCAATAGTAGGCCACATGGCCCCTCGAGCCTGCTCTGCCATTTAATACGATCATGGCTGATCCGATCAAGGACTCAGGTCCACTTCCCTGCCCGCTCTCCATAACGCCTTATTCCCTTATCGGTTAAGAAACTGTCTTTCTCTGTCTTAAATTAATTCAATGACCCCAGCTTCCACAGCTTTCTGAGGCAGCGAATTCCACTGATTTACGACCCTCTGAGAGAAGAAATTCCTCCTCATCTAACTGGGCGGCCCCTTATTCTAAGATTATGCCCTCTAGTTCTAGTCTCCCCTATCAGTGGAAACATTCTCTCTGCATCCACCTTGTCGAGCCCTCTAATAATCTTATACATTTCGATAAGATCACCTTTCATTCTTCTGAATTCCAATGAATAGAGGCCCAACCAACTCAACCTTTCCTCATAAGTCAAAACCCTCAACTCTGGAATCAATTCAGAGCTTGGGGCCCAGGCAACAGAAGGCACGGCCACCAATGGTGGAGCGATTATAATCAGGGATGCTTAAGAGGGCAGAATTAGAGGAGTGCAGAGATCTTGGGGGGTTGTGGGGCTGGAGGAGATTACAGAGATAGGGAGGGAGCAAGGGCCATTGAGGGATTTGTCAACAAGCATGAGAATTTTGAAATTGAGGTGGTGTTTAACTGGAAGCCAATGTAGAACAGTGAGCACAGTGGGGGTGATGGGTGAGCGGGACTTGGTGCGAGTTAGGACACGGGGTAGCCGAGCTTTGGATAACTTCTAGTTTACGTAGTGTAGAATGTGGGAGGCCAGCCAGGAGTGCATTGGAATAGTCAAGTCTAGAGGTAACAAAGGCACGGATGAGGGTTTCAGCAGCGGATGAGCTGAGGCAAAGGGCGGACTCGGGCGATGTTACGGAGGTGGAAATAGACGGTTTTAGTTATGCCGCGGGTATGTGGCTGGAAGCTCATTTCAGGGTCAAATATGACACCTAGGTTGCGAACAGTCTGGTTCAGCCTCAGACGGGAGTTGGGGAGAGTGGCAAGGGAATGCAGTTTGTACATTACAACAGTGACTACACTCTAAAAGTACTTCATTGGCTGTAAGGCGCTTTGCGATGTCCGGTGTTCGTGAAAGGTGCTATATAAAGGCATATCTTTCTTTTCCTCCTGAAGCTTCTCTGCCCCAATCCAAAGGCCGGTGAGCCAAACTCCAGAACATCCATTTAATCGCACAACCCCGTGCTTTAGCCACTCTGTGCAGAGGAAACAATTATCTAGCCTTTGGCATCTCTCTCCCCCCGCCAACCCCCGCCCCCAGAGCAACGACTGCGGTGAAAATAACTGCAAATTGGGCCATAAGTATCGAACGTACTGTTATTTTCGCTTTGGGACATGCCAAGCAACATAATTGATGCATCTGTGCAGAGTGGATGCAGCTGGCCTCTGAAAAGTGTTGTCTCCACAGTGCTGTGTGGGGAAGGAGTTAATAAACGGACCACCGTTCGTACACACAAGAGCTCCCTCCTCCTTTGAAATCTCACTCTTGCATCTTGAAGTCTTAAGGCACCAGGGAGGGGAGGGAGGGACCGCGGGGGGCGGGGGGGGGGTTGTTCCTTCACATCAGAATCCTGCTGTTATAACCAATAATTGATGTGCAAGGATGTAGAATGGGCTTAGAGTTGCCAGTCCCTTTTAACGATTATCACGATCGACATCTTCCACCTATTTCCCGCATTAGTTGCTCACTCTGCATTAGTACGTGCTGTCCATTTGTCCGATAGTTTTTGTCAGCCCAGACACAAGAACGTAAGAAATAGGAGCAGGAGTCGGACATTTGGCCCCTCGAGCCTGCTCCGCCATTCAATAAGATCATGGCTGATCTGATCTTGGCCTCGAATTCACTTCCTTGCGTGCTCTCCCTAACCCTTGACTCCCTTATCTTTCAAAAATCTGTCCATCTCCACCTTAACTATATTCAATGACCCAGCCTCCACAGCTCTCTGGGGCAGAGAATTCCAAAGATTCATGACCCTCTGAGAGAAGAAGTTCCTCCTCATCTCAGTTTTAAATGGGCGACCCCTTATTCTGAAACTATGCCCCCTAGTTCTAGACTCCACTATCAGTGGAAACATCCTCCCTGCATCGACCCTGTCGAGCCCCCTCATAATCTTATACGTTTCGATATGATCACCTCTCAGACGGAGAGACTTTGCTTCTTGTATAAAGAAATCAAAGCCCTTAGAAATTCAGAGGATTGAGAGGTGATCTTATCGAAACATAAAAGATAATGAGAGGGCTCGACAAGGTGGATGCAGAGAGGATGTTTCCACTGATGGGGGAGAGTAGAACTAGGGGGCATAATCTTAGAATAATGGGCCGCCCGTTTAAAACTGAGATGAGGAGGAATTTCTTCTCTCAGAGGGTTGTAAATCTGTGGGATTCTCTGCCCCGGAGAGCTGTGGAGGCTGGGTCATTGAATATATTTAAGGCGGAGATAGACAGATTTTTGAGCGATAAGAGAGTAAAGGGTTATGGGGAGCGGGCAGGGAAGTGGAGCTGAGTCCATGATCAGATCAGCCATAATCGTATTGAATGGCGGAGCAGGCTCGAGGGGCCAAGTGACCGACTCCTGCTCCTATTTATTATGTTCTTATGTTCTTGTGTTCTTAAATCACCTTTGAAATAATTTGCGATCAGAAGGAAAAAAGCATTGGCCGAGAGATTGCGGCCGGAGGCGTACCTCCGGAGTCCAAGCCGCACAACCATTGCGAAGGCAACTGCTGGCGGCCAGGCTGCGAAGAGTCGCAGTCCGTGGTCTTAAGGCGGAGGACAGCGTAAGGGTCCTCGGATCCCAGCGAGGTGGGCGATGTGGAGGCGTACCCGTGACCACGCGGGCCCGGTCCTCCAATCACAAAGGAGAATTCCATTGCCATCACGGAGGTTGCAGTACAAGATTAAGGAAGTCTTGCTGAAATTGTACAGGGCCTTTGGTGAGACCGCACCTGGAGTACTGCGTACTGTTTTGATTTCCTTATCTAAGGAAGGACATATTTACCATCGGGGGAGTTCAACGAAGGTTCACCAGACTGATTCCTGGGATGGGAGAGCAGTTGTCCACAGCCTGGACGCCAAGAAGGTAAGCTCGGAAATATTTCCCGGGTCCGAGGCGTATGACATTCCCACATTACAACAGCAGAGACCAGGCGCAGGCAGCGGAAAGAGCATGTGGCAAACCAGTCCCACCCACCCTTTCCCTCAATCACTGTCTGTCCCACCTGTGACAGAGACTGTAATTCCCGTATTGGACTGTTCAGTCACCTGAGAATTCACTTTGAGAGTGGAAGCAAGTCTTCCTCGATTTCGAGGGACTGCCTCTGATGATGACAACAGTGACTACACTCCAAAAGTACTTCATTGGCTGTAAAGCGCTTTGAGATGTCTGGTGGCTGTGAAAGGCGCTATATAAATGCAAATATTTTCTTTCTTACTCCGGAGTTACACCTCCAACCGCAAATTCAGGGAAGCCGTGTTTTAAAGACCAATGGGCTGCTTATCTCGCTGACTGTACCTTTTCCACTGAACACTTGGCGTGTCTTTCCTTACCGCCCTCCTGTATGGCTCAGAGACATGGACCATGTACAGTAGACACCTCAAATCGCTGGAGAAATAGCACCACCGATGTCTGCGCAAGATCCTGCAAATCCCCTGGGAGGACAGACGCACCAACGTCAGTGTTCTCGATCAGGCCAACATCCCCAGCATCGAAGCGCTGACCACACTCGACCACAGCTCCGCTGGGCGGGCCACATTGTCCGCATGCCCCGACACGAGACTCCCAAAGCAAGCGCTCTACTCGGAACTCCTACATGGCAAGCCAGCCCCAGGTGGGCAGAGGAAACATTTCAAGGACACCCTCAAAGCCTCCCTGATAAAATGCAACATCCCCACCGACACCTGGGAGTCCCTGGCCAAAGACCGCCCTAAGTGGAGGAAGAGCATCCGGGAGGGCACTGAGCACCTCGAGTCTCATGACCGAGAGCATGCAGAAAGCAAGTGCAGGCAGCGGAAGGAGCGTGCGGCAAACCAGTCCCACCCTCCCTTTCCTTCAACCACTGTCTGTCCCACCTGTGACAGCGACTGTAATTTCCGTATTGGACTGTTCAGTCACCTGAGAACTCACTTTTAGAGTGGAAGCAAGTCTTCCTCGATTCCGAGGGACTGCCTGTGATGATGATGATCGCCATCCAGTGACACTGATACACAAAGTCATTTTAATTGTAGAAACATTCCCGAGTAATCATTTTATGATGAGTTTATTGCCGCCTTATACTCATCAGAGTCTGGCGCTGTCAAGCCTCCCGATGATAAATTATCGCCAGTGCTCGGGAAGACAGTGCCATTTTAACTGAAGCAATAAAGCTCTTCTTTTTATCGGACGTCTTCTGTACATTTCCATTCATCATACCGTCTCTGTGATTTTACCCAGGTTTTACACAGCTGATTACCTCATTACTGGGGTTAATTGGCTACATTAGCAGACACAATTACTATTCAAGTGTCAAATAGCACTACCCTGTTTCCTCTGAACTCAAGTGCGGCTCACATGAATTTGCTAAGACTCTATGCATAAACGTCTGTGATTTCTGGTAATGGTTACAGACTGGGTAATAGGTTTTCCCATTACTTGTCGTCTAACATCTCTCTCACAGTTTCTCTCACACGCGCAAGGCCAAGCCGGTGTTAATCCCTTTCGGGATGCAGCAACTTTATTCCCAGGCCACAATCAAAGTACGACGTGACTCAGCTTCCTGGTGGGATTCAATCAAACCTACAAGTAGCACGATTGTGCCGGGCCTTGGTAAGGCCGCACCTGGAGTACGGTGCACAGTTTTGGTCTCCTTATCTGAGAAAGGACACACACGCCTCAGAGGCGGTGCAGGGAAGATTCGCTAAATTGGTCTCTGGAATGAGAGGGTTGTCCTATGAGGAGAGATTGAGTAGATTGGGCCTATACTCTCTGGAGTTTAGAAGAATGAGAGGCGATCTACTTGAAGCATATAAGATCCCGAAGGGGATTGACAGGGTAGATGCTGAGAGGTTGTTTCCCCCGGGCTGGAGTGTCTAGAACCAGGGGACACAGTCTCAGGATAAGGGGTCGGCCATTTAAGACTGAGATGAGAAGGAATTTCTTCACTCAAAGGGGTTGTGATTCTTTGAAATTCTCGGAATGGCTGTGGATGTTCAGTCGTTGAGTATATTCAAGGCTGAGATCAATAGATTTTTGGACTCTCGGGGAATCGAGGGATAATGGAGAAAGTGGAGTTGAGGTCGAAGATCAGCCATGATCTTATTGAATGACGGAGCAGGCTCGAGGGACCAAGTGGTCTACTCCAGCTCCTAATTCTTATGTTCTTATGAAAGTCTTTCAAAGTACGTATGCTCTTGCTTTCAAAATAAGATTGTTGCAAATGATCTTAAAAAGGCATTTCTAACCTTGTTTATCTCACCTGGACTCTCAGTGACTTGCAATATGTTGCCTTCCTGCAATGTGGCCTTTTCTGTCACAACACCTTATTATCAGGGACGCTCTTTGTACTGTCCTTACACCTTACTATAGAATCACACGAGGCATGTACTGCAGACAAGGTCACTACGTGACCTGAACCTTTATTCCCAGGACCAAGAAGTGATGACCCTGCGTGGGACCTCCTTTTATATTCCTGGATGACCAGGTGAGGAGTGTCTCGCACAAGTTCACCCCCTGTGGCCAAGGTGTGCATTACTCAGGTGTATACAGTGTACAGTGTTGTTAATAAAGGTTACAGTTATGTGAAGGGTACAAACATGACATCACCCTCCCCCCAACATCTTTGGGTCAAAGATTGAGTCTTTCAGGCGGTCGACGCTCTCTCGTGGAGCGCCGCAGTTGGGGCTCTGGTGGTTGAGCCTTGGCATGCATCTCTGTCGCCTGAGGTGATTCCGGCCTGTCCGGGCTGGCCGCAGGGACTCTGCATGCTGTTGAATGTCCTTGTTGCTCGTTCACTGGCAGTGGTGTAGGTAACATCTCATGATCTTCCTCAGGTTCCTCAGTGTCCATGCTGAACCTTTTCTTTACTTGGTCCAGATGTTTGCGGCATATCTGGCCATTGTTAAGTCTGACCACTATGACTCTATTCCCCTCTTTGCCAATTACAGTACCCTCAAGCCACTTGGGTCCCAAAGCATGATTGAGAACAAATACAGGGTCATCAATTTCTATGCATCTCCCCACTGAGTTGCGATCGTGGCACTCGATTTGGGATTGGCGCGTGCCCTCAACAATGTCTGACAGGGCTGGATGAACGAGGGACAGCTGCGTTTTAAGCGTGTGTTTCATGAGTAGTTCCATGAACGGGACTCCCGTGAGCGAATGCGGGCGGGACCTATAGGCCAGCAGGAGGCGCGATAGGCGGTACTGAAGGGAGGGTCCTTGAATCCGGAACATGCCCTGTTTTATGATTTGAACCGCACGTTCCGCCTGGCCATTGGAAGCCGGCTTGAACGGTGTTGTCCTGACGTGCTTGATACCATTACCCGACATAAACTCCTGGAACTCATAGCTAGTGAAACACGGGCCATTGTCGCTAACCAGGATGTCCGGCAAGCCGTGGGTCGCAAAGACCGTACGCAGACATTCCACAGTGGTGGATGTCGTGCACGCATTCAACATGATGCACTCGATCCATTTCGAGTATGCATTGACAACAATCAGGAACATTTTCCCCATGAACGGGCCCACATAGTCTATGTGAATACGTGACCATGGCTTGGTGGGCCAGGGCCACAGGCTGAGTGGGGCCTCCCTGGGGGCATTTCCCAGCTGAGCACACGTCGTGCACCTGCGAACCCAGTGTTCCAGGTCTGAGTCAATTCCTGGCCACCATACATGTGACCGGGCAATGGCCTTCATTAGCACGATGCCTGGGTGCTCGCTGTGGAGTTCCATGATGAATGCTTCCCTTCCTTTCTGTGGCATGACTACCCGGCTGCCCCATAGCAGGCAGTCGGCTTGGATGGAGAGCTCGTCCGTCCGTCTGTGAAACGGTCGGAGCTCGTCGGGGCATGCTCCGTGTGCGAGCGCCCAATCCCCAGTCAGGACACATTTCTTTATCAGGGATAGGAGGAGATCTCTGTTGGTCCAGATTTTGATCTGGTGGCCTGTGATGGGGGAGCCTGCGGTGTCGAAAGCCTCAACGGATTGAAGGCCGATAAATCCCCGGGGCCCGATAGTCTGCATCCCAGAGTTCTCAAGGAAGTGGCCCTCGAAATAGTGGATGCATTGGTGATCATTTTCCAACAGTATATCGACTCTGGATCAGTTCCCATGGACTGGAGGGTAGTTAATGTAACACCACTTTTTAAAAAAGGACGGAGAGAGAAAACGCGTAATTATAGACCGGTTAGCTTGACATCAGTAGTGGGGAAAATGTTGGAATCGATCATGAAGGACGAAATAGCAGCGCATTTGGAAAGCAGTGACAGGATCGGTCCAAGTCAGCATGGATTTATGAAAGGGAAATCATGCTTGACGAATCTTCTGGAATTTTTTGAGGATGTAACTAGCAGAGTGGACAAGGGAGAACCAATGGATGTGGTGTATTTGGACTTCCAGAAGGCTTTTGACAAGGTCCCGCACAAGAGATTGTTGTGCAAAATCAAAGCACATGGTACTGGGGGTAATATACTGATGTGGATAGAGAACTAGTTGGCAGATAGGAAGCAGAGAGTCGGGATAAACGGGTCCTTTTCAGAATGGCAGGCAGTGACTAGTGGAGTGCCGCAGGGCTCAGTGCTGGGACCCCAGCTCTTTACAGTATACATTAACGATTTGGATGTAGAATTGAGTGTAATATCTCCAAGTTTGTAGATGACACTAAACTGGGTGGCGGTGTGAGCTGTGAGGAGGACGTTAAGAGGCTGCAGGGTGATTTGAACAGGTTAGGTGAGTGGGCAAATGCATGGCAGATGCAGTATAATGTGGATAAATGTGAGGTTATCCATTTTGGGGGCAAAAACACAAAGGCAGAATATTATCTGAATGGCGGCAGACTAGGAAAAGGGGAGGTGCAACGAGACCTGGGTGTCATGGTTCATCAGTCACTGAAATTGGGCACGCAGGTACAGCAGGCGGTAAAAAAGGCAAATGGTATGTTGGCCTTCATAGCTAGGGGATTTGAATATAGAAGCAGGAAGGTCTTACTGCAGTTGGACAGGGCCTTGGTGAGACCTCACCTAGAATATTGTGTTCAGTTTTGGTTTCCTAATCTGAGGAAAGATGTTCTTGCTATTGAGGGAGTGCAGCGAAGATTCACCAGACTGATTCCAGGGATGGCTGGGCTGTCATATGAGGAGAGACTGGATCAACTGGGCCTTTATTCACTGGAGTTTAGAAGGATGAGAGGGGATCTCATAGAAACATATAAGATTCTGACGGGATTGGACAGGTTAGATGCGAGAAGAATGTTCCCGATGTTGGGGAAGTCCAGAACCAGGGGACATTGTCTTAAGATAAGGGGTAGGCTATTTAGGACTGAGATGAGGAGAAACTTCTTCACTCAGAGAGTTGTTAACCTGTGGAATTCCATGCCGCAGAGAGTTGTTGATGCCAGTTCACTGGATATATTCAAGAGGGAGTTAGATATGGCTCTTACGGTTAAGGGGATCAAGGGGTATGGAGAGAAAGCAGGAAAGGGGTACTGAAGGAATGATCAGCCATGATCTTATTGAATGGTGGTGCAGGCTCGAAGGGCCAAATGGCCTACTCCTGCACCTATTTTTCTATGTTTCTATGTTTCTATGGTGCATCTTTTTCACCCCGTAGACACATGCGAGTGCTTCCTTTTCAACCATTCCATATCCCCGTTCTGTCTGGGAGAGCGACCTGGAGGCATAAGCCACAGGTTGGAGTTGGCCCTCATCATTACTCTGCTGCAACACACACCCAACCCCATAGGATGATGCATCACATGTTAAAACCAGGGGTTGTACATGGTCAACTTGTTAGAACAAAGCAGGTTCCGTGCCCGATTGAAAACCCGTTCTTGACAGTCCCCCCTAAACCATTCGCAACCCTTACGCAGGAGCACATGTAGTGGCTCCAACAATGTGCTTAAGTTCGGCAGAAAGTTCCCGAAGTATTTCAAGAGTCACAGGAATGACCGCAACTCCGATGTGTTGCTGGGCCTGGGCACACGATGGATCGCCTCCGTTTTGGATTCGGTAGGCCAGATCCCGTCTGCGGCAACCCTCCTGCCCAAAAACTCGACCTCTGGGGCCAAAAACACGCACTTGGACTTCTTTAGTCGCAAGCCTACCCGGTCCTGTCAGCGTAGCGCCTCCTCCAGGTTGTGGAGGTGTTCCTCGGTGTCTCGACCCGTGATTAGGATGTCATCTTGGAATACGATTGTTCCAGGAATGGATTTAAGCAAGCTTTCCATGTTCCTCTGGAAGATAGCGGCCGCTGAACGAATGCCAAACGGACACCTGTTGTAGACAAATAGCCCCTTATGTGTCGTGATGGTGGTCAGAAGCTTGGATTCTTCAGCCAGTTCCTGAGTCATGTAGGCTGAAGTGAGGTCCAACTTGGTGAACAGCTTGCCACCTGCCAGCGTGGCAAAAAATCCTCCGCTCTCGGAAGTGGGTATTGGTCCTGTAGTGACACTCGGTTGATGGTGGCCTTGTAGTCGCCACAAATCCTGACCGAGCCATGAGGACAGGAACGATGGAGCTTGCCCAGTCACTGTATTCAACAGGCGAAATTATGCCCTCTCTTAGCAGCCTGTCCAACTCACTCTCAATTCTCTCACACATCACATACGGCACTACTCTGGCCTTGTGGTGCACTGGTCTGGCATCCGGGGTGATGCCCTTAAAAGTCCCGACACCTGGTTGAAAAAGTGACTCGAATTTCTGTAGGACGTGTGAGCATGAACTTCGCTCCACAGATGAAATGGCATACATATCCCCCCATTTCCAGTTCATCTCAGCTAACCAGCTCCTCCCCAAGAGCGCGGGACCATTCCCTGGGACAATCTAGAGTGGCAGCCGGTTCTCCGATCCGTTGTATGTGACCACCAAGTTTGCACTGCCTAGCATTGGGATGATCTCTCCATGGATGTGTCCAGCTCCATGCGTACCGGGATGCCATTTAATAGGACTTCCATCATGATAGGTGGCGTTTTGGTATACGAGCTGTGGACATCTGCCACATGAACCCGCTGGACTTCAGCATCCATAGTTTTGCCCCAAGCATCAACCTGCCTTGCAGACCCCTCATCTGGTTCCTCTGCCTCGTAAACTAGCCTCGCTTTGGGCTTTCTGCACATTCTGGCCAAATGTCCACTGAAGTTACAGTTTCTACAGATAAATTGTTGAAACCTAGAGGTTTTCGCAGCATGTCTGCCACCGCACCTCCAGCATGAGCTGAGATTGTTGTGAACAAAGGAACTGTTACCAGGCATTCCTCTCTGATTGTCCCTCTGATTACTCCTGAGCACTCTGTTGGTGAGTGTCAATGGTCCCATCCCAGGATGCATTGTCCCTTGTGATGGCATGAATTGCTGATCCCCATGCCATTGTCTCTGTTGTTGGCCCACCCTCGAGTCTGTTGCTGCCTGGGCGGTGTCGAACTGCCCTTGCCTGCCTGGGGGGGTTCTGAGTCGCTTTTACAATGTTAACTCCCTGGTCCATCGCCACGTTGGAACCAGGGCCGCGCGCATAAATGATCTTGGTCTCCTCTTCCCCTGCCATGAAGGTCTGAGCTATCAACGCTGCCCATTCCAAAGTCAAGTCCTTGGTCTCAATAAGCTTCCTGAAAATCCCGGCATGACCAATACCCTCAATAAAGAAATCCCTTAACATCTCCCCCCTGCAGGCATCTGTGAACTTACAGAGGTTGGCCAAACGCCGATGGTCTGCAACGAAGTCCGATATGCTTTGTCCCTCCCGACACCGGTGTGTATAGAACCGGTGCCGGGCCATGTGTATACTGCTCGCTGGTTTGAGGTGCTCACCAATCAGTGTGCTGAGCTCTTCAAAGGACTTGTCCGCCGGCTTCTCGGGTGCGAGCAGGTCTTTCATCAGCGCGTACGTCTCGGATCCACAACTGGTCAGTAGATGCATCCTTCGCTTGTCAGCCACTGCATCTCCCAGCCAGTCCTTCGTGGCAAAGCTCTGCTGGAACCTCTCAATGAAATCGTCCCAGTCCTTACCAACACAGTACCGTTTCTCTGCTACCGGTGGCCATCCTCGTGGGTCGTTGATTCCCGTTTCTCGTCGCCAAATGTAGTGTCCTTACACCTTACCAATGACCTTACCCTGCCAATGAAGCCCACATCTTGAGAATAAGCAAAAAAAGTATAAAATGCATCAAAGAGTGAGACAGTGTTCTCTCAATGAAGAGCAACATTTTAAATTGACGAGAAGAAGGCCACTGCCATCCTCAAAGTGTTAATAATTGTTCCGCCTATCTCCAGTTCTGTTTTCTATTAGCCGACATTAAATGTGCGGTGAGCACTTTCCCATTTACATCTCGCCTGATTAACCGGTTACAGCTTAAACTGAAAGTGAATCTCCAGCACAAAATTGCCTTTATCGCTTCTGCACATTAGGCATAACACTGAAATCTGGGTCAGGGAGGCCACGGGAATAGGTATTTGGGGAATTGGAAGAGCCACATGCTGAGATAGAGAGGCTATTTGGCCAGCTGAGAATTGGGGAGTTTTGTGCTGGTCGAGGAAACATAAAAGGGTGTCTCCGCACCCGCAAAGCATATGGGGCCATGCCATGCCTGAGCTGAGCTTAGTCAACGCACAACATTTCATTCTGCAGACCTGTTATCCTCCAGCTTAATAATCACAGATGTTTAAAAAAAGATGAATTCACGGGATGTGGATGTCACCGGCAAGGCCGGCATTTATTGCCCATCGCTACTTGCCCTCGAGAAGGTGGTGGTGAGCCGCCGCCTTGAATTGCGACAGTCCGTGTGGTGATACCTCTCTGTGGCAGTTTGGTACAATTCAGAGGGCAGTTAAGTGTATGCTCACAGGTTTGCCGGGCTGTTGAGTTGGGAGTGGCTTAGGCAGTCACGTGATGTTCACAAAACTCAATAAAACCCCGGCCAGTGTAATGTGTGCACCGGTGAGTATGCGCACAGCCGTTGTAGAGCCATTGAGGCGCTGGAAGAGCGGGCACGGCGCCTCTCCTGGGCCGATGTCCAGCTCGCGGCCAATGCCATCGAGTCGATAAAAACAGCACTGGGCCCTTGCTCCGTTCGGAGCGTCGAGGAGGCTCAAGCACGTGGGGGCGATCCCGTCCGAACTGACCCCCTTCCGGACAGAATTACTCATCGGCGCCACGCCCCGAAAACCTCCGTCGGGAGCCGGCGCCTCACACCTTGAGCCTCCTCCGGGAAGAGATTGGTGCGCAAAATTAAAGCACATGGTATTGGGGGTAATGTACTGACGTGGATGGGGAACAGGTTGGCAGACAGGAAGCCGCGAGTCGGGATAAACGGGTCCTTTTCAGAATGGCAGACAATGACTAGTGGAGTGCCGCAGGGCTCAGTGCTGGGACCCCAGCTCTTTACAATATACATTAACGATTTAGATGAAGGAATTGAGTGTAATATCTCCAAGTTTGCAGATGACACTAAGCTGGGTGGTGGTGTGAGCTGTGAGGAGGACACTAAGAGGCTGCAGGGTGACTTGGACAGGTTAGGTGAGTGGGTAAATGCATGGCAGATGCAATATAATGTCGATAAATGTGAGGTTATCCACTTTGGGGGCAAAAGCACGAAGGCAGAATATTATCTGAATGGCGGCAGATTAGGAAAAGGGGAGGTGCAACGAGGCCTGGGTGTCATGGTACATCAGTCATTGAAAGTTGGCAAGCAGGTACAGCAGGTGGTGAAGAAGGCAAATGGTATGTTGGCCTTCATAGCTAGAGGATTTGAGTATAGGAGCAGGGAGGTCTTACTGCAGTTGTACAGGGCCTTAGTGAGGCCTCACCTGGAATAGTGTGTTCAGTTTTAATCGCCTAATTTGAGGAAGGACGTTCTTGCTATTGAGGGAGTGCAGCGAAGGTTCACCAGACTGATTCCCGGGATGGCTGGACTGACATATGAGGAGAGACTGGATCGACTGGGCCTTTATTCACTGGAGTTTAGAAGGATGAAAGGGGATCTCATAGAAACATACAAAATTCTGACGGGACTGGACAGGTTAGATGCAGGAAGAATGTTCCCGATGTTGGGGAAGTCCAGAACCAGGGGTCACAGTCTAAGGATAAGGGGTAAGCCATTTAGGTCAGAGATGAGGAGAAGCTTCTTCAGTCAGAGAGTTGTTAACCTGTGGAATTCCCTGCCGCAGGAGAGTTGTTGATGCCAGTTCGTTGGATATATTCAAGAGGGATTTGGATGTGGCCCTTACGGCTAAAAGGCTATGGAGAGAAAGCAGGAAAGGGGTCCTGAAGTGAATGATCAGCCATGATCTTATTGAATGGTGGTGCAGGCTCGAAGGGGCTGAATGGCCTGCTCCTGCACCTATTTTCTATGTTTCTAAATCCCCTCCGTGCCTTTCAGTTCTGCACGGAGGGGATTCCTGTACTGACTGCTCTTGCACACTCTTTACGTTGCCATCCTCGTCTGCATCCGGACACGCCATGGCGCACCATCTTGCCGTCCGGAGGAGGCAGGGGGTCCCCAATGGAGTGCACTCTACGCGGGAGTCCTCCCTCTATTTATTGGGGATTTGGCCTGGAGGGTGGTTCACGGAGCAGTCCCGTGCAATAAGTTTTTAAGTCAGTTCAAGGGCTCCCAGGCTGCTTGCAATTTCTGCGGTCTGGAAGAGTCCGTGTTAAATGTTTTTATTGAATGTGTCAGGTTGCAGCCCCTCCTCCAATATCTGAAGGGGCTACTCCTCAAATTCTGGTTGCACTTCAGTCCCACGTTCCTAATCTTTGGGCATCCTGTGCGGAGGGGAGCGGGCAGGTCGGAAGGCCTCCTCGTAGGACTGCTCCTGGGCATTAATCGGTCCAGGCAACGGGCGGTCGAGTGGGTCGTTCAGCCCGACTGCCTGCCTCTCTTCCGCGGTTATATCCGAGCCAGGGTGTCCCTAGAGATGGAGCACGCGGTGTCCACCGGTACGCTCGCGGCCTTCCGCGAGAGTTGGGTGCCGGAGGGACTGGAGTGCATCATCACCCCTGGAAACCAAATTTTAATTTGATCCATTTACTGTTAAAAGTTTAATTTGTTGGTTTTAGTGTCCCTTTAACACGGGGGCACTTGGTGTATTGTTTTACACTAAAATAGTTGTAGAGCTGTTGAGTTGGGAGTGGTTTAGCCAGTCATGTGATGTTCACAAGACTCAATAAAACCCCAACCAGTTGGGTCTAGGTCATCCACGATGAGGTATGCAGTTGTGAGCCTGGTGGATGAACTGGTAATGTGTCGTGTGATTGTTAAACCTTTGTTAATAAACCAACTCGTTCTTAATAGCAATGTGTTGCTATGAATTCTTAAGCAAAGAAACAAATACATTACATTAATTATTAATCATGTTGTTGTGGGTCTGGAGTCACATATTGGCCAGACCGGGTAAGTACGTTAAGTGGTAAGGATGGCAGATTTCCTTTCTCTAAAGGACATTCGTGAACCAGTGGGATTTTCCGACAGTTTCATGGTCACCATTACTGATAGTAGCTTTTCAAAAAAATAAATTCCAGATTTATTTAATGAACTGAATTTAAATTCCCCAGCTGCCGTGGTGGGATTTGAACACGGATCTCCAGATCATTAGTCCATGCCCCTGCATTACTGGTCCAGTAACGCAACCACGACACTGCCACTCCCGTAAACACCCACGCATTCAGGGGGAAATGCTGACAGTAAAATGGCAACTCCCCAGCTTGTTCTGCCAGTCACAGGTTTCATTCAAACATTAACCCAACCAGCCTTGCAAACAATCCAGGAACCATCCAATCTGAGATCTTGTTGTGGTATCTGTTGCCTTCAAACAAACTTCTGTTTGTTCACTTGAGCAGCAACAAGTTCAGTCTTCAGGTTATCAGAACTTTTATTCTTTAACTTCAGCATAAAAAGCAATTTGCAAGCAGAGTACAGTCACAGGTGGAACAGGTGTACCGAGGCACGGATATCTCTGTACTCTCGGACAAAGGAAAAGGTTTACATTGATACACTATTTCCTTATCTCACTGGAGCAGGCTACTGCATAGTCCAGAGACACAAGTCTACATCAACAACAACACAGAGAAACATCGTGGCCTTGCTGCGTAGGCATAAACCACTAAGGCTGGATTTTCGGATGGAGGCTTTTTCGGGCGATAATGGCGGCGGGGCGGTAAATTTTGCGCCGGGAAATGATTTACAACGGCAGCCACAAAATTCAGCAGCTGGGCCCTGAGTGTGGGGCGGGGGCATTACACACCTCTCTTCGGGCGCTAGGCCGGCTGAGCGACTGAAAATCCCCGAGCTAAACAGCCGGCCTGGGAGGGCCCTGAGAGAGGCTTCCCCGGGGGTGAAAAAAAATTGCCTAAAAAAACACCAAAAAACGTTCCCAAGACCTTGCTCACCCGATGTAAAGATAAATCGCAAAAAACGAAACAAAAAAAAAAAACGCAATCACGCTTAGCTCACGCGGACATTCCTTCCGTCACCGCCGCCGGGACAGCTCAGACTGCCCGCTTTCCCAGGCGTTCCCACTCCGGCAGTTCATTCCAGATCCTAACCGCTCGCCGCGAAAATAACTTTTCCCCCCAGTCGCCTACGTGTTAAGGTAATGGGAAATACTGCAGCACGATTGATGGTTAATCCCAGAACTTAGTTTTGTGCTGCGCTCAGCTCCAAGTCCCCAAGACTCCGTGTGAAGTAAAAAAACGGCAACCTCATTAGAAAATAATTGTTCTTTTGGAAATCTGACCTTGTAATGCACAACACTGAGACCAATTGGCTGACTGGCTGATTTACTTCGAGTTGAGTATTAGCTGACTGGCAATGATTCGAATTCAATTAAAGATTCTGATGATGCCACAAACACTAACAGCAAAGTGTAAACAATCTCTGGATTTATTTTTTCCCACTCTTTCTCTGCTAAGGGTGAGACTGCTGGGAGGGGTAGCAGGTGGGGGATAATTGTCACCTTCATCGGTTGTGTGGAGCACATCGCCCGCTCGTTGTAGAGTCTGTCCGATTTCCGTCCCCACTTGGACTCTCCAATCTTTACCCTCACCTCCAGCACGGGTTCACAACCTTCCGAGTGCCAGCCATGGCTCAGTGGGCAGCACCTTCGCCTCTGAGTCAGAAGGTTGTGGGTTCAAGTCCCACTCCAGCGACTTGAGCCCATAAATCTCGGCTGGCACTCCTAGTGCGGTGCTGAGGGAGTGCCGCACTGTCGGAGGGGCAGTACTGAGGGAGCGCCGCACTGTTGGAGGGGCAGTACTGAGGGAGCGCCGCACTGTCGGAGGGGCAGTACTGAGGGAGCGCCGCACTGTCGGAGGGGCAGTACTGAGGGAGCGCCGCACTGTCGGAGGGGCAGTACTGAGGGAGCGCCGCACTGTCGGAGGGGCAGTACTGAGGGAGCGCTGCACTGTCGGAGGGGCAGTACTGAGGGAGCGCCGCACAGTCGGAGGGGCAGTACTGAGGGAGCGCCGCACTGTCGGAGGTGCCGTCATCTGGACGAGATGTTAAACTGAGGCTCAGTCTGCTCCCTCAGGTGGATGTAAAAGATTCCATGGCACTATTTCGAAGAAGAGCAGGGGAGTTTTCCCCGGTACCCTAGGCAATATTTATTCCTCAATCGACATAACCAAAAAAACATTATCTGGTCATTATCACATTGCTGTTTATGGGAGCTTGCTGTGTACAAATTGGCTGCCGCGTTTCCAACATTACAACAGTGACTGCACTCCAAAAGCACTTAATTGTCTGTGAAGCTCTTTGAGACGTCCGGTGGTCATGAAAGGCACTATATCTGCACCTCGAGTCTCGTTGCTGAGAGCATGCAGAAAGCAAGCACAGGCAGCGGAAGGAGCGTGCGGCAAACCAGTCCCACCCTCCCTTTCCTTCAACCACTGTCTGTCCCACCTGTGACAGAGACTGTAATTCCCGTATTTGACTGTTCAGTCACCTGAGAACTCACTTTTAGAGTGGAAGCAAGTCTTCCTCAGTTCCGAGGGACTGCCTATGATGATGATATATAAATGCAAGTCTTTCTTTCTTTAGCAAACTGTTTTGATTACTCTTTTTTAAATGACCGTAATCTCGTATAATTATCGTCCATGGGAGCCCGCTGAGCACAGGACAGGCATTGTGGAGATTTGCTGCACTCACTGAGTGATCAGCATGGTGTCCATAGAGGAACATTAGTCCTTTGTGTGTGTCTACCTGGTCCAGTTGGTGTTCAATCAGTTTTGAGGATTCATGCGCTTTTGCTAAGACTTCCAAACCCCCCCCCCCCCCAGATTATCTGGTCATTGTCTCTTCGCTGTTTATGGGATCTTACTGTGTGCAAATTGGCTTCCAAAGTACTCCGTCGACTGCAAAGTGGTTTGAGGCACCCTGAGGTCATGAAAGGCGATACAGAAATGCAAGTTCTGTCTCTTTCTATCCGTATCCTTGGTCCCCAAGCCCCGATTTTAACCCCAGGCGGATTCCTTACTCAGACCTGAGTTAAAATTACAGTCAGGTCTCAATGATGTCATCGGCACGCGACATGCACATGTAAAGAAGGACCCTGTTGGCTCCGGGCGCCTGTCCTTGCTGCCCGCTCAGGAGAGCAGGTTAAAATTCAATAAGATGTTGCGAATGTGGCGGCTTTCGGACAGGTAAAGAGCCAGGGCGGTTTTAACTGCCCGCCTGCCAGGTCTCTGCTGAGCGATTCAGGTTAAAATCATCCCCAGTTGCAGATGGACCTCCTGTTTCAAGGCTCAAAGAACTGGATCAGGTGAAAGAGTTTACGGTTTAACCCAGAAATTACTCTGTCACTTTGACATCACAAACTCTATAATTTAAGCCAATTGAAAATCCATGTGGTTGATAATAAGAACATAAGAAATAGGAGCAGGAGTAGGCCATTCGGCCCCTCGAGCCTGCTCCGCCATTCAATAAGATCACGGCTGATCTTCGATCTCAACTCCACTTTCCCGCCCGATCCCCACATCCCTTGCTTCCCTTAATATCCAAAAATCTATCGATCTCTATCTTGAATATTCTCAACGACTGAGCCTCCACAGCCCTCTGGGGCAGAGAATTCCAAAGATTTACCAATCTCTGATGAAGAAATTTCTTCTCATCTCAGTCTTAAATGGCCGACCCCTTATTCTAAGACTGTGACCCTTGATGCACGCCTTTGGGTTGACTGATTGAGTCCACATTTTGATGCCGGTACAACCATCGTCATACTGGTACTCTTGGGAATCCAGCTAAAGCACAAAATATACCAAGTACATCTGCTGCTCTGCACTGCTAGAGAAATGGATCAACCTGCCAGCAATCAAAGCACTGCATCTGTCACTTCCCGAATTCAGATGGGCTCGGGGCTTCGAGCAGCACTGTTGTCTCATCGAGACACTTGGACAGAATGTGTGGCAAAAAAAATGTGTAACTTTGACTTTGTGCATCAGTGTAAAATGGGCGATATCAATCTAGCTGCCCCTTCTACAGAGCTTTATATGTCCTTACTATACAGTATAAATGCACACGAGGCCCATACTTGAGAAAAGATCACTCTGTGACCAGTTACCTTTATTACCAAAGCCTTAAGAGGCAGACGGTGAGTGGAGCGTCCCCTTTTATACCGGAAAGTCCAGGTTTGGAGTGTCTCCCACAAGTTCACCCCCGGTGGTCAGTGTTCTCAAGGTATACAACTTAGGTCAGCTTATACATGGGTTACAATGATAGTTGAACATATGACAGCGCTATGGATCAGTGGGTAGCACCCTAAACCTCTAGAGTCAGAAGGTTGTGGGTTCAAGTCCCACTCTAGAGACTTGAGCACATAAATCTAATCTGACACTCCTAGTGCAGTGCTGAGGGAGTGCCGCATTGTCGAAGGGGCTGTCTTTCAGATGAGATGTTAAACCGAGGCCCCATCTGCTCTCTCAGGTGGATGTAAAAGATCCCACGGCACTATTTTGAGGAAGAGCAGGGGAGTTAGCCCCGGTGTCCTGGGGCCAATATTTATCCCTCAATCAACAGAACAAAATCAGATTATCTGGCCATCATCACATTGCTGTTTGTGGGAGCTTGCTGTACGCAAATTGACTAGTTGGTTTATTAACAATCACACTACATGTTACCAATTCATCCACCAGGCTCACAACCACCTGCCTCATCATGGATCCCCTCGACCCAACTGGCTGGGGTTTTATTGAGTCTTGTGAATACCTTGTGACTGGCTAAGCCACTCACAATGCAACAGCTCTACAAACCCGTGAGCATACTCACAGGTTCATACATTACATGCACAAGCACAGAAAGTCAAAATGACCCCTTTTAAATCTATAGGCAGTGTTTTTCAAATTGCAATGAATACTTCCCTCGTGAGACTGAGGCTCCATACATATTGTCCCTCAAATAATCTTCTTCATAGGCAGTCCCCCGGAGTTGAGGATGACTTGCTTCCACACTAACCATAAGTTCTAAGTTCTAAGGTGACTGATGAGAGCAATGCGGGACCTACAGTCTCTGTCACAGGTGGGGCAGATGGTGGTTGAAGGGATGGGCGGGTGGGGAGTCTGGTCTGTCGTACACTCCTTCCGCTGTCTGCACTTGACTATCGCGTGCTAGGTAATGCTAGGTCGTTAATTCTTCAGCTAAATCGCCTTAGTTCTGGGCTTTGTTCCTCCTTGTCTTCATGGTCTTGCTGATCTCTGGCAACTGCAACTTCTTCCTCAAATGCCAGGATGTTTTAGAATGATGTGTGATGTTGCAGCAATTAGACCTGCTTCGAATTATAATTATTGCACATAGGGAGCAAAATATAAAGTCCTAAAGTGGTAGTTTTGGCGTAATTGGCATTTTAAATTCGGGAGCCCTCGTCAATTACCAGGGGTGCTCAAAGCCAAAGAAGTACAATCATTTGTGTCAGTAATGCTGCCAAAAATGAACCCGGCATCACTGTGCTACTCTGCGAAATATCCTTGCCCTGAAAATTACCATTATCAGCTCAGCTGTACACGGAAAAACATATCTGAATAATGCCTCTTCCAGAGATTTTCATCTCTTTGAAATGTTCATTGGAGCAAGCTGAGAAACATTGCTGTGAAACAAAGCCGGGTCTCCTGACAATTCGTTTGCCCAGTCCTTCCCCAACCAGGTGTCAGCCACATGGCTCAGTGGGTATCACTCACGCCTCCAGGGTCAGCAGGTTGTAAGTTCAGATCCCACTCCAGGGACTTGAGCATAAAAAATCCAGGCTGACACTCCCAGTGCAGTGCTGAGGGAGCGCCGCATTATCGGAGGTGCCGTCTTTCGGATGAGACGTTAAACCGAGGCCCTGTCTGCTCTCTCAGGTGGACGTAAAAGATCTCATGGCCACTATTTCGAAGAAGAGCAGGGGGAGTTCTCCCCGGTGTCCTGGGGACAATATTTATATCCCAACCAACATCACTGAAACAGATTATCTGGTCATTATCACATTGCTATTAGTGGGAGCTTGCTGTGCGCAAATTGGCTGCTGTGTTTCCCTACAATACAACAGTGTCTACATTTCAAAAGTAATGAATCGGCTCCACCACCCTGGACCATGTCTTGCTCAAGGTAGTGATGTCGATGGGTCTCAGTTCCCAGGCAACGATAGCGGTGCAGCTTTCCGGTCTGTCGCTGTTGCGGATGTCCATGAGGGTCCTGGTGTTCCAGGTCCCGAACTTCAATTCAAAGGATAGAAGATACCTGTACGTGAAGTCTTTTAACATGGGGTGGCCGTTGATTGGCTGTAAAGCACTTCGGGACATCCTGAGGTTGTGAAAGGTGCTATTTGTTTGTTTATTTAAGAATGATTAAGCTGTTAAGATAAGCCTCAAAACACTCCATGGGACTTAGGTTTGAATCCAGACAATCCGATGAAACTAATTTCACTTAAGCTCCTGACAGCAGCAGTCAGAAAAGTATCAGACAGAGGAAAACGAGAGAGAGTGAGTGTACATGCCCCAAGGTGCTTCACAGGAGTATTATCAGATAAAAACTTTGACACCGAGCTGCATAAGGAGAAATTTATCGCGGGTGACCAAAAGCTTGGTCAAAGAGGTAAGTTTTAAGGAGGAAAGAGAGGTAGAGAGGCGGAGAGGTTTAGGCAGGGAGTTCCAGAGCTTGGGGCCCAGGCAACAGAAGGCACGGCCACCGATGGTTGAGCGATTACATTGATGGACGCACAAGAGGGCAGAATTAGAGGAGCGTTGGTATCACAGGGAAGTTGTGGGGCTGGAGGAGATTACAGAGATAGGGAAGGTTGAGACCATGGAGGGATTTGAAAACAAGGATGAGAATTTTGAAATCGAGGCGTGGCTTAACCAATGTAGGTCAGCGAGCACAGGGGGTGATGGGTGAACGAGACTTGGTGCGAGTTAGGACACGGGGCAGCCGAGTTTTGGATAACCTCTAGTTTATGTAGGGTAGAATATGGGAGGCCAGCCAGAAGTGCATTGGAATAATCAAGTCTAGAGGTAACAAAGGCATGGATGAGGGTTTCAACAGCAGATGGGTGATGTTACGGAGGTGGAAATAGGCGGTTTTAGTTATGCTGGGGATATGTGGTCGGAAGCTCATTTCAGGGTCAAATATGATCAGGTTGCGAACAGTCTCGTTCAGCCTCAGACAAAAATTTGGGAGAGGGATGGAGTCAGTGTCTAGGAATAGAGCTAGCGGCCGGGACCGAAAAGAATGGCTTCGGTCTTCCCAATATTCAATTGGAGAGACATCTGCGTACATGTGGAAACTAACGCTGTGTTTCCGGATGGTGTCGCCAAGGGGCAACATGTAGATGAGAAATAGGGGGGGGGGGGGGCCAAGGATAGATCCTTGGGGGACACCAGAGGTAACGATGCGGGGGTGGGACGGGAAGCCGTTGCAGGAGATTCTCCGGCTACGATTAGATCGATAAGAATGGAAGCAGGCGAGTGCAGTCCCACCCAGCTGGACAACGGTGGAGAGGCGTTGGAGGAGGATGGAATGGTCAACTGTGTCAAAGGCCGCAAACAAGTCGAGAAGGACGAGGAGCGATAGTTTACCTTTGTATATCCTTTCTTAAATACGGAGACCAGCACTGTACGCAGTACTCCAGGTGTGATGGCCACCTTGGGTCAGAGGCTGCAGGTCTGGTTCCGAGAGGTGGAAGAGTTCTGCGACCACCTCCTTGGTGAAGCAAAGTCTCCGAACACACTGCTCCTGGGTGAAGTGTAGGTGCTTCCTGAAGACCTTATGTGGGTAGGGTCTCCTGCCGAGTGCCCTCCTCCTCCTCCCTGTACGAGCAGCTTGACATTGCTGCCTCTGCTCCAACTCTCCATCATGGTGCCACACGAGGGGGCCCTGCAGGGTGGCTCCCCCCCAGGACTGGGAGAAAGTGGTGCAGCCAAGAGTCTGTCCAGTTGCAGCCAATGCCCTTGGTATTTATTACGCTCATAATAAAGGATGAAACTGAGTACTGTATGCAATGAGTAAGTGTGACCTTAGCTCCTTTAATTGAACTCCAGAGTGTTGGTACAGCATGGGAGGCTGGCTTATATACAGTGCTCCCAAGGGATGCTGGGATCCCTTGTAGGTAGGCCCTCTGGTAGTGGTGTGATACAGGTTGCCAGGGGTTACATATATAACAGTATTGCACCCCAACAAGCAGTCAGTGCCTTTAGCAAAGGAGGAGAGGAGGGAAACAATTAGCTCGGTAGCATTAAGGCTAAGTTGCATGGACCTCATGATATACTTTTGGGGCTGGATTTTCGTTGGACTTTCGCCTCTATTGACGCCCCGGAGCATCCGTAATGGGTCTGCCAATTAGTTCCATCCGGGTGCCCAGCTTCCAGCGCCCCGCTGGGAAATCTGGTGACAGTTTTGCCGGAGTGCTGAGCAGCAGCGCCTAGAAACATCGAGCCGGCGTGTAACGCCCCCGGTTTCAACAGCGCGATGATTTCGGTTTGCCGTTGACCCTGTAGCGCCCCATAGCGCTCCCTAGTGGTAGCGCCTGGGAAAGTGGGCGGTCCGAGTTGTTCCGGCGGCAGTGAGGGAAGGAATGTCTACCTGAGGTAAGTGTGGTTGTTTTTTTTTGTCTTACTTTTGCGATTTATCTTTATGTGGGGTGGGCAAGATATTGGAGGATGATCACAGACCGCTGGGACAGAGGGAAAAAGTGGATACAATTCACGGCTAAAGTTACAATTCACCATTATCATGGTTGGCCATTATTAAACAATATCATCAACGGATAAGCACTAATAACACTCTGCGGTGTCGTTAGCATTCCGGCGCCATTGAAACAGCCCTGTAAGTAAGACAAATGAAGCAGTTTCAAAAACATTCGGAAGATGGGGTTATCGTGACTTAATGCGCGGGCCGCCATTAATTAATGTGCTGTGCTGATCGACTCTCCCCAGTCCAAAAGCAAAATACAGCGGATGCTGGAATCTGGAATAAAAACAGAGAATGCTGACAATCTCAGCGGGTCAGGCAGCATTCTCTCCAACACGCCGCAGTTGGTTGTTGTTGCCAAGAGCCTGGGGGAGGTACGCTGCCATCGACTGAAGAGGCGAATGCTTTCATTTGAGATGGGCTGCTGCCAGCAACATTCAGTCCATTTCCTGAGCAGTGCTGTGCCTGGAACTAAAACGTAATTGTGAAGCGAGAGTTGCCAAGTGTCAACTGCTCTTGAACCTACGACATGGGTGGCTGGTTTAATCACGATAACTTGCATTCATATAGCACCTCTAAAGTAGTAAGATGTCACAAGGCGCTTCACAGGAGTGCCATCAGGCAATAATTGACACCGCAGAGCTGTTGCATTGCCTCAGGAGCCGATTATCAGCAAGAGCAGACATCGACGACGAGGTCCAACACCGCCTCCAGTGCGCCAGTGCAGCCTTCGGCTGCCTGAGGAAAAGAGCGTTCGAAGACCAGGCCCTCAAATCTGGCACCCAGCTCATGGTCTATATAGTGTTCCTAACACAGATGAGGCTGCACACAGGGAGGTTAAAGTAACAGTGACCTCAGTCTTTAATAAGACACTCCAGAGTGAGGAACAGGCCTTAGGGGCCGACTTATATACAGTGCTCCCATGGGAGTGCATGCTTTACAGATACACAACATCACTCCCTCCCCCAAAGTCAAAGTGAAAACTATTTACAAGGTGAGGCGGTCGGGAGCCTTTCTTTCCCTGGTGGACCGCCTCGGTACAAATGTCTGTTCTGGTGTGTTGGCTGTGCCCTCGCTGGGCTGGCGTGTTGTTGGCCCTGCAGGGCTGCTGGGTGAGCCTGGCCTTGCTGGGCTGTTGGGCGTGATGGGTTCGATTTCCTGGTCCGGGGTGGTGTCGTTGATCCTTTGGGTGTGTGTTGTGGGCTTGAAAAAGGTGGTGTCTGCTGTGGGTTGTTCAGGGCAGTCTGTGAACCGCAGCCTCGTTTGGTCCAGGTGCTCTCTGCAAATTTGTCCATTGTCTAGTTTGACTACAAACACCCTATTCCCTTCTTTAGCTATCACCGTGCCCGCGATCCACTTGGGGCCATGTCCATAGTTTAGCACATACACAGGGTCATTCAGATCAATTTCCCGTGACACAGTGGCGTGACCATCGTTTACATTTTGTTGCTGCCGCCTGCTCTCTACCTGATCATGCAGGTTGGGGTGAACCAGCGAGAGTCTGGTTTTAAGTGTTCTTTTCATGAGTAGCTCAGCCAGGGGCACCCCTGTGAGTGAGTGAGGTCTCGTGCGGTAGCTGAGCAGTACTCGGGACAGGCGGGTTTGGAGTGAGCCTTCTGTGACTCGTTTAAGGCTCTGTTTGATAGTTTGTACTGCCCGTTCTGCCTGCCCATTGGAGGCTGGTTTAAACAGGGCTGAGGTGACATGTTTGATCCCATTGCGGGTCTAGAATTCTTTAAATTCGGCACTGGCGAAACATGGCCCGTTGTCACTGACCAGTATGTCAGGCAGGCCATGTGTGGCAAACATGGCCCTCAGGCTTTCAATGGTGGCGGTGGCGGTGCTTCCCGACATTATTTCACATTCAATCCATTTGGAAAAGGCATCCACCACCACCAGGAACATTTTACCGAGAAACGGGCCTGCATAGTCGACATGGATCCTCAACTATGGTCTGGAGGGCCAGGACCACAAACTTAGTGGTACCCTATCTGGGCGCGTTGCTCAACAGGACTCTAAGTCAGAGTCGATACTGGGCCACCACACGTGGGATCTGGCTATTGCTTTCATCATTACCATACTCGGGTGTGTGCCGTGGAGATCCGAGATGAACGTCTCCCTGCCCTTTTTGGGTAGCACTACGCGGTTACCCCACAACAGGCAGTCTGGAACGGCTTGATTAGCTCTTGCATTTCAACGGGTATGCTGGCCCAGCTCCCATGTAGTTCACAGTTTTTTATTAGGGACAGCAGAGGATCTTGGCTGGTCCAAGTCCTAATCTGGCAGGCCGTGACAGGTGATTTATCATTTTCAAACGCTTCCATGACCATCAACAAGTCTGCGGGCTGCGCCACCATCAACAAGTTTGCAAGCTGCGTGGTGGTCAATGGTAGCCGACTGAGAGCATCTGCAGTTCTCGGTGCCTGGCCTGTGGCGGACGGTATAGTTATACGCTGATAGCGCGAGTGCCCACCTTTGTATGCGGGCTGAGGCATTAGTATTTATCCCCTTGTTTTCAGCGAACAGGGATGTGAGGGGCTTGTGATCAGTTTCCAGCTCAAATTTGAGGCCAAACAGGTACTGATGCATTTTCTTTACCCCGAACACACACGCTAATGCCTCTTTCTCAATCATGTTGAAGGCCCTCTCGGCCTTAGACAAGCTCTTGGAAGCATAGGCGACAGGTTGCAACTTCCTCGCAACATTAGCTTGTTATAATGCACATCCGACTCCGTATGACGACGCGTCACATGCTAGCACAAGTCTTTTACATGGGTTATACAATACAAGCAGCTTGTTGGAGCATAAAATGTTTCTGGCTTTCTCAAAAGCAACTACTTGTTTTTTTCCCCATACCCAGTTCTCACCTTTGCGCAATAACACATGTAGGGGCTCTAAGAGAGTGCTTAACCCTGGGAGGAAGTTACCAAAATAGTTGAGGAGTCCCAGGAACGACCGGAGCTCCGTGATGTTCTGTGGCCTGGGCGCGTTCCTGATAGCCTCTGTCTTGTCGTCTGTGGGCCAAATGCCGTCCGCCGCGATCTTTCTCCACTCCTGTTGCCATTAAGGTGCATTTTGACCTCTTCAGCCGCAGCCCTATGCGATCCAGTCGCTGGAGGATCTCCTCCAGGTTTTGTAGGTGCTCGACGGTGTCCCGACCCGTGACCAATATGCCGTCCTGAAAGATCACCGTGCGTGGTACCGACTTGAGTAGGCTCTCCATGTTTCTCTGGGAGATCGCTGCAGCCGACTGAATTCCAAACGGGCATCTGTTATAGATGAACAGTCCCTTGTGCGTGTTGATGCAGGTGAGGCCCTTCGAAGACTCCTCCAGCTCCTGCGTCATGTAGGCCGAAGTCAGGTCGAGCTTCGTGAAAGTCTTGCCTCCTGCCAGCGTCTCAAATAGGTCGTCTGCCTTAGGTAGCGGGTATTGGTCCTATAGCGAGAAACAATTAATAGTTACTTTATAATCGCCGTAAATCCTGACCGTGCCATCACTTTTGAGTACTGGAATAATCGGACTGGCCCACTCGCTGAATTCCAGTGGGGAGATGATGCCCTCGCATTGCAGCCTGTCCAGCTCGATTTCCACTCTCTCACTCATCATGTGAGGTACTGCTCGTGCCTTGTGGTGAATGGGTTGTGCCTCTGGGACCAAGTGGATCTGCACATTCGCCCCGGAAAAGTTTCCAATGCCTGGCTCAAAAAGCGAAGGAAATTTGTTAAGAACCTGGGTACATGAGGCCTCATCGACATGTGATAGTGCTCGGATGTTATCCCAGTTCCAGTGGATTTTGCCCAACCAGCTCCTTCCAAGCAGTGTGGGGCCATCGCCCGGGACAATCCAGAGTGGCAGTTCGTGCACCGTGCCCTTGTAGGTGACCTTGACCATGGCGCTGCCCAGGACAGTGATAAGCTCTTTGGTGTACGTTCTCAGTTTCGTGTGGATGGGGCTCAGGGCTGGTCTGAATGCCTTGTTGCACCACAGTCTCTCAAACATCTTATTACTCATGATGGATTGGCTAGTGCCAATGTCCAGCGCCATGGCTACGGATAAGCCATTCACTTTTACGTTTAGCATTATAGGTGGACATTTCATCGAAAATGTGTGCACCCCATGTACTGCAGCATCTGCCTCCTCTCTCTGAGGCTCGAAATTGCTTTGATCCACCATGGAGCGATCTTCCTCTGCCACATGGTGGTTAGCAGGTTTTGCAGAGCTTGCAGCTCATTTGCAAGCTCGTTGGAGGTGCCCCATTGTTCCACAGCTCTTGCAAACATATCCTTTGAAGCGGCATGAATAGGCTGAATGGAAGCCTCCACAACGCCAACAAGGTGTGAATTGCCTTGCATTCATCCTTTGTTGCGGACTCTAAGTCATCTGGGTCACCTGAGGCCTGCTGGCAGTTGCAGACTCGTGGTTTCTGCCCCGTACATTTCTGCTCACAAACACAGTTCCAGTTAATTTATGAACATTGCTAGCACTTGTGTGCTGAGAGATTTGTTTGGTGTTATCACTGATGGACATAAACGCCTGTGCTATCACAATGGCCTTACTGAGGGTCGGTGTCTCTACAGTGAAAAGTTTTCGGAGGATGATCTCGTGGCCAATGCCCAGTACAAAAAAGTCTCTGAGCATCTGCTCCAGGTAGCCATCAAACTCACATTGTCCTGCAAGTCGCCTTAGCTCGGCGACGTAGCTCGCCACTTCCTGAGCTTCAGATCGCTGGTACGTGTAGAACCGATACCTCGCCATCAGCACGCTCTCCCTCGGGTTAAGATGCTCCCGAACCAGTGTACACAGCTCCTCATACGACTTATCTGTGGGTTTCACTGGAGCCAGAAGATTCTTCATGAGGCTGTAGGTCGGTGCCCTGCAGACCGTGAGGAGGACCGCTCTCCTTTTTGCAGCGCTTCCTTCTCTGTCCAACTCGTTGGCTACAAAGTACTGGTCTAGTCGTTCGATATAGGCTTCCCAGTCCTCACCCTCCGAGAACTTCTCCAGGATGCCCACAGTTTGCTCCATCTATGCGTTGGATTCGTATTCTCGTCGCCAGTTATTGTGTTCCTAACATAGATGAGGCTGCATACAGTAAGGTTAAAGTAACAGTGACCTCAGTCTTTAATAAGACACTCCAGAGTGAGGAACAGGCCTTAGGGGCCTGCTTATATACAGTGCTCCTATGGGATGCTGGGATCCCTTGGGACTTCAGGGGATGAGCTCCCTGGTGGCGGAACAAGGGATTGCATGCTTTATAGATACACAACAGTCCACAGGGCTGTAGTGATACCCGCCCTCTTGTATGGCTCAGAGACGTAGACCATATACAGTAGATACCTCAAATTGCTGGAGAAATACCAACAATGATATGTCCGCAAGATCCTGCAAATCCCCTGGGAGGACAGATGCACCAACGTCAGTGTTCTCGATGAGGCCAACATCCCCAGCATCGAAGCACTGACCACACTCGACCAGCTCCATTGGGCGGCCACATTGTTCGCATGCCCAACACATGATTTCTAAAGCAAGCGCTCTACTCGGAACTCCTGCATGGCAGGCGAGCCCCAGGTAGGCAGAGGAAACGTTTCAAGGACACCCTCAAAGCCTCCTTGATAAGATGCAACATCCCCACCGACACCTGGGAGTCCCTGGCCAAAGACCGCCCTAAGTGGAGAAAGTGCATCCGGGAGGGCGCTGAATACCTCGAGTCTCGTCGCCGAGAGTATGCAGAAAGCAAGCGCAGGCAGCGGAAGGAGCATGCGGCAAACCAGTCCCACCCTCCCTTTCCTTCAACCACTGTCTGTCCCACCTGTGACAGAGACTGTCATTCCCATATTGGACTGTTCAGTCACCTGAGAACTCACTTTTAGAGTGGAAGCAAGTCTTCCTCGATTCCGAGGGACTGCCTATGATGATGATGACGATGATGGCTTAGCCAGTCATGTGATGCTCATAAGACTTAATAAAACCCAGACAGTTGGGTCCATGTCACTCACGATCGTTATGCAGTTAGGAGCCTCGTGGATGAACTGGTAATGTGTAGTGTGATTGTTAAAGCTTTGATAATAAACCAAATAGTGCCACCATAAACCCACTGACTCCCACAGCTACCTGGACTACACTTCCTCCAACCCTTCATCCTGTAAGGACTCCATTCCATTCTCCCAGTTTCTCTGTCTCCGTCGCATCTGCTCTGACGACCCCACCTTTCACACTAGTGCCTCTGACATGTATTTCTTTTTCTTCAACCGAGGATTCCACTCCGCCGTGGTTAACATGGCCCTCGACCGTGTCCGTTCTATTTCCCACACCTCTGCTCTCACCCCTTCCCCTCCCTCTCAGAACCATGAAAGGGTTCCCCTTGTCCTCACCTTTCACCCCACCAGCCTCCACGTTCAACAGATCATCCTGCGCCATTTCCGCCACCTCCAGCGTGATCCCACCACCAATCACATCTTCCCCTCCCCTCCTCTCTCAGCGTTCCGAAGGGACCGCTCCCTCCGTGACACCCTGGTCCGTTCCGCAGTCACCTCCAGCACCCCCCTCCCCTTCCCACGGCACCTTCCCGTGCAAGCGCAGGGGATACAACACGTGCCCTTTTACCTCCTCCCTTCCCACTGTCCAGGGCCCCAAATACCCCTTCCAGGTGAAACAGCGATTTACTTGTACTTCTTTCAATTTAGTATACTGTATTCACTGCTCACGATGTGGTCTTCTCTACATTGGGGAGAACGAGCGTAAATTGGGTGACCACTTTGCGGAACACCTCCGTTCAGTCCGTAAGTGTGACCCTGAGCTTCTGGTCGCCTGTCACTTTAATTCCCCGCTCCACTCCCACTCTGACCTCTCCGTCCACGGCCTCCTACACTGTTCCAACGAAGCTCAAAGCAAGCTCGAGGAACAGCACCTCATCTTTAGATTAGGCACTTTACAGCCTTCTGGACTCAACATCGCGTTCAACAATTTCAGAGTGTAACCGCTGTCAATCCCCACCACCACCTTCCCCACCATCTTATGGTCTTTTGCACAATCGCAGCGTCCCTTGTACTCGCTTACCCACGGAACACTTGCTGAATGTTTAGACTCCCACAATGGCGTGCTTACTGAACGTTTATGTTACACTCCCAGCTGCACACTTTGCGGGAATGAAGGGCTCAACCACAAGACCACAAGATAGAGTAACTGAACTTAAACACAATGACTTTGAGACTCACTTAGTACCAGCACCAAAGCAAGATGTAATTGAAAACATCTCGATGGGCCAGAGCCAAGACATGGGTGTACTTACTTGAAGCAGCAAGGTCTGCAGTGTGTAGCGGTTTTGCCAGAGCCTGAGGGAGGGACAGGAATGCCATTGTTTTACTTAATTTAAACGCACCGTGTAAATGTCATTCCACAGCAACAACAAAAACATGTATTGACGAACGTTCCGGTTAGCCTGCCTGATCGAAATGGCCCTAGGTGACCACTAATCTGCTCAACCTTTTGCTTTCATGCTTTCTATAATGGACTTTCAATCACGCCGTAACACCCAAGATATCCGACTGCTGATGCCGCCTCCAGCTCCAATTAATATTTGATCACGAAATGAAAACGATCCTGAGAAACTCCCAAGTTAACCCCACTGCAGTGAGCTCTCAGGGGTTACATTAGCGGTATCGCTCTGTAAGTGGTTTCCCTTAGGTGTTTTCGATACACCCCCCATGTTACACTAGTTCTAGACCTGGGAGTGATTACTGTACTGAACAGATGAATGAGTCACGGTCAAATACCTCGGTCTCAACCGTCAATCCTTTATTAAAGCCAGCTCAACACAGCAAAACTAAAAGGAAACACGGTGGCAACGTAGTACAGTCTAATACCCTGGCGTGTCTAAACCGCCCCTATCGCGAAGTACCCAACGTCTAAACTCTCTGAACGGATCTGTACCGACCGGCTGGGCATACCCCTATGGTCCTTGCAGCAAAACCTCCCCACTAAAACCCTTGTAAGGCTTGGTTGGGAGAACACACGTCACCTCATCACACAGTGGCTGTGATCTTAAAGATGCGTGGGCAGGGATGATGCTCACCGATTTGTTGGCTTACTCGCTGCTTCTCCTGGTGAAAACGTGTCCCTTCCGTACTGTCCATAGTATCCCAGTCCCAGTCTCAAGATTAGCTCCACAGTTGAATAGCGAAGAGGCGAGGGCCCAGGGGCAGCACGGGCCCAGCCCACACTGTGCGATATGTGCGCGCACTGGGTCCGTGCAGCAGAGCTGGTCTCCAGTCGTCCTGGTTAATCCTTGCCACTGGACCAAGACCTCGCTCTGTCAAGCCCGTGTGGTGGCTGGTGTGCAACGGTCACCCCACATTAAAAAAATCCACGCACAGACATCTTCCACCCTTCAGGATGTAGTTCAGGATCTGGAATATTAGGTCCTTCATTGAAACACCGGTGAACTTTTTGCAGTGGAAGCAAGTCATCCTCGATACGAGGGACTGCCTATGATGATGATGTTGAGGCTGCTTGTGGGACCTTGCTGTGTGCAAATTGACTGCTGCGTTTCCTGAATTACATGAGTGACCGCATCTGAAAACAAATTGGCTGTCAAGCGCTTTTGAGCGTCTCGAGGTGGTGAAAGGCGGTAAATAAATGCGGGACCTTCTTTTATTTTCTTTCTAGCTCTGTGTGCTGAACCAGTACTGTGGCTTGGTTGTGCCCAACACACGCTAACGTTGTATTTGCTTATAATGGTACCTTGCCTGAATACTTGTTGGGGAAACATTAGCAGGATGTGCAGAAGCCTCAGGGGGAATGACAGCTCAACGCGATCTTACAGAGATGAAAAGGATGACATGTATCTATTGCTGGGTATTTGCATTGTGGGATCCTTTCTCAATGCATAAGATCACCCAGCTTTAAGGCTGCTGCAGCGCTTACCTTGAACTGCAAGATAAAACTGCAGCAATGGGACCTACGCCACACACTTCCTCCCGCCCCCACCCAGCATATTTATAAAAATAAGTCAGTAATTGAAATGGAAGCAGAGTTAGACTTCCGAACTGACCACCGAGATTGTCTCATTTCTGATACCCACTTAAGCAAAGAGGTCACATTTGAGTTGTGACTACTAAATCAGTATTACGTTCAGCCTCTTTAGGCTTAACTCTGCCTAAGACACATGATGATACGCGTCTGATATGCTAAATCACTTGAATGAGACCAGTGATAAGATGAGCATGTGAAATTCTAGTTGGCACAGGGATGCAGAATGGGTAATTTGTGGAGCGAGAGCTCGAGCAGGAGCATTGCTGCAACAGGCAATTTGAAGCTAATTGCTTAATGTCCATCACTCCACCACCAGCGCATTGTGTATTCGCGTCTACAACCGACAGGATGCAATGCAGCCACTCGCCACGGAACCTTACAGTCCTGCAACCCCCCTACCACCAAGACAGGTCGGAGCTGCAAGATTGTGGTACAGGTACAACGTCCGAAATCTGGAATCCTCGGGACCGAATCCGTCCCGCTTTTTTTCCCCCGGATTTCAGACAAGAGATTCAATAGCCTGAAATCCAGAATCCTCGATCGAATCCGTGCCGGGTTTTGAGCGGCGAGGTCCGAAATCCGGCAAAATCCAAAATCCGGCACGGATTCAGTCGAGGATTCCAGATTGCACACTTGATTTTCATGTCTGAAATCCGGAATCTTTGACCGAATCCGTGCCTCAAAAATGTCTGTTTTTCGGACAATAATTCCGGATTCTGGACGACTCCATCAGCTATGTCCAAAATGTCCATTTTTTGGCCAATTCCGGTTTCTGGAGTTCCAGATTCGGATCGTTGCACCAACAACAACTTACATTTATATAGCTCCTTTAGCAGTGGTAAAACGTCCCAAGTCGCTTCACAGGAGCAATTATCAAACAAAATTTGACACCGAGCCACATAAGGAGCTAGTAGGGCAGATGACCAAAAGCTTGGTCAAAGAGCTATGTTTTAAGGAGCGTCTTAAAGGAGGAGAGAGAGGTGGAGAGGTTTATGGAGGGAATTCTAGAGCTTGGGGCCCAGGCAACAGAAGGCACGGCCACCAATGGTGGAGCGATTATAATCAGGGAAGCGCAAGAGGCCAGAATTGGAGGAGCGCAGAGATCTTGGAGGGTTTTACAGAGATAGGGAGGGGTGTAGGGGCTGGAGGATGTTACAGAGATAGGGAGGGGTGTAGAGCTGGAGGAGGTTACAGAGATAGGGAGGGTTGTGGGGCTGGAGGAGGTTACAGAGATAGGGAGGGTTGTAGGGCTGGAGGAGGTTACAGAGATAGGGAGGGTTGTAGGGATGGAGGAGGCGGCAAAGATAGGGAGGGTTGTAGGGCTGGAGGAGGTTATAGAGAAGGAGGGTTGTAGGGGTGGAGGAGGTTATAGAGATAGGGAAGGGTGTAGGGGCTGGAGGAGGTTACAGAAATAGGGAGGGGTGTAGGGGCTGGAGGATGGTACAGCGATAGGGAGGATTGTAGGGCTGGAGGAGGATACAGAGATAGGGAGGGTTGTAGAGCTGGAGGAGGTTACATAGAAAGGGAGGGGTTGTACGGCTGGAGGAGGTTACAGAGATAGGGAGGCATATAGGGCTGGAGGAGGTTACAGAGATAGGGCGGGTTGTAGGAGCTGGAGGAGGTTACAGAGATAGGGAGGGGTGTAGGACTAGGAAGGTTACAGAGATAGGGAGGGGTGTAGGGGCTGGAGGAGGTTACAGAGACAGGGCGGGGTGGAGGGGCCGGAGGAAGTTACAGAGATAGGGTGGGGTGTAGGGGCTGGAGGAGGTTACAGAGATAGGGAGGGGTGTAGGGACTGGAGGGGGTTACAGAGATAGGGAGGGGTGGAGGGGCTGGAGGAGGTTACAGCGATAGGGAGGGTTGTAGGGCTGGAGGAGGTTACAGAGATAGGGAGGAGGAGCGAGGCAGCTCCCTGTCCCGCTTGAGGTCACACAACATCTGGACTTGGTCAATCAATATGGCAATGCCTTTGTCATCATCAGGGCTAACTGCTGGAACTCCCCACCTGGCACCACACTGGGAATGCCATCATTGTATGGGCCACAGCGGTTACGGATAAGGCCCATTACCATCTTCTCAGTGCAATTAGGGATGGATAATAAAAAACCTCGTGCTCCTCCTGGCTTCACATCAACCTTAAAAATAAACAGAAAAGCAAAATACTGCGGCTGCTGCATGTCTGAAATAAAAACAGGAAATGCTGCAAATACTCAGCAGGTCAGGTCGTATCTGCAGAGAGAGAGAAACAGAGTTAATGTTTCAGGTTAATGAACCTCCGTCTGAGCCCGAAAAAGGATGTGACAGAGTCCAATTCCGACCCTTACGTTTTCATGATGCCAGTTGACATGGAAATCGTTTCGGATTGCTCTGCACCCAGATGGAGCCAGAGGTCGCCGTGTTACACCTCAGTGGGACTTTATCTGCCCAGCAAGGTTCTGCCACAGACCTCCCCTTCCCTCCCTTCCCCTGCCTCTGCACTTGCTTACAACCTGTTACATCTCGAACTTCTTCCTGTTCTGACAAAAGAAAGAAAGAAAGACTTGGATTTATATAGCGCCTTTCACAGCCATCAGACATCTCAAAGCGTTTTACAGCCAATGAAGTACTCTTGGAGTGTAGTCGCTGTTGAAATGTGGGAAACGTTAACTCTGTTTCTCTCTCCACAGATGTTGCCCAACCTGCTGAGCGTATCCAGCATTTTCTGTTTTTATATTAAAAAATAAATGTACCTACCTTCTTGATGGCTGGGCAATCCAAGCGGAGCAGGCCTGAGACCCTGGACTGGGCCTCAATCAGGCAGTAGGCCCCTTCGTTAACATATGGAAGGACCCAACACCTGTGTTAGGTGGTCACCCTGAAAATTCGTCCGATCTAATTTGGTATCGGGTATGTTGCTGGCGTGCTTAGGCCATGGGAGACAGCACGGTGAAAATTGGTGTCTTTGGCTCCCTACTGTGCCCAAAAAACAGACATGGCAGGGTCCAATTTCTATACCTTTGTGTTTATAGAAAGAAAGGCTTGCATTTATATAGCGCCTTTCACGACCATCGGACGTCTCAAAGTACTTTACAGCCAATGAAGTAACTTTGGAGTGTAGTCACTGTTGTAATGTGGCAGCCAATTTGCGCACAGCAAGCTCCCAAAACAGAAAATGTGATAATGACCAGACAATTTTTTTTGTTACGTTGATTGAGGGATAAATATTGGCCCCAGTACCATGGGGTAACTCCCCTGCTCTTCTTCGAAATAGTGCCACGGAATCTTTTACGTCCACCTGAGAGAGCAGACAAGGTCTTGGTTTAATGTCTCACCCGAAAGACAGCACCTCTGACAGTACAGCATTCCCTCAGTACCACCCCTCCGACAGTGCAGCGCTCCCTCAGTCCTGCCCCTTCGACAGTGCGGCTCTTCCTCAGTACTGCCCCTCCGACAGTGCGGCACTCCCTCAGTACTGACCCTCCGACAGTGCAGCACTCCCTCAGCACTGCCCCTCCGACAGTGCGGCACTCCCTCAGTACTGACCCTCTGACAGTGCAGCACTCCCTCAGCACTGCACTGGGAGTGTCAAGCCTAGATTTATGCGCTCAAGTCCCTGGAGTGGGACTTGAACCCACAACCTTCTGATGACGGAGACGAAGGTGCTATCCACTAAGCCACAGACTGAACCTCCAGGAAAACGACCAACGAGAGTTGGCAACCCAAGCCTCATCACATTTACGTGGCACTGATAAAGCGGCTCGGTTTCTCAGCAAAGTTTCCTTACCTTCAGTAATGTGTGCGTATCGCTCCATCTCAACAAAACCGTGGTCATTTTCTGAGCGAGGGTCACTACGATCTGCACAGGTCACTTGCTTGGGTAAACACATCAAGTTTGTATCGTGTCAACTAACATCTGATCTAGCGTCTTAAACATCCACCGACAGTGCGAAATAAAGCCAGCGAATCTGGAAGCAGGCCAGAACAATTAGCCGAGGAATAGAATACAAGAGCAGGGAGGTTATGCTTGAACTGTATAAAACACTGGTTAGGCCACAGCTGGAGTACTGCGTGCAGTTCTGGTCACCACATTACAGGAAAGATGTAATTGCATGAGAGAGGGTACAGAGGAGATTTACCAGGACGTTGCCTGGACTGGAGAATTTTAGCTATGAGGAAAGATTGGATAGGCTGGGGTTGTTTTCTTTGGAACAGAGGAGGCTGAGGGGAGACCTTATTGAGGTATATAAAGTTATGAGGGGCCTAGATATAGTGGATAGGAAGGACCTATTTCCCTTAGCAGTGGGATCAACAACCGGGGGCATAGATTTAAAGTAATTGGTAGAAGGATTGGAGGGGATTTGAGGAGAATCATTTTCACCCAGAGGGTGGTGGGGGTCTGGAACTCACTGCCTGAAAGGGTGGTAGAGGCAGAAACCCTCACCACATTTAAAAAGTACCTGGATGTGCACTTGAAGTGCCGTATCCTCCAGGGCTACGGACCAAGAGCTGGAAAGTGGGATTAGGCTGGATAGCTCTTTGTCGGCCGGCACAGACACGATGGGCCGAATGGTCTCCTTCTGTGCTGTAAATTTCTATGATTGGATTGGCATGGTTCACAAACACTGCCACAAAAACTGGATACATCAACCATCTAAAAATAGGAGCAGGAGGCGGCCATATGGCCCCTCGACCCTGCTCTGCCATTCAATAAGACCATGGCTGATCATCGACCTCAACTCCACTTTTCTGCCCAATCCCCATATCCCTTGATTCCCCGAGAGTCCAAAAATCTATCGGTCTCAGCCTTGAATATACTCAGTGACTCAGCATCCACAGCCCTCTGGGGCAGAGAATTCCAAAGATTTATCACCCTCTGAGTGAAGAAATTTCTCCTCATCTCAGTGTTAAATGGCCGACCCCTTATCCTGAGACTGTGACCCCTGGTTCTAGACACTCCACTGGTGAAACAACCTCTCAGCATCTACCCTGTCAATCCTCCTCAGAATCTTGTATGTTTCAATGAGATCACCTCTCATTCTTCTAAACTCCAGAGAGTACAGGCCCACTCTGCTCAATCCCTCATCATAGAACAACCCTCGCATCCCAGGAATCAATCTAGTGAGCCATTGTTGTACCCGATCTGAGACAGATATACCCTTCCTTAGGCACAGAGAACACACACCGCATTTACTTAAAAGCACCATAGTTTAGGTTTGGCTCGTGTCAACAAATAACTGAACTTGAGGAGAAACGTCTTTATCCAGAGAGCAGTGAGAATGTGGAACTCGCTGCCACAGGGAGGGGTTGAGGTGAATAGTATCGATGTGTTTAAGAGGAGAAACATAGAAACATAGAAAATAGGTGCAGGAGCAGGCCATTCGGCCCTTCGAGCCTGCACCACCATTCAATATGATCATGGCTGATCATTTTTGCAACTTCAGTACCCCATTCCTGCTTTCTCTCCATACCCCCTTGATCCCTTTAGCCGTAAGGGCCACATCTAACTCCCTTTTGAATATATCCAATGAACTGGCCTCAACAACTTTCTGTGGTAGAGAATTCCACAGGTTCACAATTCTCTGAGTGGAGAAGTTTCTCCTCATCTAGATAAACACATGAGGGAGAACGGGATAGAGGGTTATGCTGATAGAGTGAAATGAGGATGGATGGGAGGAGGCTCGAGTGGAGCATAAACGCTGGCATAAACCAGTGGGGATGAATGGCCGGTTTCTGTGCTGTAAATTTTATACAGTGTCATGAAATCAGAAAGAATGCGACATTCTATCCAACAACTGACCTTGCCTTAGTCCAACACTTCGGGCCCGAAATTGGTGAAGGCCCCCGCCCGCCCAAGTGCTGCCCGAAGGACCGCCGATGGCCGCCAAGGTCCCTGACGGGACTCTGGGCGGGATATACATCGTGAAGGTCCTTCAAAGGTTGGCGGGCAGCAAATGAGGGACTTACGCCGCCAATCTGGGCGTCAGCGGGCGGGAGGTCTCACTCTCGGCGGCAGAGGCGCTTGCCGCCCAAGTGCCGCCGAGGATGGAGTTGGGCCCACGGAGGGTCGAAGAACTGCAAAGAAAAATCATCAGGAAAAATAAAACCCCATCGGAAGATCCTTCATTGGGGACCCCATTGAGGTAAGTCATTGTGGGGAAAAAAAATATTTGCTCACCTCTTTTTTTTCGGGATCTTCCTACTCACCATCGGGGACAGACCGGCCTCCTCGCAGCGGTCTACCCCCCCCGTTCTCCCGCCGACTCCCGCCCTCAGGAATCTGAGAGCTGGGTGGGCGGGAGCTCAGTCTCGAGACTCGGCCGTCCACTGACGTCAGCGGCTCTGCCCTCTCGCCCGCTCCAGGCCACCCTGACAGTGGCACTGGGCAGATCTTCAGGAGGCAGCGGGTGCCAGTGGGCGGTGAGTCCATCAATTTCGGCCCCTTCGTTTTCATCTACATCACTCGGCCTTTTGGCTAAGATCATGCGTAACTGACCTGACAGGGGAGTAGCCACCATGACCTCCGGGTCAGGAAGGTATATGCTTGCTTTTTTGGAAACAGGAGGTGGGTGGGGTGGCTTGACCCATCCACCTCCACGGAGGTGTGTGGGGGACCTGACCCATCCACCTCCATGGCACGAACCTGGTATTGCAGTACTTCCAGGAACGGTGCAGTGGCTCTAGGCCTTTTGGCTAAGAGCATTGGCGCAGAGTGATCCTTGGCGTGTGCAAGGTGACCTCTGGCGTTTGTGATTTGACAAAGAATTGGAACGATTGGCTACGAATTTCAAAAAAAAAAACAACAGGCTTGGGTTTAAGGAACTGGAAACTTTGATAAAAAATTTGTTCTGGTGATGTGTGAGTCACCGGCAAGGCCGGCATTTATTGCCCATTTCTAGTTGCCCCTTGGGTAGGGTTGGTGGTGTACCTTCTCCTGGAACCGCTGTGAACTGTGCGGTGAACATTGTGATTGCCGCGGCTAGTCACAGAGACTCTGAAACGACTCTGCACTTTATTAAAACACCTTTGTAGTAATTGTGTCTTCGAGCATTCAGCTGCAATCAAGGAGTAAAGCCATTACTAATTGTGAATGAGTCTCATTATTGGATCCACAGACATTTTTCTGATGCAAGGCAGTTTGCCTGAGGATAAATTGTGTAACTTTCTTCTTTAAGAGCATAAGAACATAAGAAATAGGAGCAGGAGTCGGCCATTCAGCCCCTCGAGCATGCTCCGCCATTCAATGAGATCATGGCTGATCTTCTACCTCAACTCCACTTTCCCATTTCTCTTGATTCCCTTAATATCCAAAAGTTTATCGATCTCTGTCTAGAACTAGGGGGCATAGTTTCAGAATAAGGGGCCGCCCATTCAAGATGGAGATGAGGAAGAATTTCTTCCCTCAGAGGTTCGTGAATCTTTGGAATTCTCTGCCCCAGAGGCCAAGGTAGACAGATTCTTGAACTATAGGGGAGTCAAGGGTTATAGGGATCGGGCAGGGAAGTGGAGTTGAGGTCGAAGATCAGCCATGATCTTATTGAATGGCAGATCAGGCTCGAGGGGCCGAATGGCCGACTCCTGCTCCTATTTCTTATCTTCTTATGTTCTTAACTTGCATTTATATAGCGCCTTTAACCTAGTAAAACATTCCAAGGCACTTCACAGGAGCGTTATCAAACAGAATTTGACACCGAGTCACATAAGGAGATATTAGGACAGGTGACCAAAAGCTTGGTCAAAGAAATAGGTTTTTGAGAAGCGATTTGAAGGAGGCTAAAATCAGCACTTGTCGATGACAACACCTCAAAAACAGCCAAAACCAATTTTCACCCCATAGTTTGCGTCTGTATCTGTAGCAGGGAAGCTGTAAGCATTGGTTCCCCAAGGATTGTTGGGCATTATCTGGACATTGCGTTTTAATATTTCTCACTGCCGCCCCTGTTGTGGGCGGGGCCCAGGTATTTTTTCATGTTGTATACGAAATCCACTTCTGATGGGCAGGGGGTGGTCTGGAACAAGTTACAATGGCCAAGAAAAGGCAACTCATCGCAGGTAATGGGTAAAGATGGAGGGTCCATTGTTAAGTAATGTGAACTCATCAGAGATGTAAACTGGTCACTGTGCGGCCCTGGACATTTCCCATACCTCGGGAGCCTCTTATCAATAAAAGCAGACATTGATGAGGCGATTCAACATCGCCTCCAGTGCGCCAGTGCAGCCTTCGGCCACCTGAGGAAAAGAATGTTCGAAGACCAGGTCCTCAAATCTACCACCAAGCTCATGGTCTACAGGGCTGTAGTAATACCTGCCCTCCTGTATGGCTCAGAGGCATGGACAATGCACAGAAGACACCTCAAGTCACTGGAGATATATCACCAACGATGTCTCCGCAAGATCCTGCAAATCCCCTGGAAGGACAGATGCACCAACATCAATGTCTTCATCCAGGCTAACATCCCCAGCATTGAAGCACTGACCACACTCGATCAGCTTCGCTGGGCAGGTCACATAGTTCACATGCCAGACACAAGACTCCCGAAGCAAATGCTCTATGTGGAGCTCCTTCACAGCAAATGAGCCAAAGGTGGGCAGCGGAAATGTTACAAGGACACTCTCAAAGCCTCCCTGATAAAATGTGACATCACCACTGGCACCTGGGAGACTCTGGCCGAAGACTGCCCTAGGTGGAGAAAGTGCATCTGGGAGGGCGCTGAGCACCTCGAGTCTGAACGCGGAGAACGTAAAGAGGCAATACGCAGGCAGAGGAAGGAGCGTGTGGCGAACTATTCCCACCCACCCCTTCCCTCGACGAATGTCTGTCCCACCTGTGACAGGGTCTGTGGCTCTTGTATTGGACTGTGCCGCCACCAAAGAACTCACTTCAGGAGTGGAAGCAAACCTTCCTCGATTCTGAGGGACTGCCTATGATGATGATGAAACTGGTCAGTGATCAAGCCATTCATTTCCTGGATGAGATAACCCCGAGAGGCGGGAAACCAGAACAAAAGAAAGCCATTAAGCCCCAGACCAGTTGGAAGCAAAAACCCATCGCCGGCCATCACTGGAATACACATTTACAAAGTTCTGAGATAATGGTCCCTCAGACAGAAGCTTCGAAACAAGGAAAGACTTTATTTGGCCAGAAGAAGCAAACAGACTTTGGATATAAAATTTGGCCAGAAGAAGCAAACAGACTTTGGATATAAAAGGTGGCCGCGTGGCCATCGCTCTCTCCCTTTTGCTCTTGCTTGCTTCACCTCCACAAGGACCGAGCACTCCCTCTGGGACAGAGAGAAGAAACCACCAACAAGCAACCACAGCCTTCTGGGCCCCGAACTCGCGCCTCTCCTGGGCCTCGATCACATCCCTCTATGAAATCTCTCGCCGCTCCTTCACCCCGACCTCGCCGCTCCTGCTGTACCTGCCCACGCTCCAATCACCGAGCTGGACCTTGGTGACGTCCCTCTTCGCTGCTCCAGCACGGGCTGCTCCCTGGGGTGGTACGCCGCCACACTGCTCCTCCCGCTCCCCGCTGAGCGGCCCCCTGGCCTGCGGGCACCGTCGGAGCACGCCGGGGAATGGAAGCAGCAGCGTGATGATGACCAGGTAATCTGATTTTAGTGATGGCTGAGGGACAAATGTCGGCCAGCGCCCCGGGGAAGAGATCGCGGGGAAAGGAGATTCGTGGGTGGGGGCTGGGGGGGTGGGGTGTGGCTGATGTGCCAATCACGAGGAGGGAGACAGATTATGGCAGGTACGTGCGGATGAGCAGGAGGGAGGATGGGGGTGAAGCACTTATAGAAATATAGAAATTTACAGCACGGAAAGAGGCCATTTCGGTCCATCGTGTCCGCGCCGGCCGACAAAGAACCGCACGGCCCTCGGTCAGCAGCCCTGAAGGTTACATATAAACCTAGGAACAATGAACAATGGCGGAAAGATAAAGGGCACTCGATCCAACCAGTCTGCTCCACAAAACTGCGACACCCCTTATACTGAAACATTCTGCACTCCATCCCAACCGGAGCCATGTGATCTCCTGGGAGAGGCAAAAACCAGCTCCTCCTGGCCCCGGCAGGCAGTGTTGGGAAAAGCACTGATCTGCTAGATCCAGCCCGTCGGGTTTACCTTCTTTATGAATTTAAATAACCCCTCCCCTCCCCCCTTACCCCCACCCAGCCCTTCCCCCACCTGTCGGTGGGGGGGGGTTAAAATCCGTGCCTTTGTTACCTCCAGACTTGACTATTCCAATGCACTCCTGGCTGGCCACCCACATTCAATCCTATGTAAACTAGAAGTGATCCAAGCTCGGCTGCCCCATGTCCTAACTCGCACCCAGTCCTGCTCACCCATCACCCCCTGTGCTCGCTGCCCCATGTCCTAACTCGCACCCAGTCCTGCTCACCCATCACCCCCTGTGCTCGCTGCCCCATGTCCTAACTCGCACCCAGTCCCGCTCACCCATCACCCCCTGTGCTCGCTGCCCCGTGTCCTAACTCGCACCCAGTCCCGCTCACCCATCACCGCCTGTGCTCGCTGCCCCATGTCCTAACTCGCACCAAGTCCCGCTCACCCATCACCCCCTGTGCTCGCTGCCCCGTGTCCTAACTCGCACCGAGTCCCGCTCGCCCATCACCGCCTGTGCTCGCTGCCCCATGTCCTAACTCGCACCAAGTCCCACTCACCCATCACCCTCTGTGCTCGCTGACCTACATTGGCTTCCGGTTAAGCAACGCCTCGATTTCAAAATTCTCATCCTTGTTTACAAATCCCTCTATGGCCTCGTCCCTCCCTATCTGTAATCTCCTCCAGCCCCACAACCCTTCGAGATGTCTGCGCTCCTCTAATTCTGCCCTCTTGAGCATCCCTGATTATAATCGCTCCACCATCAGTGGCCATGCCTTCTGTTGCCTGGGCCCCAAGCTCTGGAACTCTCTCCTTGACTTCTCTTCCCTCCTTTAAGACTCTCCTGAAAACCTCGACCAAATCTCTGACCAAGCTTTTAATCGCCTCTCCTGACACCTCCTTAAGTGGCTCGGTCTAAATTGTGTTTGATGATCATTCCTGCGAAGCGCTTTGGGATGATTTACTATATTAGAGGCGCTGTATAAATTCAAGTTGTTGTTGTTTTATTGGCTATGACACGTTTTGAGATGTCCTGAAGATGTGGTGAGATGTGAAAAAAAATGAAAGTTTTTTTTCTTCCCCATTATTAACTTCCTGCCCAGGACCTGCTCAAAGATAATTCAAACCGCTCTCTGAGTGACAGGACTGAAACATCGAACTCTGCTTTCACTTCACCACAATCATCGTTCCTTTTCAGTGATTTACAAAAAGACAAGTTGTGTAACAAGGATTTAACTATCGGTTTCCGAGTCTCCTCAGAAAGCCTTCTGTAGGGGGTGGTGAGTCTGTCAGCTTGCCTTCCTGACCAGAGTGGTTTCGAGTCGCTCCCACTCCCTGGTTCTCGAGCCTGGATTTATTAAGTGCAGCAGACAACTGTTTTGTACAAAGAAGGTTTGGGTTTTATTCAAGAAAGTAAATAACACAAATACACTCCAATAAAACTGTAAAATCTTAC